>NW_017728918.1:109087731-109097480 GCF_001723895.1 Crocodylus porosus | reverse complement strand
GTGCTCTTTCCTGCCAAGGCAGGGGGTCGGACTAGATGATCTACCTAGGTCCCTTCCGACTCTAGCTACTATGAAACTATGAAACTATAAGAGGTCATCAGGGGTTGGTCATGATGGTTTTTTCTGCAGGCCTGTCTGCAGAGATGAAAGTGATTGCAGTTGGAAACATAATGTTCCCAATGGATCATTGTCCTTAAGGGGAACAAATTCATTGGATACTTTTGCTGACCCTCTAGCATCTCAAGTGGTTCTTAAGTCATTCAAGGATACAGTTCTCCTGACTCTGTCCATAACTATTTCCCAGTGTCAAGTAAAATGTTTCAGTAGATGGCTGTTAAGTGTAGTATATTTTGATGGTCCCATGTTAATTATTACAAGTCAAAATAAAAAATGCATCCAATATGGCTTATTTTGCTTAACTAGCTCTGTCCAATCAGACTAATAAGCCCTTCTTCTGACCTCAAAATCTGTTATAAAACCTCGTTAAGATGCAGCCAAAAAATATGCTAAGGCATCTCAGCTGTTGTTGGATTTGTTCGTTGTATTTTGGCTTCAACCCTCCTTGTTGCCAGCAGCTATTAAACACAAGCTAGCAAAATGTAGAGAAATGTTTTTATGTGTTCTGCTCCATGTCATGAAGAATCAGCTGCAATCCCCATGCAGGCCGTGCTCAGTGTGAAAGTCAGTTCCCTTCTCTTCAGTCTAAGACTTTCTTTGCTATGCAGTTTATCTTGTTTTGGCAATGATCAGCATTTTTGTTCAGGTTATATGGGGCACTTGATACAGACAATTTACAAATATCAGGAAAATCCAAGGGAATTGCCTTTTTTGTTGTTTTTTGTTTTTTTTGCATAAACTTCTGAAAAACAAAAGGGGTGGTTTTTTGTCTGCAGAATATAAATGTTTGTGCAAAATAGCTAATGCTGTTTGTTGGCTCAAGTATGTTTAAAATTGTCTTTAATTCATCATGTGAAAACTCTTATCTGTTTTATTTTTCATCAGCTTACGTCAGTGTTTTGGTAGTGGAATGCTAAATTGTTCTGTTTTGCATGCTTGGATTGTGAAATAGGAATGCCGATAACATGACAGGGCATGAAAAGAAACCTGAATGAATTATAGCTGCACTTCAATGAAAGGGTTTTACATTTAGAGGATATTTTATGAACTTGCTACAAACCCACTTTTCATCATTTTAAATGGTATATGATGCATATATTATGTATGCCCTGCATTACAGACAGAGGTACTAATCAGCTGGTACTGGATGACACATCATTCTAGCTAGATCATTTTTCTGTAGATGATACTTCTAGCAATAATGCTTCAACTTGAAGGACAACTCTGACTAAAACCTGTGCCAGAGTATCTCTACTCAGAGATAATCAGAGTATCTCTACTCAGAACCTGGATAGATAAGAACAACACTAACTACATATTAGCCAACATCATTAGCATCTATCCTGTGATCAAAATGGAATTCACAATCTTTGGCATAAGAAATCTAAGAAAGCTGCTGAAATGCTGTGATGGTTAAGTCTGGAGAACAATGCAATACTGTGCATGCACAAACAGATGTAGGTTATTGGACTACCTAGCAGCTTGTTAAAAGCAGTGCATTTGTTTAGATAAGGAGTCCTTATAGGCCAGGGATGGGCAAAATGCAGCCTGTGGGCGGGATACGGTCTGCCAGGTCATTCTATCTGGCCCACAGGCCCCCCCAGATTTTGAAAATTAATGTTTATCTGTCCCTGGCTGCCTGTCATGTGGCCCTTGATGGCTTGCCAAAACTCAGTAAGTGGCCTCTCACCCAAAATAATTGCCTGCCTCTGTTAGAGGCAAATATTGAACTTGACAGTTTTGCAAGTCTTAAAATGCAAAGGAAGACATGTTCCATGTATAAGAGAAAATAAAAGGATCTCAGTGAGGATGGACAAAGATGCAAATGTGCATTTGGAAATATTTGGAGATATTGAACCTTGAAAGATTACAGTAAGGGGTAGGTCAGTAGAGGGCAAGGGGCTATCAGATGGCACAGAAAAGACACTGAGGCACCCACACAGCGAGGAGCACTTGAGACGGTGTATACGTTGGCTGGAGGCCGGGATCTTCAAAAGTAGTTAGGTGCCTGACACTTTAAGGTATGTAATAATGTTTTGCTGCATGGATCTCATATACACCCTTTGGAAGGCAGGCATCAGAGGAAACCAACAAAAGCTGCACCAAGGTCATTGCAGCAGTCAGCCTGGAAGGACTGAATGATCAGCAAATCTCTTTGTATGACCTTGTTTACATTAGTGCCAGGCCAGAGGAGAGTATTCTTCTCTCAGCCCATACATAGGTGAGCAGCTGGGTTTCCTGATTATCAGCAAGTTATTTGAGGAAATGTATATCTACAGCTATCTGAATTTTCTGTGATGTGTGACAATAACCCCCTTTGTTCTCCCTGTGTGTTGGTGCACATGCCTATGAACAAATTTTGATTGGCCATTGAATTAAGACAGTTTTATCTTTTTGGAGGCCATTTTTTAGCTGTTCCTACTGAATCTTACCCTCATGTATTCATATGCCCTCATGTATTCATATGCATCTTCCACGAATTGTCCATGTGCCTACACAAGGCAGAATTTGGCTGAAGTTTATATTCATTAATCAAAATAATTTCATAATTTACAAGTTCAGTTTGTTCTACTGCAGCCATTCAAAGGTATAAATCCAAAATTCAAGCTTGGCAGCTCAAGATTGATTAGTCAAATAAGTCACATGGTGTTGCTAGTTTTCTCCACATACCTGAGTGTAATTACAAACAGGGGTCAATGCCCATAGGAGAAATTAAAGACCTGGGTGAGTAGCGTCAGTGTAACTGCAAACATTTGCCCTAATTAAACAGTTGTCTGAATATTTGCAGGAGGGGAACTCAAAGGGGGCATGAACATAGGTGAAGGTTATTCATGATACCCATTTTTTTTTAGTACTTACATAACAGGTTTGTGTGATGGCAGGCATACTCTAGAAGCTTGTGGGTTTAGCAAGCTTTCAGAGGGCAATGAACTGGTCATAGCATCCATAAATGTTAAATTGCTAACTATGCCATTGGATCTAGTTATATTGCAATACATACCGACATATGCTCATTAAAAAAAACCAAAAAAGAAAAACATCTCTCTCTAAGTATATCAGGTTTGAGTGTTTGTATATTTAATTGAGAATGGAAGAATTCTGCCTTCATTATTTAGCTGTCAGATGCTTTGTTTTGACATTGGAATTAGACTCCAAAACAGGTACTTAAAAAGCAAATGGTATTTAGCAATACTGTCCAATCCAATTTGACCATGATGCACACTAGTGTTGCTCTGAAGGTTATTGACTTAGTTTACTAAATGCTGACTTTCAGACTGGAAACAGGCAGCTCCCGGACTTCTGATTTATCAGAAAATGGGCATTGGCTTGTCCTCTAATTCAGACTGGCTTGTGCTAAGCACAGCCCTATTACACCCACAAATTGCCTCATCTGAATGAGAGGGGCTGCTAGAAATAGCTCCTACAAAACACTGGCACCAGGCCCTGCTGATGTCCATGACCATGAGGAGTTCTTATGAATACATTAGTTATGCACACCTCTTATCTTTAGCCTATCAGGAAGGAACATTTGTGTAAGCTAAAATAATGCAGTATAGCATGCGATATTTTCAAAAGTAGTACACATATCTGATTCTTTCTATTTGATCTTATTTATTATACTAGATTTTACCAAAACAAGTGTCTCACCCTCAAACAATGATATGAAGAGATGCTAAGAGAGATCCAAGGTACTTTCATTCTTGAATCTCTTCCCTTATGCTTCTAATTTCCAATGATATTCTCAACATCCCACATGAGGGATGTATAAATAGCTTTCTCCAAAGCCCCTCTAAATATTGGCACACTGCTATTGCCCAGAGGGCAACATGTTTGCTTTGCTTTGAATTGCACTCCCTGGAAGTAATAGATTTGAAGCTATTCCAACATTTAGAACTCATATACTGTGGTGCTCATCCGGAGGATAAACTGACCTTCATTTTTCTAATGGCTTGTTCTGTTACTTCTGTTAGTTGGTTTAAATCAGTCAGGTGACTTTAGCTGTAACTGTTACAAAAAAGCAAACAAGCATTTTGAAACGAATTATTTGTAATATTGCATCAGTCAGGGTTTAAGAGTGTTTTAGGGGTCATTCTGGATAAAATAAGAAATTAGTTAAAACTGAAAGCCACCTTAAACATACCATAATTTTTTATTATTTCCATACATTGGCACATTCTAAAACTGGAACTGAAATGTTTTCTAATAAGATTTATAGCTAGATTTTTTTAACACTACATTTGCTAGTATGCTCAAGGAAACATCCAGGCACATAAAGGTCTCAATCTTTTGATGTCTGCATTGAAACTTGTGTAATAAAAGTAGAGGTTTTATTTATTTGAAAAGTTCCTTATGCAAATATATAAATGTTTTGCCATCACTACTCCAAATTATGCTATTTATTTTTTTAATTGAAGTAAAAATATATATAATTCAGATGTTTTTTGCACTGGTTTTCTATGTAGACCATAAATTGGAAATGTGTTTTATTCAGTTGCCATTTGTCCATTTCAGCTTTTTCTGGTGTCATCTACATTGGGTATGCTTCCTGACAATAGCCATTGGTGGCAACTCATCAGTTTAGCTGCTCCAGTATTCACTTTGAGTTTAACAAGCACATCTGTTGTTTGCCCTTGTGGAATTTATGCCAGCTTCAAGGAGCAATAAATAGCCATCAGTGTTAATCCTCAAGATCTTATTCCCCGCCCCTCCCAGCCATATGATATACTGGTTAATAATATTGGCCTTGAGTTCCTCGGCCATCTTTTTGTTTAAATTTTAACCCTTTTAGTCTCCAGCCACTGATTGGACTCTACAGTCAGAGCAGTAAAGTGTTATAGAGTCTCAAAAGTGTTGAAGCAAATGTGATAAAAGGTTTCTTCACAGTAACATGACTGCCCAGGAATAGCCTGGATTTTGCCCAGAAGTGTTTTATTAGTGTCATCGTAATCTAGGTTTATATTTGCTATAATTCATGTGTCTGATAAAACTACCCAAATGTAAGACTGTATCTACATTTTCATTGGAATGTTTCCAGTTAGGTGTGACTGGAGGATGGCAATTCTATGTTGTGGGAAGTTTTTAGGTTTTGATATGTGTTTTCATTCTACGTTAACAAAAAAATAAACCCTTTCAAAAGCTTTCAGAAAATAGCCATCTTGTCAAAATGTGCTGCTCAGACCCAGAGCTTGGCTACCAGGAGCCACGCTCCAGTTGCCAGCCAAGCTGCCCACTGCAGGAGCACCATAGCTGCAACTCCTGGAGGCCCCCAGGTAAGGCTGCTGGGCCAGCTGTGTGCCAGAGTGCATGTGACACAGGTGTTCCCCAGGGACAAGTAGCAGTGGCACAAGGTGTGCTGATGCTACTTGTTCCCTGAGGAAATGCATGTTTCTGCTTATGCAGGCATGTGCATTTGCAGCAGTTCAAATAGCAGTGGCACAAATTTGTGCCAGAGATTTGTGCCTTAGCAAATGTGCCTGAACGGGCACTTTGGTGTGTGGCAAATTATGCTGCTTGGGGCAAACTGAGCCTGCCCACCTCTTCCAAGATCTTCAGGAAGGGGCTGCTTGCCTTCTGGAGCTTCTGAGGCCCAGTCAGTTGGTATTTGAGGACACCAGACCCCTGTGCCAGCAGGACTGCTGCAGCAGCCCTGACCTAGAGTGGCCCTTGCATTTTCTACCCATTGTAGCAGTCTGGCTGTGACCTGCTTCTGCCTGCAATAGCATCTGCCTCCTTTGATCTGTGGCCCCATGGCTGCATGCTTGCCAGACTCGGACAGGGACTGCATAGCCACCTGGGTTGTGGTACAGGTACTGAAACAGAGCTGCGTGCACCTTTGGGCCAGCTGATCCCAAATGGCCAGAGGGTCAGCCACCACATCTGCCTATCAGGTGGGTCCACAGTGCTCCTTTGCCCAGTTCCCCCACTTGCCTCACCAGAAGGTATCCTGGTTTGCTCTGTTTAAAATGGCAAATCTCTGATAAAAAAAATCAAATTCTCTGATTTAAAAATGCCCAAATCCACATTGTTATGCAATTAAAATGAAACAGTGCTATATATATAGGTATCAGTTGAGCACAATGTTTTATTGCTATATTTACAATTTTAACAATAAAATTGATATTTACAATTTGGAAGCCTACCACTGCCTCAATCATTATAATAAAATAAATTCTAAATACCTTTATATTTTGGAATTTACTCTTGGTCTTTTTATCATAAGAAATCAGGGCTCCCCCTGCCCCCTTTGCTCACCAGGTTGCAGGTTCAACTGCAGCTGTCTCCACAGCTGCTTTGTGGTGCTGAGCAGCACTGATGTGCCAGTGTCCTGCCCCTGCCCATGTCCTTGCCCCTCATTCCCAACCCACAGCCCCCACAACCCTGCTAGTGCCCCTCACTATTGCCCCACTGCCCCTGCCTGCCCTGCGCTGCACCGGGACATGAGCCAAACTGCAGCTGTTCCACCTGCTGCATTGTGGCTTTGAGCAGTGCCATCCCTTGCTTTCTGCTCCCTGCACCTGTACTCAGGCCCCAGGGATCCCTGTGGTGTTCCTGGGAAGCCCTTGACTGAGGCTCAGGGACTGGGCTGGGTAAGCCCCTTCCCTTCCAGACCAGAGGGGAGTACATAGACTCCTCTAGGGGAACAGGGCCACTTATACCTGGAGCATCCTTCCCCCTGCTGCATGTCTTTCTCTCTCTTTCACACACACCCCTGCTACCACCCATGGCCCATCATAGTCATCTATAACTCATTGCCACCCCCCTGCCAATCATCCACCCCTGCTGCCACCTCCACCCCTCCCTCATGGCCCATCATAAACCCCAAGTGGTCCCTAGCACCAGGGGCCCCCTCAGGCCGGGGCCATGGCTTCTGCCAGCAGGTCCCATCCCATTTGGCAGGTGGGCACGCAGGGTATAGGATTTGTGGCAGGGCTGTAGGGGGGTTGTGAAGTGGTGTGGGAGTGTGTAGGGTTTGTGGGGTGTGTGTGGTTGTGGCATTTGTGAGGAGTGTGGGGTCATGGTTTGTGGTGGGGTGTGGGGTTTGTAAGGGTGGGGGGACACTACATGCCCCTGCCATGGTGCACAGCTCCTGGTGGCAGCAGCAGCCCTTGGAGCGCTCATGGCTTGTGGCAGGCAGAGTCACCAGTGGCCTATGGTTCTGGCTGAGTCCTGGGGGATGCACATGGCAGCATAGAGCCAGTCTAGCCCACTGGCACGTGCTTTCAAGGCTGGGCCAAGCCAGCTCCGTGTCTCCATGTGAAGCTTCCAGCACTCCAGTGGGGAGCTGCATGTGGTGGCATGGAGTCTGCTCAGCCCAATGATACATGACTCCCTGCAACTCCCAGTCCACACACCATTGGGTTGGGTGGGCTCCATGCCTCTAAGTGCAGCCCCCTGCCACATGGGGGCATGCAACTGGCTCAGTCAAGATAGATGGTGCACAGCTCCCACCTGCAGTGCCGGGAGTCCCACATGTTGGCCCTGAGCCAGCCTGATCTGGCTTGAAGGCATGTACTAGCTGGTCAGGCCAGCTCTGCGCTGCCATGTGCAGCCCCTCGGACTCCGCCAGACCTTCATGCCACCAGGGAGCTCTGCCTGTGGTAGGCCATAAGCACCCTGAGGGCATGCTGCTCAGGGTTCAAATTATGGGGGAACTCGCAGGGGCTGAGCTCCTCCATAAGAGATGAGAGCCCCCCTGGCAGCTGTGTAGAAACTGCTGTTTAACATGGCCGGGGGGGTGGGGGGTGGGGAGAGGCGGAAAGCAGCCCCTCCCCCTTGTCGCTGTTGGGCACTTTTTGCTGCAGCCACCTGGATCCCACACCCAGGATGCCCTGTGGCTTTTCTCCACTGCTGCCGCTGCCACCATCTCCAAACCCCACAAGAGTCAAAGTGTAATTCGAATCCTGATTCCACCTACTACTGCTGCTGTTACCAGCAGTGGGTGCTGTGCACCATGGGGGTGTGGGTCGTGTGGCAGGCCTCCCCCCCCACAAACCCTACACCACCCCCACATGCTCCCAGACTCACCCCCCACACCCACAGACCTCACATATGTGCAGTTCCTTGGGCTCAGCTGGAGCTATGCACCACGGGGGGACTTTGCCTGCTGTGGACCATGAGTGCCCTGAGGGCCCACCACTTGCTGCTGCTGCTGCCACAGAAGGTTGCTGCTAATTATGCCCTGCTTTTATTTTCTTCAGCACCCTGAGGCAGCATGTTGGAGCAGCAAGGGGAAACAGCAGCCACAGAGACCCTCTAGCCAGCTGCCAAAGTGTCTCCTTGGAGGACACAGCCTCCAGGCACACCCTGAGAGCATGCCCATGCTGTCTTTTTTCTGGCATGGTTTTTTTTTGGTACTGGGATTTACTGGTATCGAATTTAGAGTCCTTGCTGCATCATTTTCTTATGCATGGTACGCCTTCTGTAGCATCTTAAACTCCTTTGAGATGCCTCAACACACATGTGCACACTCATGTGGATGTGGCCTCTGAATGCTGATCCAGTCCCTACCTACCAGAGGAGTACCCAATAGAGTTTGCACTCTGGGGCACCACAATAGAGGCAAGGAGGCTTGAGCCTCTGGCCCTCCAGAATGGAGTGGGGCCAGGAAGCTGTTGCAAGAGAGGCATCATAATCAAGACCCAGGTTAACCCATCCTCAGCCCTGCTGTCATTGCAGTTTTATATGGAGAGAAAGAGAGGATCCAAAGGCCTTAATCATCCCTGCGGCCACCACCAAATTAACCTGGCTCTTGGCAGCAAGGGTGCATCCCACCTTTGATTCCTCTCTACCTGAACTCTAGAACATGGGAAGGTAGCAGCATTTCTATTCAAGCAGTACTGACAGAGTGAACTGAATTTATGGCTCATTATCATCACCTTGATTCCTGCTGATCTCTCTCTATTTCAGAAGTGTTAACTACCTTCTGTCTTTTTTAATGGTCTTGATGTGCCACTATTCAAAATATGCTTTCTTTTGCAATTTTGCTGTCTGTTAGCCATTCCTGATAATGTTATAGTTTCATAGTAGTTTGGGGTCAGAAGGGATCTGAACAGATCATCTAGTCTGACCCCCTGCCACTGGTAGGAGCACATGCTGGGTTCACATGGCCCCAGACAGGTGTTCGCTCAACCTCTTTTTGAATTTACCCAAGGTAGGAGCAAGGACCACTTCCCTAGGAGGTTGGTTCCAGATCCTAGCCACCCTAACAGCGAAATAGTGCCTCCTAATCTCTAATAGTGCCTCCTAATTTCCTAATCTGTCAGGAAAGCTAAGGCGGACTTACAGCTAGGGCTAGCGTCCAAGATCAAGGATAATAAAAAGTCCTTTTTCCAATACATAGGGAGGATGAAGAAGGCACCAGGTAACATGGGGCTCCTGCAAGGTACGCTGGGCAATCTGGTGGTTGCACCAGAGGAGAAAGCGGAACTCTTTAACCAATTCTTCATGTCCATTTTCTTGTGTAGGGGCTGGGACTTCCCTGCTGGGATGCCAGATGGACTCGAGGGGAATGCCTCCAGACCTCAGGTGGGGGAGGACTGGGTTAGAGAGCTTCTGGAGGGGCTGGACATGTTCAAGTCAGCGGGTCCAGATGCTCTCCACCCCAGGGTGTTGAGGGAGCTAGCTGGGGTTAT
>NW_017728918.1:109077308-109085414 GCF_001723895.1 Crocodylus porosus | reverse complement strand
GGGCCTGGTGACCATCTATAAACTCACTAGGGGGGACCAGAAGGGTTTAGGGGAGACACTGTTTCCCCTAGCACCCCCTGGCATGACAAGGAACAATGGACACAAATTATTAGAGAGTAGATTTAGATTAGACATCCGCAAGAACTACTTCGCAGTTAGGGAGGCTAGGAGCTGGAACCAACTTCCTAGAGAAGTGGTGCTGGCTCCTACCCTGGGGATCTTTAAGAAGAGGCTTAATGACTACCTGGCTGGACTCATTTGAGTCCAGTCTTTTTCTCCCACCCAGGTGGAGGGTCGGGCTTGAAGATCTACAAGGTCCCTTCCGACCCGACTTCTATGATTATTCAATGATTCTATGATTCTAACTTAAACCCATTCTCCAGCAGCTTCTGGCCATTGTTCCTCATCACCCCAGGTGCTGTTGGGGGGAATAGGGCCCTTCCTATTTGCTGCTGATCCCTCCTAACGAATTTGTAGGCAGCCACCAAATCCCCCCTCAGTCTCCGCTTGCTGAGGCTGAACAGGTTCAGGTCCCATAGCCTCTCTTCATAGGTCCTGCCCTGTTGCCCTCCAGCCAAATGGGTGGCCCTCCTCTGAACCCTCTCAAGGCAGGCTAAATCTTTTTAAAGTGCGGTGCCCAGAACTGGATGCAGTACTCCAATTGTGGCCTGAACAGTGTTGCGTAGAGGGGGAGTATCACCTCTTTGCCCGGCTTGAGATTCATCTTTGGGTGCATGACAAGGTGCGGTTGGCTTTGCTGGCTGCGGTCTGGCATTGGCGGCTCATGTTCATCTTGGAGTCAGTAATGAGTCCAAGATTCCTTTCACCCTCTGTGCTCACAAGGGGGGAGCTCCCCAGCTTGTATGTATGCTTTGGATTCCTTCTCCCCAGGTGCAGCCCCCTGCATTTATCTACATTGAACCCCATCCTGTTACCATCTGCCCACTTCTGTAGTCTGTCTAAATCTAATTGCAGCCTCTCTCTCCTTGAGTGTGCCTACCTCTCCCCACATGTTGGTGTCATCGGCAAACTTGGACAATGTGTTTTCCACCCCCTTGTCCAAGTCGCTGATGAAGATGTTGAACAGTGTAGGCCCCAGGACCAAGCCCTCAGGGACCCCACTCTTTACATCCCACCAGGTTGAGTACGACCCATCCACCACCACTCTCTGGGTGCACCCCATCAGCCAATTTTTGACTCATCCAATTGTGTAGGCATCAATGCCACAGTCACTCAATTTATTAATTAGAACGGAGTGAGAGACGGTGTCAAAGGCCGTCTTAAAGTCCAGAAAGACTATGTCCATGGCGATGCTATCATCCAGGGATTTAGTTACCTGGTCATAAAAGGCCATCAGGTTGGTCTGGCAGGACCTGCCTTTGATGAACCCATGTTGATTTCCCCTGGGCATGATCTCCCCTGCTGGCCCCTCACAGATGTGATCCTTGATAATTTTTTCAAGGATTTTCCCCAAGACCGATGTGAGGCTTATGGGCCTATAGTTTCCTGGGTCCTCCTTTCTGCCTTTTTTATAAATGGGGACCACATTAGCTAGTTTCCAATCTCTGGGCACCTGGCCTGTGGACCACGATTGCTCGTACAGCCAGGCCAAGGGCAGAGCAATGACCCCTGCCAGCTCTCCCAACACCCACGGGTGGAGGACATCAGGGCCCGTAGATTTAAAAACATCCAGCCCTTCCAGAAGATCCTGAGGACTGGCAGTGCCATCCCCAAGATTGCCCCTACCTGTGGTAGGAGAGCTGTCCTGGTCCCTGTACAAGAAAACAGAGGCAAAGAACTTGTTAAAAGTTCTCTCTTCTATTTCATAGACCTTCAGGGTGTTTTTGGCTCTTGCTAAAAACTTCAACTCAGGAGTGGTAATATTAACTCAGCTGTAGAAATGGCTTACAGTGAAGTATTGAAGATACTCTCAAAATGCTCAAGAAGATTAGATTTGGTTTATGAATGTGAATGAGAGAGATATATTTAACTACTAGTAAATTGCCAGTCATGAATGATGGGCCAGGGGGGTGTGGGTGGGGACAGAGTGCTGCTACCTAGTGCCCCATGGTGCTGCCGCTCTGCCTCCATCCTTGTGCACCCCCTACCCCCCTACCTCCAGCCCTGTGCACCCCTCCACCACCCTGTGTCTGGCCCCATAAGCCTCCCCACCCCTGCTGCTCCTGGTGCAGCCCCATGAACCACCCCCCCGCAACTCCAACCTGTGCCACTGCTGGCTTCCAGGAATAGGCTGGGATGGGAGCTTGCACACAGCGGCAGCTGCCAACACCCGGTGGCACATAGCATCCCCCCCTCCTTGCTTCCCTTCCCCCTCTCCTCCCTCCATCCCTGCTGCCTCCCTCTCTCTGCTGGCTGTTGTTGGAGCTGGATGGTGGCAGCAGCAGAGGTGTGGGGGATGGGCACTGCCACTGGAAACCCCCCTTCCCTTTCTTCCCCTTCCCGCTCCACTCCCTTCCTTCCTTTCCTCTTCCCTGCTGCCTCCCCCTCCCTGCTGGCTTTTGTTGGCACTGTGGGGCAGCACAGTGGGTCCCTTGCCCCCTCTGTCCATAATGCTCCTGGCCCTCACAGCCAATCAGTGTGTACCCTCTCGGCAGTGCATGAACAGTTGGCCCAGGGCATTATGGACAGACAGACAGACTGAGGCTTTTCTTATATTAGAATAATGACTACAGATTATTATTATAACTTTTGACTATTTTTTGTTAGTTTGCTGTGTTTTTTTTTAAACTTAATATATAATCTAGCAAGGCAGTGCACCTTCTAATAGTTATGTTTGTTTCTCCTTTAAGCTTAAATTGCATAATATAGTGCTAGCCCCCTAGCATATTAGTAAAGCTTCTAGTTTCTCTTTAACTGGAGAAAAATATGTGTTGTGTTATATATGGTGATGTATACCATGTGATTCCACACCATTTGCACCCTACTTTTCAAACTCCTAGATTGTCCTGTGCTTGGTGGTGATATTTGACAGTTCCTCTGGCACCAGCATCCTGTCTCCAACTTTGCTACATGTGACTGGAACCCTCCACAAATCCCATACTCCCACCATCCCAGAGCTTCTCTTTACTTAGCACCTGGGCTCATGTGCCATACTCACCAACTGCCCATGTGATTTGTGGCACATGTGCAATGGGTTGACCACTCTCGCTCTAACTTGTTCTTAAAACCCTTCAGTAATGGAGATTCCACAACCAGCCTAAGTAATCTATTCCACTGTTTAGCTACTCTTTTGATTAGAAAGATTTTTGTATTATCCAACCCAAATTTCCCCTGTCTTTTTTTGTTTGTTTGTTTTTCGGGGGGTTTTTTTGTCTATCAAGTCTTGTCCTATCTCTAGTGAACACAAGGAACAGATTAGAGCCTTCTTCTCTGTAATAACTGTTCACATATGTGAAGATTGAGTTTTAGGCTTTTCTTCTGCAGATTAAGCAAATGCATATCCTTCAATCTTTCCTCACTGATCCTGTTTTCTAGACCTCTAAAAATATTTGTTGTTCTTTTCTAAACTCCCTCCAATTGGTCCTCATCTTTCTTGAACTGTGATGACCACATCTGAGCAAAGTGCTCTACATGAGGTTTTTCTGTGCTGGGAATAGTAGACGGGATAGTAGAACTTATAGTAGAGGGATATGTCTTATGCACAGCACTCCTGTTTATACATTCTAGTATGACTTTTTTGTTCATAGTCCGAGATTGGTTCATGCACCACTAATCCTTGGGGATCAGAGCAGCTGTGATCCACCAGGCCTGTGGATTTCACACTGGGCATGGTGCACCCCTGAGGCTGGGAGCCCTGCTAGCTGTTGGGGCTCCCAGCTGCAGAGAAGACCCCATTACATGTGTAAATTAAAGCTCAATAGCAACCAGCTATAAAGTTAACACACAGTTTTGATGTCTAACTTTATAGCTGGTTGGAGATTTTATCATGTGATAAGTACTTTGCATGTGTAGCTGGTCTTAAGGTAATTACGCAATGCCGGCAGCTTGCGTAGAGTAGAGGGAGCCTCACTGTAGTATCTTCTAGGTGCACAATACAGTTCCAACTGCCATAGCAGCCATAGCAGAAGCACTCACGTTGCAGCCCTGTCAGATTTTAATGACTCTGTAAATTATGCTAAATATTGGTCATCAATAATCTCAGACAGGACATGAGGAGAAGAAATAGTTGCTTAAAATAAGCTGAGGGATAATTTGTCCTGGTATCGCTCAAGGAAATGAAGTTAGGCTGATCAGGTTGGATATTAGGAAAATCTTTCTCACTAGGAGGGTGGTAAAGCCCTGGAATGGGTATCTGGAGAGGTGGTGGAATCTCCATCCTTGGAGGTTTTTAAGGCCCAGGTCAACAAAGCCCAGTTGGAATGAGCTAGTTTGGGGTTGGACTAGATGACCTCCTGAGGTCCCTTCCAACCCTCATTTTCTATGTTTCTATGATCAGTCTGTAGTTTCTTGGGTTCTCCGTTTCCCACCTTTTTAAAGATAGAAACTGTGTTTACCCTTTTTTTACTCTATAGGAAACTCACCCATCCCCCGGAGTTCTCAAATATAATTGCCAAGAGCTCTGAAATGCCTCCAGTGTAAATATTCTATGAGTGGTGCAAGGTTAGTCTGTGAACCAGATCTGGTCTGTGAGCCCGATCCAGTGCGTGTAGCTAGGGCTGAGGCCCAATCCAGTGAGTGGGGCCAGACTGAGGTGTGATCCAGCTCCATGCACTGAATTGGGCCCTGTACCAGTCTGCCTGCCACCCTGGCTATGTGTACAGGGCCATATTATCTGGCTTGTAGTGTTTGGAAATTTGGTGGTGAGAGCAGGGTTCGTATTAACGGCTACCACTGCCAAGTTTCTGACTCTGTGGAGTGGATGACACGACACCATGGGACAGATCTAGGCCATGAGCCAGTTATTGAGCACTACTGTTGTAGAGTAAGTTTCATTAAGATCAGCTGATTTGGAAACACCTGACCTAACTAGTCTCAAACCTTCTCTATTTGTGACTGAGTTTTTATCCCTTTGTCACTGATGCTAAGTATAGGCATTTATACACATGTGCTGGGAATGGGGGAGGAAGGGTGGTGCTTTAATTAGAGCAGCTCTCGAGGTTCTAGTTTATCAGCATCCCTGAGATTAAAAATAGTGGCAGTGTCACTTTAACTAAAGCTTGTTCAACAAAGTTTAGTTAAAGTGCCCCCGCCACCATTTTTAAGCATGGGGATGCTGATCTACAAGTAGCTGGACTCCACTGGAGCATGGTAATTACACTCTGGCAGGCTTAATTAATTGAGCCTGCTCCAACATGTTGTAACTACAATGCATCTGAGCAGCCTGGCTGCTCATGTATAGGCACCCTATGTTAGCCATCTGATCACAGTTGTATTGCAACCAGGTCTAGTTTCAACTGTCCCAATGTCTGCTTTACTGTCTAGTGTGACTGATATCAAGTTTGAAAGGCTTCTATAACATAGATAGATAGTTCATGATTAATAGATATCCATAGATACATAGATGATAGGAACAGAAGGGACCTCAGTAGGTCATTGAGTCCAACCCCCGGCTCTAGGCAGTAAAGAGCACTGGGGTAAGATGACCTCAACTAGATGCTTGTGCAGTCTTCACATTAGGCAAATTCATTTTTTACCTTACATGAGTGCACAATGATGCACCTTCCTCATTCCCCTGTACCAAAATGAACCCAAACAACAGCAACATTTGGGCATATGAACCTAACTGCCCTCTAGCCAAGCCTCCCATTCCATAAACTTGGGTGTTAAAAACCCTCCACAGGTCATTTGAATCTGAAACAAGCTGTTTTTTTTTTCAAGTTTTCTAAATATTTTCCAACTTCTATTGCATACTGTTCTCTTTCTTCATTGCCGTAAACTCATGCCAAAACTCCTCCAGCAGCATTCTTCCATGACTTCTCAAATCATTTAGGCAGCAAACAAACCTTTTCATGAGTCATTGATTTCTACAAGAAAGCATTTATGTTTATTATATATGAAGCAAAAATGACTAGAATGCACATTTTACAACTCGTAGATCCCCAGTGAAAGCAATAAATAAAAAGTCCTTTGACAGTTCAGAACTTCATTTGTCTCTGTCTATGAACAATACTTCTTACTTTCCAGAGTAACTGGGACAGTGCTTATTATATGAGAGTTTTACCTCTCACTAACTCATACTAGTTGTCATTCCTTCATAGACTGTAATATATCAGCATGTCATGTGTCATCATAACAATAACCAATTTTACCGAGCAGAAGGCTTTTGATATAATTAACAAAGTCCCCTGCCTTTCCAGCATACTTTCACTGTGTAGTGTAAACATCTTTATATTTCAGTGACTTATACAAAAGAGTTTGGTCTAAAAAAAAATTTGTCGAAGTATTACTATCCCAGCTGGAGTAATCCAAAAGAAAATATAATTGATTAGGGGTGGACTCCATTCTCTACTCTATACCTGGTCTTAGTAGTTAAATGGCACCATTGAAACATTCAGCATTCACCATCCTAGGTAGTTCCAATTGTTTCTTCTTATACTTAAAACATAAAATCCAGCTGTCACAGCTGTTATCCAAGGTCAATTTTTAATGGCTTTTTTTGCCCTGTGCTACAGCTTCATGTGTATCTTAGAATCACCATTTAGCTGACTTAATTTATAGTTGCTTTCTCCCTTTTTTGTTCCCTTACTTCTTTATGAATATAGCACTTGCTATATTCAATGTACATAGTACACTTTGGTAATTTAATTTCAGTTCTCTCACTGTTGTCAGTGTGTTCTGGAAGTACGATTTTGTGGTTAAAACATAAAACTTATGTCAACAGATTTGGGTTCTGAATATGCAAGAATCTTTGTGTAATCTTGGATGAGTGATTTATTAGAACCACATTTTGACTGGTCAGTAACATGAGGTGTTTCAGTTTCCAAACACTTAGGCTGCAGACATAAGTGCAGCTCCCTGCTGGAACTGAGAATACTTTGCAGGAAGCGTTGTGACTTACAATGATCCCCTAGTCCAAACAAAGGTTCACTGTTGGTTTCAGGGGAAAAGGGAGTCTATCTGCTGGCTGGAGCCTGAACCCAGTTTCCCCTAGCAAGGACCCCTCCTCCCTGCGAATCTGCAAATTTTTCAGAATGGGTGGGAGGAAGGAAGCACAAGGAGCTCATTCTAGGGGTTCCCCAGTCAGTGCTGGAAGGTGGTGTGGGTAAATTGGAACCCCCTCCCATCTCAGGGGGGGCTCCAATACACCTGCCCTGCCTTCTATCAGGGGCTGAAACCCCCCAGACTGAATTCCCTCCACTCCCTTTGCCCCCTCCCATTCTGAAAACAGTGGTAGGCTGAGAGGTAGTACAGACAGAAGTTACAGAAGATGCTCTATTTTGAAACATCTTCATCTGATCCCTCAAGCAATTCAGGTTCAGATTTTCACCTGATCAGTCATTTTTGAAGCTGTCTGCAGCTATCCCCTTGTGTTTGGCCATGGCTATGATCAGGAGAAAATTGTCGCTTCTGTCTGTACCCCTAGTTTTAGGCCTGTAGAGCTGAAATAGTTCAGCTCCATTGCCACCTTTCAGTTCCTCCTGATTTATAGTGCAGTAAATGGGAAACAAGCAAGTATGGGAAATAACCAAGAGGAACTTACCCTCCTGCTAACTGACACCAACCCAGACACAGTGGGGCTCACTGAAACATGGTGGGACCCAACGCATGACTGGGCGGTGAATATCAAGGGCTATAGGTTGTACAAGAGGGATAGGGCAGGGAGGAAAGGTGGGAGTGTGGTGCTCTACATTCAATTTGCAAAGAATCAGAGGAGGGGCACTCTGAAGTGCTCTGGGTTAGTCAAGGCAGTTGAATGGAAAGAGATTTAACGGTGGGCATCTACTACAGACCACCCAACCAAGGGGAAGAGCTAGACCAGAAATTCTTAAGTCAGCTCATGGAGGTACTTAGGTCAAAGAATGTGGTCATCATGGGTGACCTGAACTTTCCAGACATCTGCTGGGAAAAGCAGTCAGCCAGGTCTGACCGCTCACGTAAGTTCCTAGCCAGAATGCAGGACCTCCATCTAACCCAGGAGGTGCACAG
>NW_017728918.1:109047329-109077208 GCF_001723895.1 Crocodylus porosus | reverse complement strand
CGCTACTTCACGGTCAGGGCGGCTAGGGCCTGGAACCAACTTCCAAGAGAAGTGGTGCTGGCTCCTACCCTGGGGGTCTTTAAGACAAAGCTAGACAATCACCTTGCTGGGGTCATTTGACCCCAGTACTCTTTCCTGCCATGGTAGGGGGTCAGACTCGACGATCTGCTTAGGTCCCTTTCGACCCTACAAACTATGAAATGAGAGGAGAATTGGGCACCTGTCTAATGTTTTCCAATGTACAGCTGCCACAAAATACAATGACTTTAAAGGGAATTGGTGGCGTTCAGGATTTTTACAATTTAATGTGTATGGCTTTGAGTTCCTAAAACTGGAGGTATCCAAGATTAGAGGCTACTTTTGAAAATGTTTGCTGTACCCTCTTTTGGTGTTAATTTTCCCATTTTTAAAGCACACATTTAAATGAATTAGTGGGCTTAATTTATTGCTTAATTTATTGTCCCTGTAAAGTGCTTTGGTTATCTATTTATATTTGATATATAGAAGTAGAATATGTTATATAGTAATCTAAACCAGTCCATGATATGTTTCAAAATAAACATTTAAATATTGTTTAGTGGTTTGTTTGCTTTTTTAGCTAGCAGCTAAGCACTAGTATCTCTCCTTTTTAGGAAATGGCAGGCAGGCTTTTTTATCTTTGTCAATAAGATGGATGCCTCTAGCTTGAATCACCTATAAACCACTGATTTACTCTGAGTTAACCTGTGGCCACTTTCACCAGTGGTTTTGTTTACTGCAGCATTGAGCAACCCAAATTGTGTCTTTTAGTAATATCTTATCTGAAGTCTCCAGCCATTGTTATTGGCTTCTTCATTTGGTATTTCTTGTTAGAACATTTCGTCCACAAAATCTGTTTTTAATACACTCATTATTAAGAATGTATTGAGCTTTCAGCTCCTCATCAGCTAAAATCTGCAGGCTGTGGCAACAGCTTTATTTTTCAGAGCTCTGGTGCTAGACTAGCTCTGCATTTCTCCAGGAATATAAAGCTTGGGTGCTTGTACATGTGATGGTGGGACCATGTTCATATGACAAAAAGTGATGGTAAATCATCATTTGTCTTAAATAATGGCAACACTGTATACACATGTCCAATTTTTTAGTGTTAAAATTTATTTTAGCATGGCAACTTAGACCACCTCATATATATATATGTTTGATCGGGGGGAAATTGACCCATTGTGGATAAAAAAAAGTATGCATGTGTGCATGTCTGGCAGCTGAAGAAGGCAGTGGGGATGGTACATGGGGTGCTGGAAGCCCAGGCAGGCTTGCAGAAGCTCAGGCTTGCTGGGCTTCCAGTGCCCCATGCTCCATCCCTGCTGCTTTTTCCAGCCATCTGCACAACCTGCCACCCTCCTGCCACCTTCCTGTATTGCCCCAGGGGCAAGCCAGCCCATTCCCAGGCAGTCCCAGGTGGTAGGAAAGCAGCAGGGACTGTGCAGGGGGTTTCATAGTTTCTAGGGTTGGAAGGGACCTGAGTAGATCATCTAGTCTGACCCCCTGCCCTGGCAGGAAAGAGTACTGAGGCCAAAAGACTCCAGCAAGGTGTTCATC
This sequence comes from Crocodylus porosus, assembly GCF_001723895.1. Classification (NCBI taxonomy): domain Eukaryota; kingdom Metazoa; phylum Chordata; order Crocodylia; family Crocodylidae; genus Crocodylus; species Crocodylus porosus. Next base: position 109,075,630 of record NW_017728918.1, on the reverse strand, counting down.
TAACCTCCTCTTAAACACCCGCCGGGTAGGAGCCTGCACCACTTCTCTTGGAAGCTGGTTCCAGATCCTAGCCGCCCTGACCGTGAAGTAGCTCCTCCTGATGCTGGAAGCCTACCAAGGCTGAGCTTCCCTGAGGATGCCCAGGCTGCCAGTGCCTCATATACTGTTTGATCAGGCTGGGTGTTGCCTGGAAGCTGGGGCAGCACCTGCCCAGCTAGCACCCTGCCAGGGCAGCCCCAAGGGGTGCTGCTGTGGAGGGAAGCACTGGGTCCCCCTGCAGCCTAGGGGCTGCATGACCTGGTGGCAGCTTGTGTTGGCAGGTTTTGCTCGTGGGGGCAGGGGAAGCAGTGAGCACAATCCTTTTTTTTTTTTCTCATGGGGCTTTCTGAGAGGTTATTGCAGCCATCACTTGCCCCCTGCTGCTGACATATGTGCCCAGCAGGGCATTTAGGTGGCAGACTCCACTCCCACTGATTCCTCCACCAAATGTTAGGTTTCAAAATCAAGTAACAGTGATCAGATGGGTTTCAATCAAAGAAAGTGTGCCAGTTGCACTTTGATCCTGCAGGTGAGTAAAGGCACTAGACAGCTAGTTTCCCCGGATGCAGAGGCTGTTAACTTGCTATATGGAGGGTGTTTCTAAATGCTTTGTTCAGTTATGAAGTAAATCAGGTAGCCCCCAAGCTCTGGCTTCAGTATCCATGCCCCTCACTGACATGGATGCTGAGTGCTTTTACCTGGCTGTCTAAGTAAAATTCAGGGAACTTTGGAAGTGAACTAGATGGAAGACAGTTACAGACTGATGAATCTGGGGCACTGTTAGAAACACTACCCATTTGATTTAACATCTTAGTTAATAATAAAAAAGACCCCTAATGATGTCCACTCAGCTGGAAAGTGGGCTAAAGAATACACAGATAGTTGGAAAACCCAGAGAGTTTAGAATGAAAGTGCTCCCTACAAATTAGAGTTAGGGAAACCCACACCAGGGGAGGTCACAGCCACTGACTAAGCTCCAAAGAGGGAAACTAGAGATTTGTTGTGTTATTGCTAACTAAGATGGTCCAAATGCCCCAGGTTTGGACAGCTTGACACTGGCAGTGAGCCCCAGTAAGTGAACTTCCTTGTCTACCCAGAGGGAAGTTAGGACATTGCCTCACCAGTACAGTAGGTTAACTGGGTCACTAGGACACAGAGAGAGCGACAATGCATATGTGATTGTATTCATACTTCCAATAATTTCAGTTACACTTGTAAAGCTACAGTGGTGGAGGCCATATAAATATCAAGACTGATGATGGCAGCTTTTTATTTCAACCAGCTGCACAATGACTTGAAATGCTTCTCACAAAATTGATTTGTGAAATATGTAGCTTTCAACTTTTGTATACATGGACACTAATTTGGAACAAAAATGTAGCCTTCAGTTTGTATTAACAATATAAACTGGCTGCTGTAATCAATAATGTTTTGTTAAGCATTTAGCAAAGAAATCAGTAACCCAAAGAAATACATTTCCCACTAACTATTAAAAATCTCCTGTCTTTAAATTCCACATGCTATGGGAATTGTACAAAGTCCTGTGGTCTATTTGCCATTTACATTGTTTGCATGCTATTTAAATGTTAGGTTTTGAAATGTCTGTAGTGGACTTTAGTAAAATTTGAGTCACAAAATAGATTTCTGAGCACATTTAGTTGTGTTTGGAAGGCAGATTCAATTTGGTTGTCATTACCATATTTATTTAAATCCAAGACAGCTTTGAATTTAAGTCACCCCACACCCCACATTAGATTCCATACATGGAAAATTCTAAATTATAGTTATAAATTTGCCCCACCTGCAACTTGCCCCCTACAGTGCCTGTCCCTCCCCCCCCACCTTGCTCCCCGCAACCCTCCCACCAGTGTCTGCTCCCTCCACATGCCCTCCCCTCTGTGCCTTTTGCTTCCCTGGCCACTTCTCCCCACTGCTGTCTATTCCCCACCCTGACCATGCTGAATGGGGGAAAAAAACCTCATCTTGGAACCAAGTAAATACAGTATGTAGAAATACCACTCACCAGAAAAGTATGCAAATTTACGTTTTTATTTAGGACTGCAAGCCCAGAAGATACAAGGAAATGGCTCCTTTTGCCAAAAAAAGGAAAAAAACCCTTGGGGAAAAATGGGGAAAATTAGCCAGTATTGCCAACTGATATTTTTATGTTATTTCCTTATACTTCCTTATCTCTTTATATCAAATGTGATTTTTATCTTATATTTAAATTTTAAATGTTTGGGGGGAAAGATGCATCTTTTTGTTCAGTGTTTATACAGCACTTACTAAAGTAGAGTCTTGGTATGATGATAATGATGAATTTAAAATATGCATGTAGCATATAACATACGGTGTATGATATATATTATTGAGGTTTAAACAGTTTTTGTCCTTCCTAAATGCAAAGAACTGTAATGTAATTAAGCTTATGTTACAATATTTGTCACTCCTCATTTATGTTCCTTATTTTAGGTTTCCATTGCCTGTTTCATGAAGGAGAAAGCAATTATTTACAATGAGTAATATTCCCCATTCAATGAGCCTGTATGCTATAAATCCCTGTTAATGTGAAATGGGAGATTAGACTCTGGAGGAAAGTGTTGCAATATATCAATTCTTATTAATTGTCAACATCAACTTGAGAAAAAAATAAGCTAATCGGAAGATTTTTATCTCTGAATAACTTGACATATCACAGTTCTGAAATGCACACTCAAAAAGAGACATTTTCCTCGTCAATGAATCTGTTAGTGCCTCAGATAACCCACCCCCCAGGTAATTGCAATTTTCTCTAAAATTAGAACATAATATTGCAGCATTCTAAACTATAAATATTTTTTAAACACTTTGGAGACCCAGGGGCACCTCCTCAGCTTCATAGTACCATTAATTTCAGTTTTACCAGGACAATTCAAGCTAAGGATGTGTCCCACAAGCTTCAGCCTGTCTATTTAGCCTTGTGAAAATCCTTGTTTACACTGTATTCACAGTGAATGAAGCTGAGGTTGTGTTCTGGCAAAGCATAGTGCTACTCATTCTGAGTACAGAGATTGAGCACGGGTGTCAAATCTAGGTCCCACAGGCTGGATGCAGCCCGCAGAACAATGGGCATGTCTACCCATTGTCCTATGTCACCGTAGCAGGTGGCAATGTAGTGATCACCATGTGCTACAATGGTGATGCAGTGATCACATGAATCTACACGTGATCAGCAGCTATTTTGCCGGAGCAGCATGCTCCCCCATTTTAGCCTGCCACTATGGTGAAGTAGAGAGGCTAAATCTAATCATGTGCCATGCGCACAGCACAGCATGAGCAGTTACTGCATCATGCTTTAGTACAATAGGAAGTTATAAAGCACAGCGCTATAGCAACAGCACCATATGTTGACATGTAGATGCGCCCTATATTGTGCAACCTGCAGAGTTGGTAAAAGGGCTGGGAATTTGGTGGAGGGATCAGTGGAAGTGGGGTCTGCCACCTAAATGCCATGTTGGGCACATAAGTCGGCAGCAGGGGGTAAGTGATGGCTGCATTAACCTCTCAGAAAGCTCGCCTTATTGCCACCACCTCTGCATCCATATCTGGCCTGCAAGGAGCCCTGCAGCTTGGATCTAGCCCAGAGGGTGAAGTGAGTTTGACACCCTGACATAGAGAATGGCCCAAAGAAAAAATATTTGAGGAGATTAATTTCAGGCATTATCTCTGGTTTCCTCTCTCTCCTTTTAATGTAAATGAAGAGTAGCACCACAGAAGAAATGGAATAACACTCACATAAAACAACTGTAAATGAGAAAAGTGGCTTCTGGAAGGCAACTGCTTTTAATGTGTGCCTCATCATGATATGCGATTCTGAATTCACACAGAAAAGCCCATTTGGCTTATTTAATTACAATTATTTCTAAATCTGTCAAATGCACATGACAAAGAAGAATACATCCTGAGGAGGCAGTCCCTGAGTCAGTACACTGTGATACCACTGGTCATGTGGGAGGGAGAACAGAATTCCAGGCTTATTAATGGAATGTGACACTGTATTGATCACTCAGGGACAACAAAGGCATATGCTCTGTTTGTGCAATTCCCCTAGAGAAGACATAACACAGAGACATAAACTTGGTTATGACATTTGAACTATTTTTTTTCAACAGTTAATTCGCCTCCTGCAATTAGGGTTTGTTTAACTTTTTCTAAAATTCTTCACATTCTTCAGCTTTCCAAATTTAGAAATATTGGGAAAGATTTTCTGAGTTGCTTTACTACAGGTGTGAAAAGGTAATATGTGAAATGAGGAAAAAAGAAAGAAAATGATAAACTAATTTATAATGCTGTAGTTTACCGTTTGCATTTCCCAAAAAATCTTATTGCTTCCTTCATTTTTAGGGAAACATTTTCAAAACCATGTACAAATGTTGGCCTCCTAATGCCAATGACCTATTGGTGAGGCAATGTCCTACCTTCCCTCTGGATAGACAAGGAAGTTCACTTACTGGGGCTCACTGCCAGTGTCAAGCTGTCCAAACCTGGGGCATTTGGACCATCTTAGTTAGCGATAACACAACAAATCTCTAGCTTCCCTCTTTGGAGCTTAGTCAGTGGCTGTGACCTCCCCTGGTGTGGGTTTCCCTAACTCTAATTTGTAGGGAGCACTTTCATTCCAAACTCTCTGGGTTTTCCAACTATCTGTGTATTCTTTAGCCCACTTTCCAGCTGAGTGGACATCATTAGGGGTCTTTTTTATTATTAACTAAGATGTTAAATCAAATGGGTAGCGTTTCTAACAGTGCCCCAGATTCATCAGTCTGTAACTGTCTTCCATCTAGTTCACTTCCAAAGTTCCCTGAATTTTACTTAGACAGCCAGGTAAAAGCACTCAGCTTCCATGTCAGTGAGGGGCATGGATACTGAAGCCAGAGCTTGGGGGCTACCTGATTTACTTCATAACTGAACAAAGCATTTAAAAACACCCTCCATATAGCAAGTTAACAGCCTCTGCATCCGGGGAAACTAGCTGTCTAGTGCCTTTACTCACCTGCAGGATCAAAGTGCAACTGGCACACTTTCTTTGATTGAAACCTATTTGATCACTGTTACTGTTGGTTAGGATACTAAGTTAAACAGGCTACAAAACTGAAGCAAGTGCTATGAGCCTTATCAAACAAATAATCTCATCAGAAAAGAAAGCAAGTTTGTCTGACAGTTTCTCCTCCCCATAACTCTATATGTTGACTGGCATTAATTGAAATCCTATTTAAGTTTTTACTAATTGAGTCCTGTTTCACCTTTTCAATTACTTTGCTTGGGATTGATGTTAGATCAACTAGTCCATAGTTATTTTCTTGTCTTTTTTGAATATTGGCCAATGTAAGCATGCTTCCAACCATGAATGCCTCGTGCCTCCTGAGGCTGGGGGGGCACAACCTTCTGCAGGCGGCCATGGAGATGTTGGTGGCAAGGACAGGCTAGCAGGGACCATCCGCAGGTGGCTGCAGCAGTGTCAGCGGTGAGGGAAAGTGGCAATGGCCGACTGTTCACTGATGCTGGCAGCATCGGCGGCAGCCAGTCTCAGGGGGTGCATGGCCAATTTCAGGGGGTGCACATGCACCTGTGTGCACCCCCTATGCGTCGCCAATGCTTTCAATCTTTTAAAAACATTTCAAGATTCAATAAGGTGGAAAGAATGCGGGATAGAAATTTCCTCAGCCAGATCTTTAAAGGCTCTTGAGTACATGTTCTTTGGGTCTTCTGATTTATAATAATGCATCTCAGATAGGTGTTATTTAACCACCTCATTGGTTATTATTGGATTGCAAAGTACTTTTATTGTGTGATGCAAGCACAGCATCCTGCTTCTTCCCAAATACAAAAATTGAACCATTAATTCAAATGTTTTGAACACTTTTGTCTTCTTGCATTATTATTAACAGTTTTACCATCACTATCTGGAAATGAACCTATCCAATTGCTAGGAGTACTTGTTCCTATATATCTTCTTTATTATCCTTAGCTCTGCTGGCTATAGAAGTTTCTTTTATCAATTGTGTACAATCCCTAATCTGTAATTGGTATTGATTCCTATTTATTTACCTTTTTCCACCTGTAGATAAAATGTTGTATTTCTAACTTCTGTTTATCCTATGGAATTAGAATAAGCTCTTAGGCAAAATCAGTCTTTGATTATGCAAACTTTCTTCCTAAAGACATCTATAGTCATATATTTCTGTCTAAAATTTTTCTTTATCATATTTACTCATACAGGCAGTCCTCAACTTACAACATTTCAAGGTACAACCTCTCACACTTACAACATTTATAAATTGTCACTGTTTCAACTTTCTGATGTCAGTTTTTACTATACAACACTTGATCAGATGTGACGCCACATCAGTAAACAAGTTCGCTGTGTCGCCCATCTCCCTGGAGAACATCTGTCCAAACTTCCTTGGACACTTTCTTTAAGAAAGCAGACAAGACTCCAGAAAAACCTGCATCCAAGACTCCTGAGCAGATTCCTGCGAAGAACCCTTCAAAAAGTCCAACCAGAAGCCCAAGTCCAGCAAAGTCACCTCAAAGAAGTCCTTCCAAATCAATATGATTGCTATTTACAATATAAATATATTAATATAGCTATACTAATTATCTATAATTGATTGAGTACAACATTCTGGGTTATATGAAAACAGGGTATTGGGTCTTGGTTCAGGAACCAATCCCTCATTTATCGTTTCCTGTAGGAAAATCGGTTCCGAGTTACAACGTCTCAACTTGAGACGCTTTTCAGGAACCAATTGTGTCATAAGTCCAAGGACTGCCTGTAGATTTTAAGGTATGGGAATTTAGCTCTTTTAAAGCAGAAAGTATGTGCATAGTTCATTGAGAGTGTCCCCTGCGTGCCATATTGAATGTAATATAATCATGATCACTAACCTTGAGACAACCCTTAATGTCCAATCCAGTAATCGATCCATCTTTATTCATCTCAAAAATCCAAAATAGTTAACTGTGTTCCACCCTTTTGTGTTGGGAAATTTGCCCATCATTTTTAGATGCTCCAATGAGGTTTTATTATTGGGGACAAAGGACCTTCAGCATATGCTTTCCCTCCCAAATACAAATCACCTGTCTGTGAAAACACAATTTTTCTGTTCATGTATTTCTTATAGGTGCTGACGCATAACTCATCATTCTCTCTAATTTACTTCTGTAATAATACTCCTGCCAGAACTTTATTACTTAGTGTAGGAGCGTGGAGTCCTAGGGGTGGCTGTGATCTCCTTAGCACCCCCTACCATGCCAAGTCGGTGTTAGAGCACCCTCACAATCTTGCCCGCCACATCTTTAATGTTAACAGTGTTTAAAGGAGGCTGCCCTTAGTCCTCTCTGACATGGTGCTCTGATGCATCTGAGTCTTAGTTCTATCTTGGGTGACTCGGTGCACCCCAGCCTTATGGGCTATGTGGCTTCAACCACCCCTGTACCACGCCCCAAGCCTCACAGATGTACTGGACGTTGTTTGGTCAGTTTCCCTCTCTGTGCCCCACGGACGCTCTCTGGCTCGTCTCGCAGCCTGTGCCCCACTGACGCTCTCTGGCTTGTCCCCTTTTTGGGGCTTCTCGCAACTGCCCACTCTGGGGCTTCTCGCCTTATGGCTTAGGTAGCCTCAGCCTTACCTGGCCCCCTTCCAATCCTCTGCTCCCCTTCTCAGGTCTGGGGTCAGTGCACCCCTGAATGCTGCGCCCTCTCTGGCACTGGGGTCCCCGTGTTACTGTGGAGCCCCTGTGAGGCCTCCTCAAACCCCTAATAGCCTCACCCGGTCCTCCGGTGTAACAACAACAACAAAACAATAGCACAAGCCTCTGGGCTATAACACAAAACTAAACCTTACGGCTAAACATTCTCCAAACCACACCACATCTCTCACCCGTGTAACTAGCAGCTGGTACATTCAGGCTTTATTCTCTTTCCCACTCCTTCTTCCTGGCTGCCAGTTGAGAGAGAGAGGGAGAGAGAGAGAGAGAGCACTCACACCGTCCAGTCTGGGTCTTATGGTGGTCAGCCCTGCCCCTTCCGGTCAGCTGACTCACCAGGTGTGGGCCCTTAGCTCCTCCTGGTTGCCCCTAGCAACCAGCACCTGAGCCCATACTGCTGCTTTTCCAGTAGCAGGCACCTTAGTGCCCTGCTACAGTTAGCATAAAGCTGTCAAATATATGGCCCATTAGTTGAATCCTGCCTGTTGAGCCTTAGGATCTGGGAGCCCATGGATCTTGAACTGAGCCTGCACATTTCATGGCAGCATGTGCTGACCTTGGCCCCATACGTTGCATGCAGCACCCATGCCAGACCAGTCCTGTGTGCTGGCTCCATGGCTGGATTGGGCATACAGACCATCCCAATGCACTGGAGCCAATGAGCAAAGCTGGTCCAGCTTGGGCATCGCATGCAGTTGCATACCTCAAATTGGACCTGCATGCAACACAAGTTCTGGACTGGGCCAGCATGTGTTGTGTAGGGCTGGATTTAGTATGTGTGCTGCATACAGCACAGTGGGTTAATTCGGGGCATACATTGCATGTGGTGACTACATCAGACCAACTCTATGTGCTGGCTCCAGATCCTGTACAGATTGGGCCTACAGCCTGGCCCCATACACCAGAGTCGGTGTGCAGAGCCCATCTGGCATGGGCACCTCATGCAGCATGAGCCCCATGTTGACTTCACCTTTTAGTCCCAGATTTAGAGATCACACAGGGCTGGTCCATGGCACATGCTGTATAAGTTGCCTGTGAGAGACTGACCTATGCTCTGGCTCTAGTGTGTAAGGCCCGACTGGGTCTGGTTTGGCTTGCAGGCCAGCCCCACACTCCTCATCCGGCTTGTGCAGCGTGTTTTCTTCCCTGAGTTAGCACATTGGTCCTAATGCATTCAATAAAGCTTAGAATGAATGGTTTTAACTGTTTATGGACTTGGATCCCAGTGAAACTGAAGCGCAACTTGTTTGGGCATCATGACAACACCAATAATAGTAAACATGACGATGCTTATGATTTAGGTGGGGATATAGTGTAAGTAATCGCTCAGGTGCACACTCTTTTTTTTTTTTTTGGTCATGTACTTCAATATCTATTGTCTCTACACTTCCTCATTCCTGAAATTTATTTATTTTATAACTGCATCTATCCAGTTTTCAACACAAAATACACGATGAGCAAGACAACTCTGACAGCTTTTGTAATTGCCCACTGTGTTCTCTTTGAAGTGGTTGCTTAGCCATTCACCCCAATAGGAGCAGAGTCAGGCCCGTACTACATGTTACATATATTACACAAGTAACTGGTTAATCGTACAAAAAATTTAGACTGGCCACATGTACAAAGTAATTTTCACACCATAAAAAAACAACTATCCAGTAATAGAAAGAGTAAATCAATTCTAAATTCAGTACTTGAAAATGTGTAACAGTTCTAAAGCTGGTTGCTATCCTGTTTTAATCTGAAGGTGTGGCAGGGCCCTTAGTGCAACCTTGGGAATATTCCATCCCACACTTCTTAACTTGCCAACACCTCCCTGTGGGCTGCAGCTTGTTGCACAGACCCCAAATAAGGTACACTCAATTTATTACTTGTGCAGGAAACTTATGATACTATCATGTTCAGTTCTTTACCATTAGTGATAATTCATTTCTTGACTAACTATTTACACCCCTTGTTTTATTGTTCTTTATTTCTGATGCTAATAATTCTCAACAATAAAAAGGAAGGAATTTGAAGGGGGAATAAATGCAAGCATCTCCCTTGGATTAATGATGGTCTAACCCCACACCTCAGTACTCATATAGGCCAGAAGGGACTACCCAGACTATTTTCTGCCCATGTAAGGCTATCGTTATTATCCTCTGTTACTTTACCACAGACGTCCTGAAGAGAAAGGCACAAGGATGATTTATCTCCTGCACCTTCTCTGTCACTTTTTTTGCCTTTCTGGATACAGGCATAATGATTTGTACAAGGGAAAGTGCTCTTACCTTATTCCCCAACTCCATTAACTCATTACTGCTCTTTCCTCATAGTTCTCCCCCAAAGTCTATCAATTTTTTCTTTCTTGTATGCTTAATTCATTTTTTTCTTATTTCTAACTGTATTGGACTGTACTGTTTCATGGTAGCATTTCACTTTCTTTCTCCAGGGTAGAACAAGTGGAAAATCCTGACATCCTCATTTAGTTATATAAATAGCTTTGTGTCAGGATAAATGATGGCAAGTCCATGGAGACTCAGACTCCTGAATCCTATTCTCTGTGTTGCCCTGACATTTCTTTTACTCATTCTAGGGGCATAAAGGAGGCATAAAAACCCTTTTGTGGAATTTTCTAGCCTCTGGGGGCTTCCCAGCCAGCTCATGTTGCTCCCTCTTGCAAGGTTCAGGCTGCTACTGCACTCTTGCTACATGAGGATGCAGCAGCCAGGGCTCAGGGTTACTCTAACAACTTATGTAGGTGACTGGAGAGGCCAAGAACATATGGAAGTTTAAAAGCATCTTTGTTTCTACCCCTTTCCTATCCCTGACCCATGTGCATCTGAGCTGGAACGGAGAATTTGGTCCCGGCTCTCTATGGAGTGAGTCAGAGTCCTGATTAACCCTCATCCGTTCTCATGAAATCGTAACCATTGTTGTTCTCATGGGGTAACTCGTTACCCCACAATTCAACATTCTTGGTCTCATGGGGTAACTTGTTACCCCACCTGCATGAACAAAATGGAACCAGTGACAACAGTATAAATGTACCAAAAACTTTATTAAACATGAAGATGGTTTGAAAGAGTATTTATGATGATTTGAACCCAAAATATTATTTAACTAGAACTATGAACAAAATTTAAACTTTTTTTACAATTTCAAAACTTGAATGAACAATTTGCTAAGTCTGCAGTTCACACTGTTTTCAAACTAACAATTACTTCCAAAAATATTTCCTAACTATTTTAACTAAATAATGCATTCCTCACAAAGCAGCAGTGATGTACTGTGGTGCACACAAGCAAATTGCTTACAATCTTTGCATTGTTTCTGGGTTTTGCGGTGATCTGTCCTTGGACAAAAAGTACAACATCCACTCATGTTGCAGAAGGTTCTACTGGGGTGTGTTGTGGCAATTTGTAATTTAAGGCAGTCATACCAGACCTGATGGCCTTAAACAGATTACATGTATCCATCATTCTTCGTTTTATTTGTCCATCGATCAACTGTTTTCCAAGCTTCTACAAAAAAAAGCGGCATCTTCTTAAATGTGATCTTTGCTTCCAGTTTGCATTGTGGCCTAGCCAAATGATGAGGCTGGCAATGGCAGCCACATTCAGCATATTGAAAAATAGCATCAATGACCACCTGTTGATTTTTCATCTGCAAGGGGTCATACGGACTGAGTGGTCAAGGTTATCCACTGGGGCTGTGTGAAGCTTCAGTCACTGATTCGATTTGGCAGAGATTCGGCCTGATTTGGTGGCTGAATCTCCAAATCTGAATCAAATCAGGAGACCCTTTAACCTCTGCAAATCAAATTGGAACCCTCTGAATCAATTTGGAGAGATTCAGAGAGATCTGATGATTCGGACATAGACATAGCTTTAAATGTTTTTCTGCATACCTCAAGGTACCAGGTGGCTCAGAAATGCTGAGATGGTGGGGCAGATGGAGCATCCCACAGGAGCATGGGGTCCCCAGCGCGCTTGGCAGCAGACCCAGAAGTGGACCAGAAGCACTTGCAGTCCACTTCCCGGTCCTCCAGGGAGCGTGCAGGTGGGGCTCAGCGACTGGTGCCTCCTGGTCTGGGGGGCACCTGGGGTCCCCGTGGCTGATCGCCGAACCAGGGAGGTGTGGGGGGCTCCCCTGCATGCTTAGCAGTGCACCAGGAAGTGAACCAGAAGTACTTCTGGTCCACTTCTTGGTTCACTGCCAAGCATGCAGGGTGCCCCTCATTCTCCTGTGGGATGCTCCATCTGCCCCAGAATCACAGCATTCATGAGCTGTGCCTGGTACCTCGAGGTATGTAGAAAAAACATTTAAATCTGTGTCTATGGCCGAATTGCTTTGAATCAACATCAAATCTTCAGATTGGGATTGGGCCAAATCGAATTGGGACAGTGATCCAAATCAACTAATCGAATCACTGTCCCTGATTCAGGCTGAATCTGAATCAAATAGGGTCCATTTTGCACACCCCTATTATCCACTCCACCCTTGTTTTTATTGTAGTCATGGATGATGTCCGGCTTTCTTTGCTCTTCACCTACTGACAGGTCATGGTGCATGCTTGATAGCAACAGCACCATTTTGGACTACCTTGGAACATAGTGTAGCCCAGGTACACCCAAGGGTGTGCCCTGATCCTAATCACAAGGGAGTGGTGAGAGGTGAGGGTGCTGTGGGAGAAGTCACCACCACTGACTCATGGTTACCTCCGACCTCTATAGAGTTAGACTCAAGACATGCTCTTAACTATTTACAGTATTTATTAACATATAATACAAATAAATATAAAACTAGATACCATATACATATATTTACACAGGGGACATTAACCAATAAGCAAGGTCAAACCCTAAATAACATTGTGGGAAAATCACTTCCAACCACAACCCCCAGGGAAAACAATATATATCCACAATGAATCCACAGTGGATTCATGCTCTATTAAAAGATCATGCAAAATATAACAGTGGAAATGTGATTTTACCCCTACAGAGGAACAGTTCCCTCTTCCTTTAATGCAGACAGATAGGCTTCAAATGGGGCCCTACCCACTTAGGGGACCTAATAACCCCCCTCCCCCCCCCAAAAACCAAACAAGGTGTTTTTCAGAAATTTTTCTGACCTATGATTGCAATATTTACCCATCACAAATAAACAGTTTCAGCAACATCACACAATACAACATCACAATACAACATTTCAATATAAGGTGCAATCATAAAACATCTTAATAACATATATTCCTTAATATAGTCCATGGCCCATGGCAAGAGATAGTCCTTCTTTCAATGGGGGTCTCTAACACCAGGGGCCCTTCTCCTTAGGGCCTTAACTTGGAGAGAGGTTGTTCACTCAGGCCCTTCTCTGGACCTGCCCACCTGAAATGTCTTTCCCCTGTGGGACCCAAGGGCCCAATGACTCACGCTCCTTCAGGTGGCAGTGGTTGAGGCATAGCTCACTGGGATCTCCTCTGTACTGCAGCTAGGGTGCCCCTCCAGGCCTTTCCCGCACTGTTGGGCTCCTCCCCACCCTGTGCCTCGCTCTAGGCAAGGACTAAGCTCCTTTCAGCTGCTATGCCACTGCTGCTGGCTCCTGGGTGCTGGGCCTCACACTGCACCACTACTATTTCCCCGTGCCCTGGCTTTAGCACTGAAGGCTCTTTGAGCAAAGGCCGAGCCCTTCAGGCTCTGGCTGTCCGGCCTCATGCTGGGTGGCTAACCCAAGCAGCCTCCACTGTCCCTTGGCTCTGCTTCCTTATGCGCTGCCCTGCGCAATGTGGGACCTGGTAGCTTGCTGGGAGATGGAGCCTGAGCCACATCACTGCAGCTCCCAAAGCCCTTGCCCCATGCACCTCCCCACGCACCATGTGGCCTGCTGGGGTTGCAGGCCTGAGCTCTGTACGCTGAAATGCACACTGATGCCCAGACACCTGCCAGGGTTACAGGCTCCAGCTGCCATTCACAGCTCCCAGAGCCCGAGCACCATGTGCTGAAATGTGCAACTTGCTGAGCCTGAGGGTCTCACACCCTCCCAGGGATCTTCAGGAGCTTGGGGCTACTGGGGCATCTCATCCTCAGCTTTTCTCGCTCCGATCTTCCATCTTCAGCTCCCCTGTTGTGTCTGTCCTCGTGCTGGGTGCACTGCTCTTTATAAACTCTTCAAGGCTCTGCCCCTGAAGTCTTCCAGACTTGACAGGGTTGCAATCTACAGTTAGGTCTGTGGAGCTCCTCTCCCTCTTCCCTCAGGAAAAGGGCGTGGCTTCACGCCTTTGGCTGTCTCCTGATTGGTGGATGGGCTCCATCAATCAAAACAGCAGAATCCTGAGTCTGGAACTCAACCCAAGTTCTGAAAGGTAAGTCAGCTACCATAAGTAACTAGGGTGAGTTCCCCATCAAAAGCAAAAATGGATGAAAAAGTTTCCTTTCTTCGATTCGCTTGCATTTCATTTGGGATATCGGCCCTGTTTTTCCAAACCGTACCCACATAGGTCAAGTCCTGCTGTAGCAGTTTTTCTGCCAGGTCAGTACGTGTGAAGAAATGGTCACCCACAGTATTCCTTCCTGTCTTGTACCAGGGAAGAGCTAGTTTTTCAATGACCCGGGTACCAAAATTACCTTGGCATGGAGCTTCTGGTTGCTTGCCCGGGTAGATGTCTCCAGACAGGGAGAATGATGTTATTGCATCACAGCACCACCAAATTTTCAAGCCATATTTGGGGCTTGCTGGGCATATAGTGTCTGAAGGGACAGCGACCCCTGAACGCAATGAGCTGCTCATCAATCATCAGGTGTATTCCTGGAATATACCATTTCCTGAGCTGCTCCACAAATTGTGTCCAAATATCTCTGAATGCAGCAAGGTTGTCTACGGCTCTCCTTTCCTCGTGTGTCAGTTTGTTGTCAAATGATTGTTTGCACAATCATTTTAAACTCATGGTGGCACGGAAGCAAGGACACCCGATGCATTGCTCCCACAACTCCTCCAGTGCCTTATGCCCACTGTGGTATAGACCACTCAGCAGTAGGAGGGCAATGTAGGCTTTCAGCTCTGTTTCATCCAGCTTTTTCCACTCCTATTTTCAGGATGGCTATCGTTCCACCTCTTGAATCTTTGTTCTGCCACTCTGTTTGTTTCTCTTATGATAACAGTTGGGGTATCTTGTGAGAGAAACAGGTGGACTGTTTTCACCACTGTGTCTTTATTACTTTCTCTTGTTGACCCAGCACTTTCCCGGACTATGTCCTTGGCTGTTCTCCGATGATGTATTAGCTGTAGGCTTTTCCCCCAAACACTGCCATTCCTTCCTCTTAGGTTGTCATCATCTGCAATGTTTTCTGGTGGTGGTGGCAGTGGGTCTGCTCCACATCCTGCTATAAGTTTCTTTGGGCTTCCATGGTGGCCCTGGGCTGGTCCTCTTCTCTTTCCCACTGGAAGCGTTGGCATCACTTCTGCTTGTGGCATCATCTCCTCCTCATCTGGGCTGGATGAAACTTCCATAGACACATGGTCTTCTTGCTCTGAACAATCTCCCATGTCTGAAACAAAGTCAGCAACCTCATTGCCTTGGGATAAGATTTCATCAGTGGATGTGTCATTGTCATCCCTGGTTACCTGTACACTGAATCTGTACTGCCTTCTCATCCTGGACTGCAGAAAAAAAAAGAAAAAATTGATTACTGCTAATGTATATAAATAACAGTCAAAGACAAGCCTGTCCACCTACGCTGTCACAGAAGCAATTCTGCCCTGCCTTATGGCAGCGCAGGTTGCACCTTCTCCTCCTGGGCACAGAAGCTAGAGACTAGCATCCAAATGTGGGTGGATGTTGTTTGGAAACCACACATGAAGGGGCTTATTGAGAGCAGGTAAAAGGGGCATAAGGGGTGTCAAGCCCTTAACGTTGGGCTCCATAGTCCATAACGTATTGGGCTGTATTGCAGTGTGATGTTGTTCCGGTTCTTCTCTCCTGTCCCTTTGCTCTGTGTCCTCATTCTAACAAAGGCAGGAAAAACTAGCTTGTATGTTATGAAAGGGGCTGGTGAAGCAGAGTTTTTTCCATGAGAAAAGAGAACAGAGGGTGTGACAAAGGCTTTTTTGGGTTTGTTTTTTTTTGGCGAAGGGCAGAGTGTTTTGATGACCTTGTAGCCTGCAAACAGAAGTGGTTAGCAAAAGGGATTACCACATCTTCTGCAAAAACAAAGTGGAGGAGTTACCCCAATGTGTTAACATGGGTTTGGGGTAAGTTGTTACTGCATATGGAAAAACGCATTCACGCCTGGGGTAACATGTTACCCTGGGCAGTTTTTCATCCACAGAGAGCAAACCATTCATGCAAGCTGGCTGCTCTTTCGGGATATTGTGCACTGTGGTGAATATCCTAAAAAATAATTTTTTTAGAAATAATTAACTTTAAGATGCTGCACAAAATACATGTCTGGGTAGGAAACTACCCCATGGGAACGTATGAAGGTTAAGGTTCTTGTTCAGCCAGCAGCAGACAGGCCCATAGATAAGTGTTACTGGGGACTATGACTTTAAGGGCTGCGTTCTGTAGAGTCTGGGAAAGATGCTGAGAAGGTTTTGTTATTGTCAGGCACAGCTGGACTGGAGACAGACAGAATAAACCAGATCTCTTTAAAGACCCTCTTTAAAATAACTCTTTAATCAGTGGGTGATCAGTGAACACCTCAAGATAGAGACATACAAGGCAGAATTGGTGGCAGTGATTTAGTTAGGTCCTTTGCAGGTAGTCAGTGCTGCTAGTGCTGCGGTGTCAAAAATGCATTTTGACACCATAGGGCTGTAGGAAAGTAGACTGAGGGAAGTAACTACTTGCCCATAGGCCAAATAAGGAATCAGAAGGTGCAGCTTGATTTCTCCCTCCTAGTGACAAGAATTGATTCAGTCTCCTGGTCCTTGTCAAACGCCACATGTAGGAAGCTGAGTTTTTCATTGACATTTCAGCTCCTCCGGCTGGTTAAAATTAGTCATTGTGAGCTTCATTAATGCTAATTATTGTTGAGCAGTTGGAGGGAACATCCTCATAAAACTGTTGGATCTGCACTATGCTTACAATTTAGTACAACTGCCTTAGGGATCAAGATGTCTTTTTTTTTTTTGACTTCCACAATATTGATTGAACACTGATGAAGCACATTTTTCCCTGTTCCCCTTTATATACTCTTATCCTGTGTGATGGCTGCAAGATGAATAAATTACTCAGTGGGAAGTAAATGAAAAGATTTCAGACTGACTCTCATGTACACATTTTAGCTCTCTGCGGTGTTTGCATCACCATAATCTGTCCTCTAAGACTACTGTGTCTTATAAAGAATATATTTTCTCTTCTGGATCCCAAGTTTCTGCCCAGACAAAATCATTCTTGTATTTAGTGGATAGAAATGTCTTCAGAAATTCAGGATTTAAAAAAAAAATAAGGAGAGTAGACATTAGACATAGTATTTAAAACAAGCATCTCTTTACATTAAATAGTTCCTCTACTACTTGCTTTATGTCCTTCAACTTTTAGGCCTAAATATCCCACAGTTGCATGAGTTAGAGCTGTGCACACAGTATCTCCTGGATCTGGAGGGGTTGTTGAAACTCACTATTGACCTTCTACCTCTCTTTACAATTTCTGTTATTAAAGGTTGGTTCTGATCTCAGAGACGCTGCCAGCTTGTGCCTCATAGCGGCTTTTATGCCAGAACAAGATGTAGTTGATGCTTTCATTGCAATTTGCGCCTGCTGATTCTGATCATCAAAATATATGAATAGGAAGTTAGACTCTATATCTTCAAGAGCCATCCAGTATCCAGAAAATCAGCATTTAATGGACTAGCTTCATCTCCAGTGGGACCCCTACTGCCAGAGGTATTTTGTTCCTTATTTCCAAAGGGAGGGGGGACAGGAAGGAGACAAACAGCTTAATAACTATATGTCATAGGGAGACTAAATACCAGAGGTAGAGGGAAACATACATTTGTAGAGGCCACATCTTAAGGAATTTTCATTTAAAAAAACCTTTTCAGTAACTTTGGACTCGTGCTTCTCATGTTATTAGAAGGCGAAGAATTAAAACTGCCTAAAACATAGGGAAAGAATTTTTGTTTTGTCTCAGTTTTAATTGTAGCTCAAATGGGCAGTTTAACTGTGGTTGCTTTATACTGATGTACCCATCTGCCAAATGGGTATAAGAATCACAGGAATATTGTGGGGTTTTCTTCATTGAAGTTTCTAAAGGGGATTGGGATCCTCTTAAGGAAAATACCATTGTAGAGCCCAGCCATATTATTTTAATAACCTACCTACTTGTATTGCTTCACTGATGAGTATTTGGAATCTATTTTAAAAAGCCTTATGTGAGCATAGCTAACTGCATGAAAACAATGTCGGGGTTGAAAAAAGAACAGTACTTTTAGCTGCGTCTCTTAGGACTGTTGTCTTTTTGTAAAACTGTTTGGAAATAGTTCAAAAGCTTCTTTCATACTTATCCTGGTTTGTGAACCAAAGGATTGTTTTGACTTTTTTTGGTTTTAACAACTATTTCCTTTTATATCTGATGCTTCCAAAAGCAAGCAAGGTTCTTTCAAACAGTGTGCCCTCAAGAAGAAGAATTTATGATGCACAGTTTTCTTTTGAAGAAGTTGGGTGAATGAAGCTGAAATAGTTTTTTTTTTCTGTACTGTTTCATGGCCAAATATTAGATATGAAAATGAACTACATGACCTATTCCAGTTACATGTATATTTTTCAAGACTGGTATATGACTTAAGAAATTATTTCTGTAGTGCTCATTACACTAATATAAATTTTAGATACCACACTATGACCAAGCTAAGTATATTTGTGCTTTTTCCTTGTCCTTCTAAGAAAGCACGCTGTCCAAGTTTGCTGATGACACTAAGGCAAGGGCAAGGTGGACACACTTGAAGGGAGAGAGAGGCTGTAAATAGATTTAGACTGACCACAAAAGTGGGCAGATGAGAACAGGATGGGATTCAGCATAGACAAATGCAGGGTGCTGCACCATGGGAGAAGGAATCCACAGGCTGAGGAGTTCCTCTCTTGAAAGCACAGAGGCAGAACAGGATCTTGGAGTCATTATTGACTCCAAGATGAACATGAGCCGCCAATGCCAGACCGGAGCCAGCAAGGGCTGCCATACCTTGTCATGCATCCAAAGGTGCATCTCAAGCCAGTCCAGAGAGGTGATCCTCCCTCTCTATGCGACTTTGGTCAGGCCGCAGTTGGAGTACTGCGTTCAGTACTGGGCACTGCACTTTAAAAAGGATGTGGCCAGACTGGAGAGGGTTCAGAGGAGGGCCACCAGTTTGGTGGGAGGGCAGCAGGACAGGCCCTATGGGGAGAGACTGAGGGACCTGAATCTGTTCAGCCTCGGCAAGAGGAGGCTGAAGGGGGACCTGGTGGCTGCCTACAAACTCATCAGGGGAGATCAACAGCAAATAGGAAGAGCCCTATTCTCCCCAGCACCACCTGGGGTGACGAGGAACAATGGTAATAAGCTGACGGAGAATAGGTTTAGGTTAGAGATCAGGAGGCAATATTTTACAGTTAGGGTGGCCAAAATCTGGAACCAACTTCCCAGAATTTGCCTACCTTGGGCAAATTCAAGAGGAGGTTGGATGATCACCTGTCTGGGGTCTTGTGAACCCAGCATTCATTCCTGGCTGTGGCAGGGGGTCAGGCCAGATGATCTGTTCAGGTCCCTCCTGACCCTAACTCCTATGAAACATTAGGTTCAATTTACTCCTCTGTGAAGTGCCAGGAATATTTGGTCTCTGCACTACTCCCACTTATATTCATAAACTTGGCATTGGCAGCTTGGTCATGCCAACTGCTGAGCATCTTCCATGGTTTGCTGAAGATCCTGAATCCTTATGAACTCAGGATGCTGCTTTACCTTGTTCTGGATCTACAGCAGGTTTGCAGCTAGTAGGTAAGAGTGTGTCATGCTGCAAATTGCTGTTTGTCTTCTGGCTGCAGAACTAATGCTGCTGAGGCAACCATTCTGATCCCAAGGAACTGTCTCTGGAGTCTGTTGCCCCACAAGAGTAATTTTACTACTCTTGATTTTGGTGTGAATACCTGGACCCATTTGCACAGAGCACAATGGTCTCAGGTTAATGATAGAATTGTCAAAGAAGTATTACTTTACCCTCCCCTGCCTTGCCTGTCTATACAGAGAGGGGTATGAGTCGGCTCTGGTTTGTTGGGACTAGAGGTATGGAATTTCACTGGAAGATGGACCAGATTTAGATGGAGGTGTTTTGTTTTTCTCTACCATCAAAACAAGAGATGCACAACACAGGGATATTGAAAGCTCATCTAAAAGTAAGGTCTTACTTCAAAAAAGAAAGCAACAGAAAATAAGAGACTGCTGTGATTATTATCCCAGTTTGCTTTGTCAACTTCTTGTTTATTAAGGTAGACATTGCTGGTATCTTTGAAATCCTGTGGCATTGGTCCTTGCTCTTAAACAACATTGAATAGTAATGTGAACTTCCTTTTAATGCACTATCCACCCTGATTATAAATTTCAGCTGAATGCTATTTGGTCTATGTGCTTTCCCTTGTTACATGTGCAAGATGGGGGTACTGCACTCTGTTTATTTAATGGGTGTTGTGGAAAATCATTAAGTCCTCTGAGATCTTGGAAGGGTGAGTGAAAAGGTACAAAACTCAAATGTTTTGTCCATCTGTTAGGTATTTGTATTTTATTTTTTGGATTGGATGGAACAAGCAATACTTAGAGATCACTTCCCATACTTTTCCCTATTTTAGGAGAACAGTGGTGTCCCTAAATTAGTTGCTTTGCTATCTAGGAAGAATATGAATACTGCATTTGCTGCAGTCTTCAGTGAGCATCCATTGCTTCCAGGTCACTTGTGTGCAGGTCTGTGACTACAAACTTTTATCTGCATCTTCTGTTAGTCCCCATCAACACACACATATTGTCACAGAGATTAGAAAATGGAGGTGCAAGAGTTAGTGTTGTGTCTACTGAATCACATGCACTGTGAGTGAGTTGTGAGTGCTTGGTTCCAGTTCCACTCTCTTATACATGCAAGCCACATGCCACAAATAGGGTGGAAAATGTGGCTGTTGATTTGGGCTTGGATCCTGCAATTAGATCCAAGCAGTTGCTTGTAAGGCACCTTGTTAACTTCAGTAAGAGCTGCTGAGCGCACACTATTGTTGAAAATCAAGCCCTTTTTTAGGTGTCTAACTAATCATTTAAAAATCAGTGTTAGGCAGCTGATTTTTTAAAAATCTTAGCTTTAGATTTTGGGCCTAATAAAACCAATTAAACTATCAAAGCATGTAGATATTTTTTTTTTACCTTTCCTTTTGTTTGTTTTCTGGGTGCTGCCAAGAGCCTCCATTAGGGGCTCTTCTGTGTTCTGAGTGAGTGAGCAGATCATTTGAGAATTTCTGCAGGGGTCCTACGGCTCTCCTGAATATTTTGTAAGTTATGGGATGTGTTTACAGAAGTCCTTAAGGAACGAAGGGCACTGTTGGAAGCACTGGCGATCCGTAGGGGGTGCATGTGGGTGCATGTGCACCCCCTGAGCATGGTGGTACACCCCCTGCAAAAAGACGGGTGGTTGCCACTCGCCACCCCTCCTCACCACCAATACTGCCGGTGGCATCTGTGGGTGGTCCGTGATCGCTGCTGGCCGCAGCTGCCAGCAGCGTCTGCAGGTGGTTGCTGACCACTGGTCTGCACTTGTCATCACCCCCCCACCCCATCAACAGTGCTGTGGCATCTCCTCACTTGCTTCCACCATACTCCCACCACTGACAGTGCCACTGCCACTTGTGGGAGCTCACTATGCCCCCGAGCCTCCGGAGGCATGAGGCGTTTGTGGTTGGAAGTTCTCTGTTTGGTGTTCCCCTCTAGATCCTCTGTTTTAAACCTTTGTCCTGAGTCCCTTTCCCTGTTATTTTTTCCCTTGTCCCAAGTATTAGTTGTATCCCTGGACCTGTAGGCTTCCACTCCTAAAAGAGAGAGCTTTTAACTTGGGGAGCCCACTCTCATCTCATGCTAGAGCAACACATATAAGCTAGAACCTGTAATAGGGAGGGCTTCAGCCTTTGGCAGACTGAAAATCCTGCTTGACCACCTGGAATAGATACTTCACCTTCCCCTCCTGGTATCTCTAGTTTCTTTGTCTGGCTCTGTTAATCCAGGCAGAAGAACAGGAAATTTTGGAGAGATTGTAAGTCCCTTTCCACTGATTTGTCTATTCAGGTGAGGCAGTTGTCTACCACTAGGACTTAAATGGCAGAGTGAGCTCTGATGAGAAACAGAGTCAGTGAAGTTACTTCCTACTTGTATTGGTGTAAATGAGATCAGAAGAGGGCCCAGTCAATATCAGCATTAGGTATGTGATTAATATTCTTTGCTCTTTGCTTTTAGGACAAAAATAATATAACTCCTTTTTTAAAAAGAATGCTTAGTGCAATCTTATTAATTCCAAAGGCAAATAATCCAGACTTCAGAGAGCTTTACAATCCGGAGGGATGGCTCATCTCTGGCAAGGATGATATAGCAGTGTGCAGAAAGGTGGTAACTTTAATATCTTCAGTTTTGTGATAGGATTTTAACACACAGCTCTTGGGAGCCTCATCCTCCACTTTTTATGTTTTTATTAGATTTCAAACTTCTGGTATCTAAGTATAATTTCTCTGTGTAGCAGAGCACTAGGGTGCTCGCTACCGGTAATGGTAGTAAGGGCCCAGCTGCCAATCTTCAAGGCAGCGCAGGTGAGGGTTGCCGGGGCAACCAATTTGGTCAGCTGGCCAGAAGGGGCGGGGCCTGGTTTTTATAAGCAGCCAGGCTGAGGCCAGAGGGCAGTTCCCCTCTGGCAGCTTGAGCAGCAGGAAGCTCTGCTGCAGCGCAGTGCAGCCTGACTGCCTGCTTGTTGGTACGGGGTGGAGAGAGCCCTGACAGGGAGGTATTGAAAGAGGGCCAGGGTGGCGCAGAATTCATGTTATAGCCATGAGGCTTATTTTGTGTTATAGCCGGTTGGCTCATGGCTTTGTGTTTCTGTTTGGTTGTTTGCATAACACCGGAGGACCGGGTGAGGCTGTAGGGGTTGGAGGAGGCCTCAGGGGAGCTCCCCAGTAGCCTGGGAGTTCTTGGTGCCCTGGGAGGGTGCAGTAATTGGGTGCCAGTGAAGGCACAGCAGTTTGTGCGCTGGAGAGCGGCGCTGCGTTTTGGGGTTGTCCCAACCCCAGCCCAGTGAGGGTGACTTTGGGAGGAGCTAGCGGGGTGTCCCGACCCCAGCCCAGTGGGGCAGTATCGGGGTAAAGCCCAGTGGGCATACGACCTGGGAAGGGGGTCTTAAGGCCAGGTTAGGCTGAGGCTGCCTGAGCCCAATTGTAAGGAGCCTGAGCAGGGCGTAAGACCCATGAGGAGGGTCAGGGGGCCAGGCACGGTTACGGCCACCTGACTGCGGGAAGCGCGGGAGACGAGATCCCTGTGCGGGCGACGTGAGCACAGGGAACCCGAGACAGACCCCTGTGGGGTGAGCGTGCAGGGAGCGCAAGATGGCCCCGATAGGGGCGAGTGTTCTGCAGTGAGTCTGTTGAGAGGCCCCCGAGAGGGGACGCGTACACAAGAGTAGGGGCTGCAGACAGGGCCGCTAAGGAAGGAACATAGGACCAGATAATGTCCGGAACAGCTGAGAGGCTTGGGGCATGGTATTGGGGTGGAAAGAGCCACGCAACGCCCATAGGGTTGGGGCACCAGAACCTATTTGTATAGAGCAGGGACCAGAAGGGCAAGAGCACCGGGTCCAAGGTGCCAAGTAAAGGCAGCCTCCCATTAATATTATAGAAACATCAATGTTGTGGCAGGCGAGAACGAGGGTGCTAGACAGGCAACTTGGCATGGTAGGGGCGCCAGGAGAGATCACGGCTGCTCCTGGGTCCCCGTCCCGTGACACTCTGCCTCCCTATTTCCCCGTGAATGACAAATAGCAGGGGCATGGGAAATATCACAGGACACTAGATTTCTTGATTGTCTTCAGGATAGTTCCTTGCAATCATGGTTTTTTCACTCTCCTTAAAAAATTAAAAGTACAGCTGTAGTTATCACCCATGTTAAATACACGAACAACAACAAAAATACATCGTTGACTTTCCTTTAGCTTACACATACATATTGCAAAATAACAGTTAAAAAACCCACAGACAACAATTTACGGGCCCTCCTGGAGTGGGAGCCAACAGTATCTCTGTTACCTCATCCTCGTTGATTTCAGTTAAATAATAATATCAAAATAAGCATCTGAGATAATCTAGAGACTGACTTTCTCCTCAGGATGGGCTCAGGAAGCGTCTTTTAATTGCATAAGTAGAGAGGTGCTTTAATATTACATTTTATTGGGCCACTTTATTTTTACAGGGAAAGCTCACTGAGAGAGTTGGCTCCCTGGCTTTCAGGGCATCTGGTTGTCTGCCCTATGGTAAAGTTAGATTAAGAGAGCAACATAATTTTGGTCTGTGGGCCTACCTTTGGTCTTTAACAGTCCAGTATGGAACAAATACCATAGTGGCTTCGCTCTGCCAAGAGCTGAGTGTTGCTAAGACGTTAGTGCCGTTCTAAGCTTCACGGGAATGGACCTGTAAAGCTCATCAGAGTTTAAAAGCCTTATACTGATTTATTTTCCTCATTTTTGTGCTGACAGTGAATTGTTCCTTTGCAAAATTTGGGCCAGGTTTGTTTAAACATACTTGCATTTGTTTGTCAGTCTGTCTTTTTACTGCTCAGAATGATAAGTGAGATTTAGGCGTTGCATCTGCATCAGAGGTAAAAGCAGCTGTATGGAAGAACTAGTCAGAAGGATTTATGAGGCAAAGTTTTACACTGCTCTGGAATAGTAGGCTGTGACTGCATTACTAAAAGCCTGGATAGTGTTACCATCAGCAGCACCAGCTTCATGCAGAATAAAAAAGACTCATTTCTCTGAATGAGGGAATTCTCAGATTTGATAGCATAAATGACAGGCTAGGGTTTTTTTTTTCTTGTGATATCTTTTGCTGGGATAACTATATAGTTGGAAGAGAAGTTTGAAAAGCTTTTGAACACACCGCCCTTTCTCAGGTCCGGGGAAGATGCAGAGCTAGCAGATAGAACCCAAGCATGTATAATACTAGGACTGTGCACAGCTTTGGTCCCTAATTTGATCTGGCAGAGATTCAGACCAATTTGGTGGCCGAATCTTCAAATCCAGATCGAATCAGAGGACCCTTTAATCTCTCTGAATCAAATCAGAACCCTCCAAATTGAATTGGAGTGATTCAGAAAGATTTGGCGATTTGGACATAGACACAGCATTAAATGTTTTTTCTGCATACCTCTAGGTAGCAAGGGGCTCGTGAATGCTGTGATGCTGTGGAGCTTGAAGCATCCCACAGGACCATGGGGGGCTCCCCAGTGTGCTCGGCAGCAGACCTGGAAGTGGACCAGAAGGTCTTCAGCTCGGCAACTGGTGCCTCCTGGGTTTTGGGGGGGGGTACCTGGGATCCCCTTGCAGCTGATCACTGAGCTGTGGGGCCCAGGGGGTGGGGAGGGCAGCATACTCCTTGGCAGACCCAAAAAAGAACCAGAAGTACTTCTGGTCCACTTTTGAGTTTGCCACTGAGTAGGTGGAGGACCCCCACACACTCCTGTGGGATGCTCCATGCACCCCAGCATCGCAGCATTCACAAGCCATTCTGGTACCTTGTGGTATGTAGAAAAAACATTAAAAGCTGAGTCTATGTCTGAATCGCTGATTCTCTGAATCAGCATCAAATCTTCAGATTTGGATTTGGCTGAATCGAATCAGGGACAGTGATCCAAATCAATGAATCGAATCACTGTCCCCGATTCGGGCTGAATCCAAATCTGAATCAAATAGGTCCCACTTCACACACCCTTATATATTACCCATTATGGAAATAGAAATAGTTCAAAAAGGAATGAAAGACAGCTGAAAAGAGAGGTGTGGCTACAAAACAAATGAAATGCAGCAACCCTACCATCATGGCATGAGCTGTATTTTAACAGAATGACCACCCTGTGCATGACAGGCACTATTTCCCATCTCTACAAGGATCATTTAGACCAGCGTTTCTCAACCCATGGGTCGTGACCCAAAAGTGGGTTTCAAGAAGATTTCAGAGGGTCTCGAGCCACAGGCTGAGAAACACTGATCCCGGGAAAGCGCCGAGACTGAGGCAGGGCAGAGTGGCAGCAGAAAGGCTCCTGCTCTTTTCAGCAGGGGAGAGGGGTGAGGGAGAGCTGTGATGCTGGGCTGGGTGCTCACAGGAGATGCTGCACTTGGGGCAAAAGGGGCTGTGACCAGTCTGCCTGGCATGGTGCAGTAGCCCCAGCACAGGATGGGGGGCTGCCACAGGCCTCCCCTCCTCTTCTCTCCAGCCTTTGCCAGGGCTGGACTTGCTTTGCTGGCAAGCAAGCTTTGCATGAGCTAGAGATGCCACAGCCACCGTGCTCTGGCCCAAGTGGGAGGGGGGCTGCTGGAAGCTCCTCTGCCAGGCCTGGGTGGGGGACAGAGGCTGTGGATCATGAGTGAGGGACATCAGCATGGCCCAGGGGGGGATGGGCAAGGGAGGAGGTAGGGACTGTGGATCGTGTACCAGCAAGGCCGGGGGGCGGGGGGTGTCGGTTAGGACAGGCCATGAACATTTGCAAATGAATCCCAGTAGGAAAAAGGTTGAGAACCACTGATTTAGACCACTGATGGGGTTGTCTACATGGCAGGAAAAAGCATGCTGAGTTTCTGAGATGCACCTCTTGCACAGACAATGGAGAACTTGTAGTTCAAGGGGGAAAAATGGGAAGGTGGCTTTAGGCCACCATTTTCTGATTTAGGTCTGCTGTATGGCTCTACAGGTGAACCAGGAAGGTATTCAATGCTTATACAGCACTTTGGAAGAACATGGAGGATAAGCAGTGCAGAGGTGCTACATATTAATGCAGTTCATGGATTTAGTATGATTTGAACACTGGAACCTGCATAATAAATGTGTAATTTATATGTATAACAGACTGCTTAAGTATATGGGCTACTGCTCAGGCATAACTGTAATCATTTTAAGGAGGTGGTTGTTTATGGTACATTACATAGAAATCCCTGATGCTAGAGATGATTGTTTATTATGCTAGAGGAGCAAGATGTTCAAGGATATGTCTTGAAAGGAAACAAACCATTGGGGAATAAATTAGTAAGTGGAATACCATAATACCTTATGAAGAGATGGCTTAGGGCTCTAAGCAGGACTGGACAGTGGTATCCCTGGTGTCTGGCTGCTGTTTATTTCTAGTACCCTTAAGGCTGACTGCAAATAGTGGAAATGATTGATTTGACTTCCAGTACTCTTGCTTTTCTTCTGCAAGCACTCTTCCTGCTTCACAGAAAACAGGAGCAAAAAGGTAAACTGTTCTCACTCTCCCTTTTTGGTTAGCACTATCTAATGAAAGCTTCTTTCCAGGGGCCCAGGCAGTGGCATTCCCTTCCAGCCTTGTGTAAATTATGTAAGGTATTTGCATCAGGGCAGAGGTCCCTTTAAAGCAGGCATGCTGCCAGTGTTAGGGGAATGAAATCCTGCTATAATAACACAAGAGGATCAGAGCAGATATTGGTAATGAAGGTGTTTCTTCATTTCATTTGTTTTCTTAAATCATTTTAATCAGTTGTATCTGTCTGGATGAACTAAATTCATATAATTGTTACCCTACAAACAGTTTACTTTGGCATTCCTTTCTCCAGATACCATAAGGATTCTTTCAGCATTTCTCTCACTTATTAAGAGATGACGTCTGTCACAGCATAATCTAGATCCATTCAGTCATCTCAGCACTGGAAGTACTGGCAGCGAGTCCTGAACATTAGGGTAGCAGATGAGGTTGTGTCAGGACGAAGGGGCAGCAATATGTGGGTGAGTGTTGCAGGTGCTCTGCAGAGGTCAGAAGAAAGAGAACACCTGGGCTTGGACTGAAAGAACGCTATCATTATTATATATAATATATTATATATATTTACTTATATTACTTATAATCAAATTTTAAAAGAAGCCAGACACCCAGTGCTGAAACAAAAAGGGAATATTTCTCTTCTGGGAAATTTATTCTTGCATCTCAGGTCTGTTCTGGCCAACCTGCATTTGTACTACTTGGTCCATAAAGGACTTTGTCAACCAAAGGAATATCTCTTATAATATGGTCATGTCTGTAGTTGCAAAATAGTATAGATACCTAAGTCACCTCAAGTGACTTAGGCAGGGTATCAATACCAGTCTACCCATGATGGCCTTGACAGCCTGGATCTTAGCACCGGCTAATCTACTCTGCTGAGAAACAGCGTAAATGACTACGAAGTGACTAATGTTGGTATGACCTTAGTTTAGACCTAAAAGGCAGGTTTTGTTCTTAAAAGGCTTTGCAAAATCTGGTATGTGTAAAAAAAAAAAAAAAAAAAAAAA
>NW_017728918.1:109030521-109047229 GCF_001723895.1 Crocodylus porosus | reverse complement strand
CTTTCTTAAGACCAGAATGGCAGGTTTTATACTTAAAGGGCTTTGCAAAATCTGGTATGTGTGTCAAAAAAAAAAAAAAAAAAAAAATTACCTCGCCCCCCAAAGAAAACCCTTAACATTTTCTCTTTACAGTTCTGTGCTGAGTTTGGGATTTAAACCTTCCTTTGCAATGCTGTGAACTCTGACTCTGCACCAATGTATGAAGGAGTTTCAGGAAGCAATAGCAATTTTGAAATAAAATAATTTTCTGTGCAATGAATGGAAAACTACATAGCAGTGGGGAACACTGATGGTGCTATTGCCGAAAGCACTGATAGTTTATGACTATATTGGGAATGCAATGTGGCCCAATAAATGATCATTGCATACAAAATGGTTCTATTTTGAAAACACTTGTGTAAATTATATGGTATCAGTAACCCAGGTAAACCAATTTTAATCTGGGACGGTACATTTGCAGGTGCTGTGAAATGGTTCCCTGAGCTTGTTACTGACTCAGAACAGAAGTGTGACCCCCAGTGCTGCACTTGCTATGGGGTAAGTATGCTAAATAGCAGTGAATCAGGTTTTTTGGAAGTACAGTGTACAATCAAAAAACCTGAAAACTAATGTTAAGGACACTGAAAAAACCATCACCATAATATGAAGGCCACCACTCAGTCCTCAATAGCTAATTGGTTTCACTGTCATATCAGTGATGACTCTGTGTGTGTGTGTGTGGGTCCTTTGTTCAGACATTTTGGCTCAGTTATAAGTGCAGGAACATTGCAAATAAGAGCTGCAGGAGGAATTATTCTTTCCTTGTTTCTTTTTTTAGTGGTTCATGTAACTCAGGAAACTGAACAATGTGAAGCTTATTGTTATTATTGATACATCTGGCTGAGTGCACACCTGCTCTCAGACAGGAACTTGATCTTTTTTTGGATCCGGTGCAGTATGTGCTAATAGCCAAAGTACATGGTTATTTTGTATTTATCCTAGAAAGGTCCAAACTCTACTTTTGGCATGACTATGTTTCAAGCACCATGTTGAAAAGCTATGTCTTTTTCCTTTTTGAAAATAATAAATTGATAACAGATTGGGAGAAGGCAGCTACAGATAACACATGAACTGTGTTTGGGAAGGAGTGGCATCATCATTATTAAAGAGATCAAAAGCCTTGAAGCAGAGGGGTGTAGTCAAGTAAAGTAGATACAAATGTCTGCCTTTAACTGTGGGGCCTACAGATAGACTTCAGTATTGGTGGCACTGCATGGTGAAATCAGAGGATGCCATGTCCTGGATCCCTAGACAGTTACTATTAGGAATTTCCAATCTGGAACAAATGTTTGAGGGGGTGGTGGGAACAGGACTACTCTATATATTAAGCAATGGAAATGTATCATCAGAATGGAATGACCCTTTTCCGAGCAAGGCTGAGCCTCAATGCAGACCAGATAAGGGATTTACATAAGTCCTCAGACAAATGAAAGCGTGCAAATCTCTCTGAATTAAAAAAAAAAAAATGGGTCATTGACAAAAAACCATAAAACTACTCAGGTTAGAGGGAGGAGTTAAGTGGGGAGGCTGGAACAGGTAGGTCCATGTGCAGCCTACCCATGTCTAACAGACCTTGTGGCTTGTTGTACAAGAAATGACCTACTTCTGTGCTAGATTCTGTAAACTCTGCGGGGAGGAGAGACACAGAAAAAGTTGCTCAATGACAAGTAACAGGCTTTTTGTTTGTGCTATTTTTAATGGCTGATATTCTTTAAATTTCAATTCATCCCTTCATTGCCTCTGGAAATTCAGCATGTGCCAATGAATGCTGCATCCATGCTAGCCATTGGACAGAAGCTCTATGCCTAATCACCAGAGTTATTTGTGAGCCTCTGAAAGATGTTGCCATGTGAAATATGCATCACAAAAGAGAAATTAGAATGAAGTCCACAACAAAACAGACTCTCAAAATAATAAGCAACTAGCTCTCCTCATGCTTTGTATAGGAATCTTGGTGCTTAAGTCAGGACTGTGGATCCCAGTAGTCGGTAGCTACAGACTAAGATGGCGCCAAGCTGAAGTCCCCTAAAGGCCATACCCAAAGCTTGCTGAAGTCAATGGAAAGACTCCCAGGACTTCAGTAGGCTTTGGATAAATCCCTTAGCCTCTCTACCTCAACTTCCTCTTCTGCCTTTAGGTCAATGAGGGCCAAATCTTTTTGGCAGGCATGCCATAAATTAGCTGCACACCCTCCCCATATGACACCCAATCCTCTTGCTATGCTTTCTGTTTCCTATCCTGCTTCCTTCCTCTCCCTGTCTGATCATCAGGGGTCAGAGGCCTTCTGCTTCTTCTCTATCTGTTGCTGTGCTTCTTGCCCCTTACCTGATCTGTCGCATACCACATACAGGCTGGCTGTGCCACTTGTGGCTCTTGTACTGCAGGTTGATCACCCCTGCTTAAGGGGATGACGTTCTCCATGAGATCAACTTTAGTTAGTGTCAATGTAGTATTCTGATGACTCTTAAGTCTTATATGTACACATCCATTACAGAGTCAAAGATGCAATTATGGAACTGGCTATATATATATATTTTTTTTCTGTTGAAAATATTGGAGAGAAAAGTTAAATATTACTTTTGTCTGATTTACTATTTCTCTGGTAGTTGAAAAATAAAGAACAGGTAGCTCATATAATTAAGGTGCTTAAGAATCTTGTAATGCCTGTGAGTGAATTGGGGGCATGATTTTTTTTCTCATATTTTTAGCTCAATAGCATTTAGGTTTTTCCCCTCAAAACAATTATAGAGAAAGCAGCTCTTTGGGCTGTTATGTAAAGGCAGCATGTGCATCTCAGGTGGAAGGATTGGAAGCTGTCACAAGTCAAGCTTATGAATTTATTTATCTCCTGTCAGCAAGCAAGTGTCCTAAATGTAGGAAAAAATATTTTCTCTCTCTCTCTATCTATTATGGCTTTCTAAGAAAGCCAGCAGTTTTTGGGCTATGTACAGACAGTCAACAAGCCCAAGGTAAAATATATCTAAGTTATCTGGTTTTCTGCAAGCAGCCTAGTTTAGACTGGTAGTGAACAGAACACACATTCACACTTTGGCGTGTTGGGGACAGCAAATCTTAGACCAGATTTCACCATTTTTAAACCAGTTTGTGTACCAGACTTCTGTTCTGTTACATATATAGACTGGTTTTGTATGCCAAACTTTTGTTCTGTTATGGGTATAAAAGGGTTTCCAAGCACCTATACCAGTAAAAGTGTTATGTCTGTACCTGGCTGGCATGTCTTATCAGGATGCCAATATTTGAATACTTGGTAAGAGTTTGTAAGGCTATCCACAAGTTTCTTTCTAGCAGACTGGATTCATTTGCTTGGTCAGCTGGAAATCATTAGTCTTGGGAGTGTTAATTTAAAGGCTTTCATTCAGATCTCTTGCTGTAGCCATTGAGGAACTGGGAACACATACAGGAAATGCAGTCCATTTAGAAGAAACTGCATTTCTCCAGCTCAGCTGTGCTACCTAGGTGTGTTACCCAGTTAATAACTAATATGTTCTGATACTCTGGTGATAGGCATCTATAAATATGTATAAGAATAATAATCATCATAAAGGGCTTGACTTCTGGAACCTGGTTCTATTTGCTCAGAGGACGTCACATTTCATTATGTCTGCTAGCTTTTCCCTATCATTCTTTTTCCATAATGATTATTATATTATTTACACTTACAGATATTATTTATGGATTGAATCACTTAAGCTAATCACAATGATCAATGGTCACAGATGCTTAGTGCTGTTCAAACTATTTAGCTGTTACAAACCTTGCAGCAATGAAGTAGCAAAAGAATGACCTGAATAATTTGAGCATCAAAGCAAAAGTTACACACTGGTCACCAGGAACCAGAAAAAAACAGAATACTCTTCTTTTAATAGAAGATTGAAGTACAGTGAAAGGGACAGGGCAAACGAATGAGGCATGGAGGGTGGCAGGGAGCTCTTATGAATACAGTGGCACAGCTGATGGGAGACTCTAAGGGCTAGATCTACATATGAGCTCAGTAAATGGGGTGCTGAGTTTTTTTTAAGAGATCTGGCAATAAGGGAGGTGGTCATACATTTTTTGAGGAAGCACAGTCTAACTGAGCAATACCTGTGTGGGGAGTCTGAAGTATTTAATTCGAAACATCTCAATTTCAACAAATTTTCATTCAGCCCAAGCCGGGGTTCTGATGGACCTGAATCTGCCTGCAGACTGAAGCAGCCATTTGGATAAGCTGGTTTGTCTTTGAGTGAAAATGTTGACCAGGTGAAGCAAGCAGCTCAGGGAGACACAAGACTATCTCATTTAAATCCTGCCATAATTCTGAGTTTCTGGGCTATGACTCTTCTGGTTAAAACCTGTCTCAGCTAAAACTAGTTCTGGCATTGACCCTTAACTGCACTCACGTGTTTGCTAAGGCAAGGCTTTCTTGATCCTTCTTGCATAGTTTTTCCAGGCAGCCCTCCACTGAGTTAATTAAATATAGTTAAATAATAAAACAACCAGTAACCTGACCAGCATACAGTATAAGTTAATATTGTGTACATTAATACAAAAAGCCTCAAATCTATCAAGCTTATTTAATTTCTTTACATCTATTTTTTGCCATTCCAGAGAGCAGAAGTCTCAAGGACAGAGGGTACAAGGTACATACTTTCTCCTGCCAGAAGATAATGTTCCTCTGTAAATGGTGGTTCCTACTCTGTGCTGGGATTGCCCTTTCTTGTGTATTGAAGTGTGGTGGTAGAAAACTATGAATGAATCATGCTCTTTTCCTCTGGGACCATTTGCTCTTGCCAGTCTTTTCCCAGAGTAGAAAGAAGATATTCCAAGATTCATCACAGCACTTAAACATGTACCTGACCTGAAGCATATAATTAGTCCCAATCAGGGGCAGTGTTAGTGGTGTAACCCATGCAACTGTATAGATCCCCAAGCTGGTCAAGGGTCCCTATTGCATGATGGTCTTACATTGCAGTACACTGCTAATGGGGCCTGAAACTGAACTTTTGCACCCAACCCCTTAAAGTTAAACTTTGTTACTTGATTCCAGGGAAGTGAATGAGATTATTTACATTCTTAAAATCTGGCCTGTTCCTGAGCAGCTTACTAAATTGGGACCTACATTTTCTTACTGAGAGGTTTTAGTTAGATGAGCAAGTGGTGTAGCCACAGGAAAGCTGGAGGTGCAGATTAGGGTCACTAATACAAAGGGAAATCTTTAATTTAGCTTTTCTTCTTAAGATGAAAGGATGGGGAAATGAATCATCGTCCCTTTTCTTCAGCTTGATGCAGAAAGAATGACAAGTGCTTACATTTAACCTCGGTAGGCTCAGGTGTGGCAACCAGGCTGGAGTCTGTTAGGCTGAGGGGAAGTCTCTTTTGGGTTGTCATGTTAGAGGAGGAGTGGGGGAGGTTATTCTTGCATCGGCTGTGGCTCGCTCCACTCTGTAGATACTGTGGGAACAGTTCATGGCCTGGCTGACATTTACCCGCAGTTAATAAAGAGATGTATAGCCTTTAAATGTTAGAGACCTTGGTACAACCTGACTTATTTGGAGAAGACATACCAACCAGGCTATTATGAATGCATTTCTTCTTCCATTCTCAGACTGCAGGCTACTTGATCCAAGGCCCCCTGAGTTCTTCCATTCACATTAAAGTAATCTGGAATAGGCTTTCAGGCTCTGTGTTTTGGAGGTGAAGGAACCTATTATACCTATTTTTTGCTCTACTGGTTGATGGATAAAAGTAACTTCCCTTGAAGTTAAGAGGGGTTCTCTCTCTGGGGGAGGAATCATGTCCTGGATGCTGCAGTTGAGAAACTATTCAATTGACAAAGAGCCTGTCTACAGATTATGTGTACAGTCCTCAGCAAACCTGCCTAACTGTCTCTTTCCCCATCAGACAGTGAATTCTGTATTTTGAATTTCCAGTGGTACCAATTAAATGCTTATAGATTATTAATGAATGAAGCATTCTGAAAGGATTTCTGCTTCAAGGCTTCTTTGGAATTAGAACTGCTGTTCTATGTATCCTGATGCCTTTGAACCCTTGTCCTTTATTATCAGTACCGAGAAAAAACAGCTTTAGCATTGATTTTGTATCTACTTTGTAGCACAAATCTGAAAAACATGTTTCCTATCCATGCTAACATAAGTATCCACGAAAATCACACAACAGCTACAGGAGAAGCTCACATCAGGAGAGACACCTTGTTGTGCTTAACCACCAAGCTTCTCTTATGCTGCAGCCAGGTGCTTTAAATCTCACGTGTGCCTGCTGCAGAAGCTGTTAGCTTGCATGTGACTACAAGGAGAAATGGTCATGATGGCTCAGAGTCCTTAATGCGTGCCTCTAAACTGTACTTGTACAGCTGTTGTGTAGTCAGGTAATTTTTAACTATCAACTTGAGAAGGGCATTGAAGCAGCACTAACAGCCAACAGACTGCTCCTGCAGCTTTTTGAAGCTAGTGGGAGTTTTGCACCTAGTTTGTTGCAGGTTACTACCTAGTGTTTTTTAAGTGGCCTTGTCTAAATAAGGGGACCTGCTGCTGCTAATTGCTGAATGCCCTTTAATTCTTAGTGAGGTGTCAGTATCTCACAGGTGTCTCACAGCATCAGGATCAGGGTCTTAGAAGAAATACAAAAGGAGCAATGACCCAACAATGTATTTTAGAATTCTGGAATCTCATTTTATTGAGGACATTTAGGTAAATTGTGGATGCACTACATCTTCTGTACATACACATTCTCTAAACATTTGCTGTTATCAAATGCATTTGTCTTGAATTGTATTCCTATGAGAAGCCTTTCTGTTAATAAGTCACAGCGTAAATACTTTGTTCTACTGCATATTCTAGATGTCTAAAATGTGAATGTTGTTTCAAGGTCAAGTCTTCATGAGATAATTTTAGAGCAACTTAATCTTAATTTTTTCAAAAAGTAGAAGATATGTCAAAATGAATGTATACATAAATCTGCAGTCGTGATAAGATATATGTCTTATAGTCCTGCATATACATGGATTTAAATACTGTATTTGGGACTAAACATTTAACATTTTAGAATAAAATGGTAACTTAATGAATTGGTAAAGTGAAAAGGGACTATTTGGCAGACTGGTAAAATTAAAATTTGCAAGGGATTACAGAGGACAATGGGGGCCAGGCAATGGGCAGTTCTGCAAGACATGCAAGGGAAGAACTCTATCATTCCTCTCTTGAATGCCCTGGATGTTTCAGTGGTTCATGCATTAGTTTAAGATTTGGGAGAGCAAGGTTCTAGCTCCTCTCTACCGGTGACATCCTGTGTGATCTTGGACAAGTAACACAGCATTTCTGGGTACCAGTTCCCCATCTGTAAACAGGGCTGCCCAGTGGGTTTATGGGGCCTGGGGCAGGTGTGATGTTGGGGGCCCCACCACTGCCCTGTACAAGAAGCCACGTGTGTGTGTACAAAGCTGGGAGACCACGTGTGAGAATTCTTGCACGCACATATCACGTGAGAATTCTCACATGCAGATCCTCTTTCCCTTGCCCTAGGAAGGGGAACAAGCTGGCTTTCCCCACTTGTTCCCACGGCAAGGAAGGCTAGGCAAAGAGAATTTACCTTGGAAACAGGTAACTAAAGCAGAATTAACAGTTTGCAAGTGAAACATTTATTAAACTTATGCTATAAGGTTAGGAACTTAAGAACAAAATGAGAAGAGGAAAGTTTAAGTGAAGTATTTCTTTCTCGCCTTCATGGATGCCAAGTCATCAATTACATCACCATAATATATTTGCTTTGCAAGTGTGTTCTCCACTGGGAGCATGATCAAATGGTTCAGCCTATCATCCCCAATCACGGACCGCTGCAGGTAGTTCTTAATAATCTTAAGCTTACTAAAAGTGTGTTCCCTGGATGCAACAGAGACTGGCAAGGCAAATGAGCATTCTCAAGCAAATGCATATCTGAGGGAACACAGATTCTGCACCTTTGCCATAAATCGGGTTGAGAAGCTCAAGTGCAGTGCCCATGGCTCCTCCAGAGGTGTACAAGTCTTCCTGATTTTGTAAAACAGGCAAAGTTCTTCTTGCAACTCATCCTTGTTCACATCTTGTGGGCATGTCATGGACAGGGACTCCACAAACGTCTCAATTTCTTCATCCTCTGTAATAGCTGGTGGGTCAAGTATGAATGAGAACAAGCTTGAGAGTTTCCCCATGGTCTCAGCTAGGTTTTGGAGATGAGAGGAGCATATCCAAGGCTGTGATGAACACTTCAATCCTGAATTTATCTTCAGGGGAAGAGACTGTGTGTTCTGTATTGGGTGGCTCATCATGGAAACGCATTGTCCTTCAGATTCTTCTGTGTTCTCTTGAATTCAGTGGTTAAACCTAGCTCCTCAGCTACGACCTTAGCTTCCATGAGACGATTGGGCCAGGAATCATTCAACTGTGAAGTTTCTTCCGGGAGTCTTTTGACATGTTGCACCCCTTCTTCCATGGTGAACTTGGATCCTTGGGCAAGCTTGCTTCAGGTATTGATGGACTGCAGTATATTGTACCACACTGTAGTCAGAAGGATGAACTCAAAGGATTGCACCCACTCAATGAAACCAAA
Organism: Crocodylus porosus; assembly: GCF_001723895.1. NCBI lineage: Eukaryota > Metazoa > Chordata > Crocodylia > Crocodylidae > Crocodylus > Crocodylus porosus. The sequence continues at coordinate 109,038,589 of NW_017728918.1, read as the reverse complement.
AACATCTGCCTGGGTTTCTGCTGGCAAGTCCAATTCTTTCTCAAATTTGAAGAGAGAATCCAATATTCCTTTAGGATTTGTCACGAGGGGGCAAATAGCGTTGATTCTTGAGCTCCATCTAATTGTTGACATGGACTGAAGAGAGAGTCCTGCAGTTTCCTGAAGAATTTTCCATCTTGCAGGACTGCATGAAAATACAGTGTACAGTTTCTGTACATTTTTAAAATGTGTTTTCACTTTGGGGCTCTTCTGCATGGTACAGGTACCACATGGGTTCAGAGAGTGTGCACTGCACGGTGAAAACAATGCCTGAGGATTTTCATCCTGTATCCTAGGTTTTACGCCCTGGTATTTCCCAGACATATTTGAAGCATTGTTGTACCCTTGCCCTCCACAGTTCTGCAGCTCTACCTTACACTCTGCCAGTACTTTCTTTGTCTGCTCCACGATGTCTACTCCTTTTTTTTTTTTTATTGCAGTCCACCATTTTCAGAAATCATTCCTGCACATCCCATTTTCCATCTCTTTCATGTACATATCTCATGATAAATACCAACTGCTCAGTGTGCGAGACATCAGGTGTCCCATCTAGGATGATTCCATAGTAGCGAGCATTTCTCATCTCCTCAAGAATGGCATTTAGTACTTTCTTGGCACACACCTCCAAATACTCATTCTGACTATGCCAGGACATGTAGTGTGCTTGCATTCTCTCTCCAGCCATTCAATGCTCCATAACAGTTTCAAGGTGCCAGTTCAAATCTTGATTGTATTGATTGTATTCACTGATGAACTGTACAAGAGAAAGGAACAACCCACAACTGTCATGCTGTAGGGTAGAACGATCCTCAGAATGGCAAATTTTACTCTGCCAGAAACAGGGTAATGTCAACCAGACCTCACAACTCTCTGAATGTATACCCTTTTCAAGAGCATTATCAATGGCTCCTTTTCCACTAAGGGCACTTGCAAGATCCTTCCACTGTAAATAACGTTGAAGATGGCTTTGTGACTCTTCACTTGTCATACAATCTTCTCCAGTTATCATTCATACCCCCATGGCAGAATCTGGAATGGTACAGGGCTTGGTTTTTGTTCTGATCATGGAAGAGGCAGCATGGAAAGCAGAACAGACCAGCTGCCTTGTAGCCCCAGATGAGCCATTCCCTTTTCACACTCTCATCATTGGACAGAGTCTTAAAGAAAAGAGATATAGGGAATGACTGTTTGGAGGAATCATGTGGGAAACTTGCAGGTTTGGGTGGTGGGCCCTTGGACACAATTAGATCCCTTTGCAACCTGTTGAGATGCCCCCAGGTGGCTGGGTCATTAGAGAACATTTTCTGGTGAAGCTCAGGCGCAGATCTGGAAAGTAGATCAATTGTCTCATTTTTCTCATTTGATGCTAAGTCTCCTTCAGCTTGCACCACCAAACCTGACTTATTTTCACATTTGCTTGCTACATCACTGCTTGCTTCCTTTGTGATGTTTGCATTATCAGAATATTTTTCATCCCCTGCAAGTGATGTACCTGTATCACCTGTTCCACTTCCGACTTCCTTATTTCCTCTCACCTCCCATCCAAACTGATCCAGTGTCTGCCTCCCCCTTTTCATCCTGAGCTGTTTTTCTCCTTTGTCTCCTTTCTTTTTGATGCCCCAGACTCTCCAGTGGGACCTTGCCTGGAAATCTTAGCTGGTGCTCATGTAACCCCCATAAGCTGGGTTGTACCTGGTTCAGGCTGGTGGGTCTGCCAGAGGATAAGCAGGCCCTGCCCCTGTTTAAGGAAAAAGAAAGTAACTGCATAGAGTAGACAGAGGAAGGGGGATTGTCTTTGTACTGTTGCTGGAGAATAAACTTGTATACTTAGCCTTTAACCCTTTGATTAAGGGCATTGTGAGACTGTTCATATTCTTATGGACCTTAGTAAGCAACTGCTGCTGTTTGAAGGACCAGAACAGAGCAAGTCATTTCTCCAATACTGAAACCAAGATTTGCAGTTTGGAGCACAGGCTTCTGCAATCAAGAAGGACTCTTGTGTTATATAGACGCTTTGTATTTAAATACTTTTTGAGGTGGGGAAATATGTGAACTTGAATATGTGTTATGTCTAATGTTGTTATTTTCCTTGGCAAGTGTAAAGAAAACAGTATATATCATTTTAATTATTATATTCTTGCAAATTCGTTTCTGACTTGAACCCTTTCCCCTGGAGGTCTTTCTGTGACAACAGGCCTGCTCTGCCACCTCCTTAAAGCCTTCCCTGTTCCTTCTTTCCTCACAACAGACTGTGTAACCAGGGCTACTTGGCCCAGGCCCTAGGCTGCCCAGAGATAAAAGATGTTACCTTACTGTGATTGTTTTAGGCACTCCCTGGGACATCAATGCAACAATCGCTTAAGCCTCAAATAAGCATCTGTTTCACACACAACTATGTATAATATCTACTTCATGGTTGGGGATGGGTTCCGTAATGTCACAATTACACGTTGAGAATTATTCAGTGTCATCTTACACTCTAATACACCACTTTCCTCTTTTTTTTAAAAACAAATACCAAGAATTCTGGTGAGCGATGTCGCAGGGCAGGGACCAACGGTACACACAGCAGGGGGTCCTTGCTTTGCAGGGGCCCAGGGCAAATTGCCCCAGTTGCACCCTCCCTCCCCACCCCCAGCTGCTCTGTCTGCAAAATGCTGATAAATAGCGCTTCCCTGCTTCAAGGGAGGATTGTGAGGTGCTCAGGTATCACTGTGGCAGTGACCAGCTAAGTACCATAGCTAGACCAGATGCTGGTAGGCTAAAAAGTAGGGGTCAGATCAGTGTTACTGATCAGTGGGTTACTGAGAATACTTGGAAGACCAGTTATCAAAAAGACTTGAGTCAGGAAGGTGTTCTTCCTTTCTGAATGTCACACTTGGTCAGTTATGATAACTTGTACTGTGTTGCACTTAGGTAACCTAGTCATTGACTGAGGCACTTTGTGATAGGTGCTGTACAATCATAGAATAAAAACACAACTGCTGTCGCAAAAAGTGTAATGCAAGGTAGGAGGGGGAAGGCGAAGATGTGAACACAGTGAAACACGGTTGTTTGACCTGATAGACAATGGTCACAAAATGGGTGCAGAGGAGAGCCACGCGTGTGATAATAGGTCAGGAAAACAGACCTTATGAAGAGAGGCTGAGAGCCATGGGACTCTTCAGCCTGGAAAAGCGCAGGCTCAGGGGGAACCTGGTGGTCACCTATAAATTTATCAGGGGTGCTCACCAGGATCTGGGGGAACATCTGTTCACCAGAGCACCCCAAGGCATGGCAAGGTTGAACGGTCACAAACTCCTCGATGACCGTTTCAGGCTGTACATAAGGAGGAACTTCTTTACTATCCGAGCCCCCAAGGTTTGGAATAGACTGCCGCTGGAGGTGGTTCAAGCACCTAGTTTGAACGCCTTCAAGAGACATTTGGATGTTTATCTTGCTGGGATCCTATGATCCCTGCTGACTTCCTGCCCCTTGGGCAGGGGGGCTGGACTCAATGATCTTCCAAGGTCCTTTCTAGCCCTAATTCTATGAAATCTATGAAAGCCAACTGTGATGGGTGGAAATACAATTTACTCCTCTTACAGCAATAACCAGGACTTCAAGGCTGGAAGAAGACGATCCTGATTTAAATGTAATTTTTATGTGGCAAGCCAATTTTTGGTCATGTAAAAAATGCAAAGGAATGGAATAAATTAGGAAAGGACTAAGGCATTGAAGTTTTCCTTGCAGAGTTCACCACATAAGTCAAAGCTTCAATCTTTGCTTATCTATTACATTGACCTATTTTAATTGTGGACTTCAGTGATTCATTTAGGCTGTCCAATTCAGTAATCTGGAAACCAAAGTCTTGATCCAAAGCTGTTGGAAGTCATCCATTGATTTCAGTGGGCTAGGTTCAGTGCATGAGAGAGGGAATGCTAAGAAACTTGCACTTGAGGTCTGAAGTAGTTTGGGAATATTCAGAGTACCCTAATGCTGTTCTGCTAGCACTCCAGCTTAAAAGAAGGAGTAGGATTAAGCCTTCATAATTTTTGGCAAAAAATTACGAGTCACACAGTTTGTATATGGATCTAGATTTTGGGGAAAGAAATGGGTTTTTGTTGTTTACATATAGAATCTTTGTTTAGTCCATTATAGACACTGGGCCAGTCATGAAATGTGGACTATTCACCTAATAAAGACTGGGGGTATTGTGGGAAATCCTCTCATTATTTGGAAATGTTACAGATAACATTGTCTTAACATATCCTCCTTTTTTTTGTGAACACACCTACACCTCTCCAGTTTTAAGAGAGAGGGGTGTAGGACTTGACAATATACCTTTAATTGTCAAGGTGTAATGCCACTTGAATACACCTTCAGTTGGTGGCTATTGTAGCAGTGGTTTCTTATTGTGAACACTTATCCTTGGGGACAGCACTGAGATTTTCCACCTTGTTTATATGGAATCCTGAACTGACAGGTAAAATATGTTTGTCATTGGTGACACAACCTGAAATTGAACTGGAGGCCTTGTTCCATAGTCCAATCAATATCATAGCTATCACTCTCATAAATCATTTGTTATTTACTGATCTAGTGTATGCAGAATGCACACCCCAGATCAGTTCTCTTTGCATGAGGATCATGGGTATGACCTGGACATGGGGGTCAGGGTTCAGAAACTGAGGGATGACAATACTGTAAGTCCACAAGCCAAGCCAAGGATCAGAATTCTGGTATCAGTCAAAGTCTGATGGATTGTGCCAGGGGACAAACAAGCCCATGTTCAAGGCCAAACCAGAAGTCAGGAGCCAGAGAATCCAATGTGCAGGATAGGGTAGGCAGGAGCAAAGTACTGGAGTCCAAGACAGGGACAAGGCTGGAGGCAGGGCAGAAGGGACTGAGCTAGAGGCAAGACAGGAGCAAGGCAGGGGCTCAATATGGGAATGAGGCAAGGCTGGAGGCGGGGCAGAAGGATGTAAGGCAGAAGCATGATGGGAGTTTCAGATGGATGGTCCAAGACAGATGCAGCCGTACAGGACTCCTGCAAGGAGGTCCACAGCAGGGATAACTGGGAGCATGGTTGCAGGGACAAGGCCCTGCAGGAACTGGGAGAGCTTCACTGCCCTCCCATCAGGGCCTTGTGGTTTCCAGTGCTCCTCCCAGGCCACCTGTTAGGAACCTCATGGGAGGGCCCAGGCTGAGCTGGAGTAGGTATGTGGCTAGCTTCCTGGAAGTGCCACAGCCCCATTCTCTGCCTGCAGGCACCCTGGGCTAGGCTTTGAATCCCAGGTTTTCTGATAGTGAGAATCAGGATGCAGAAATTGCACTTGGCTAGGAGAACTGAGGTTGATTCAAGCCTCTTTTGGCTATATGAACTCAGAAAATATCCTGACTGACCTGGGATTTGTGTCAGAACCTTGATATCGTTTATTCAAACTTTGTGTCCTTAGTGTTGTATGCCAGGTACAGAAGAGGAATTTCTGCATCCTGATTCTCACTAACAGCCTAGAGCTGCACTTTAGACAAGAACTTGCTAAAATCTTTTTTTTCTTTCTCACTTTAACAGCTGGGACTTAATTAAGTTTCATCTGAATGGATATAATGGAAAATGAACAAAATAAAACCAATGGATAAACACACAAAGAAAATCCATATATTGTAAACACAAAGATTTTAGACAATATTTTCACAAAAGAGCTTTAATTTTTACACTTGTGTAGCAAAAGGCACAGTCCATCTCAGTCAGGGTACATATGTGGGACCCAGCAAATAATGGTTTGCTTACCTCTGCATCTTAAAGAAATGTATTTTAGTAGTAAAATTCACAGGAAGTCTGATTCACTAGTGCTTAGAAGCCAAGGATTTTAATAGCACTGTAGCAATGCAGCAGGGTGCCTAAGGCACATGGGCAGTAGTGACTCCCAGTATCTACTGCTCCACCCATCTGATTGCAATTGTGAATGTGCAGTTGCCAGTAGCAGCTATTTTTTTTTTCTCCTTTCTCACCAAGTCAGTGCCCCTGTTGTACCACCCTAGTGATGCCCTCAATTTTAAAACAGTTTACAGAACATCTGAAAAAAGATGTTTTTCCCTTTGTTGGAGAAGGGCTTACTCAGTTTTAAACTACGGCAAGACTTTATTTGGCTTGGAGCAGGAACTGGACTCTTTACTTACAGCTCATCAATTGTTGGGATTTATAAGCATTAATTTCTATGCCACTCAATTTTGAATAGTGGTGATAGATTGTAAATATCCAATATACAATCTTGTTGGTACCCTTGGATTGATATGGGAAGTAATTTGGGGTGTCTTGCTTGAGATGGCTTAGATGTATATGGTTTTCAATACACATTGAGCACCTACTTTCTGAAAATCAGGCCTTTTAAGGTGATTTAAGTTGGGCATCCTATTAAATACTCACTTGTGAAACTGTAGACAAGAAGGTTATCCAAACTTTTCGATTATGACATACCCTGAGGGATCAGCCTTTCATGAGATAGCAGGTATATTGTGGTTTAGTTTGGGCCAGGAATGCTGTTAGAGTAGTCCAAGTATTCTAACACTCCTGGTACTAGTTTGTGATGAAATAAGAAAGTGCAATGAGAATGAAAATGATCTTTGTTTAAATTGGTCAAACTTTTGTGAACCTCAAAAAACCTTTTGGTTAAATTTTGTATTAGAGACCACTGAAATTGTATTTCCTCTGAGACAATTTTCCCAACCGTATTTAATTTTATACTATCAAAATGCTTCTGGACTGGATGATTTGTGATTCCCAGAAAATTGTTCCAGTAGAAATTTCCAGTGGGGACTGTAAAGAAAAAGAAAATCCTAAGAACTAATGTGTCAGAGGATGGTTATATTTCACAATCTAAATAAAAAGATTTATAACTTTTCCTAAGGTCAAGCAGTGAAACAGTAAAGGGCGTGAGAGATGAACAGCCTACTGGGACCAAACATTGGATTTTAATTATTAGGACACATCCTCTGCTGATGTAATTCAGCATATCTCCCTGACAGTCAGTGTAGAAGATGTAATCACTAACACTGTGTTCACTTACATTAGGTTGAAGATTGAACCATTATTACTGAACGGGTTATTAGATAGTATGATCAAATTGTATTCAGGCTTGGTTGTACTTTAATGATGCTGGTTTCTCTTTAGGTTCCACTCTGTGGTTATCTCCTCAGCCACTTGTTCTCTTCCTTTCTCTTTTCTCGTCAGGAGGTTTTAACTCTGGCTCTGTTGCTGAGTTCACTGATTATCTTCTGTTAAACTAAACCCTGGAGGACAGTAAATATATTAATTAGGATTTATACTCTTTAAAAGTCCAGCTCCCATAATATCCCTTGTTTATTAATAATTTGGTATTTATTTACCCTAACATGACATTGATTTCAAAGGAATTAAATATTTATGTGAATTCTGTAATTAACTTCTGAGGTACTTTGTAATCCATTATCTACTGAATAGACTTTTAAAATAAGACATCCCAGAAACATCAAATGAAGATCCTGCTGAGGCTACTGTGTAGGATTCAAAGACTTATGAAATGGAATACACTTTTCAGTCAATTAAAACTGTAAAGGAGCTGCTGGATCTTAGTGCATCAGGCTATAGGATGAAACACCCCATTGATATCTGCTCCAGGAATAACAAAAGGGAATATCAGCATTCCAGGTTTCTCTAAGATGCCAATCAAATGACACTGCATTTGTAAAACTGGGTACTTGTACATCACTTGCATGAGCAGCAATAACAGCCAGATCCAAAAAACCAAAAAAATATTTAGTTGCATAATTCCTATTGAGATCAATGGCTATTTAGGAGGCCTGCATAGGAACTGTGTTCCTAATATCTTTTTGTATCTGGTCTTTACTCTTTATTCAGACCAAATATCAATGGGAGGTTTTTTCTAACACGAAGTGTAGAACTAACGCTGGCAGCTAACTGAGTGGGAGTGATTACTGTTATTATCAACACACTTAATAGATAGGAATGAGGTTCTGTACCTCAAAAAGCTTATAGTATAAATACAAC
>NW_017728918.1:109002970-109030421 GCF_001723895.1 Crocodylus porosus | reverse complement strand
GTGAGAGATGAACAGCCTACTGGGACCAAACATTGGATTTTAATTATTAGGACACATCCTCTGCTGATGTAATTCAGCATATCTCCCTGACAGTCAGTGTAGAAGATGTAATCACTAACACTGTGTTCACTTACATTAGGTTGAAGATTGAACCATTATTACTGAACGGGTTATTAGATAGTATGATCAAATTGTATTCAGGCTTGGTTGTACTTTAATGATGCTGGTTTCTCTTTAGGTTCCACTCTGTGGTTATCTCCTCAGCCACTTGTTCTCTTCCTTTCTCTTTTCTCGTCAGGAGGTTTTAACTCTGGCTCTGTTGCTGAGTTCACTGATTATCTTCTGTTAAACTAAACCCTGGAGGACAGTAAATATATTAATTAGGATTTATACTCTTTAAAAGTCCAGCTCCCATAATATCCCTTGTTTATTAATAATTTGGTATTTATTTACCCTAACATGACATTGATTTCAAAGGAATTAAATATTTATGTGAATTCTGTAATTAACTTCTGAGGTACTTTGTAATCCATTATCTACTGAATAGACTTTTAAAATAAGACATCCCAGAAACATCAAATGAAGATCCTGCTGAGGCTACTGTGTAGGATTCAAAGACTTATGAAATGGAATACACTTTTCAGTCAATTAAAACTGTAAAGGAGCTGCTGGATCTTAGTGCATCAGGCTATAGGATGAAACACCCCATTGATATCTGCTCCAGGAATAACAAAAGGGAATATCAGCATTCCAGGTTTCTCTAAGATGCCAATCAAATGACACTGCATTTGTAAAACTGGGTACTTGTACATCACTTGCATGAGCAGCAATAACAGCCAGATCCAAAAAACCAAAAAAATATTTAGTTGCATAATTCCTATTGAGATCAATGGCTATTTAGGAGGCCTGCATAGGAACTGTGTTCCTAATATCTTTTTGTATCTGGTCTTTACTCTTTATTCAGACCAAATATCAATGGGAGGTTTTTTCTAACACGAAGTGTAGAACTAACGCTGGCAGCTAACTGAGTGGGAGTGATTACTGTTATTATCAACACACTTAATAGATAGGAATGAGGTTCTGTACCTCAAAAAGCTTATAGTATAAATACAACCCTTTTTGTTTTTGAAAGCTGTTCTAAAAAGGGGAGTGCTCAACTGTTGTCTGTATCAACAGGGGGCAGGACAAGAAGTTATGGACATAAATTACAATAAGGAAAATCTAGACATTAGAAAGCATTTTCTAACTATAAGACTGTTTTAGTACTGGAATAGATTACCTAGTGAGTTGTGGAATCTCCATCATTGGATGTTTTTAAGCATAGGTCAGATAAATATTTGACTGAGATGGTTTAGACAGGGCAGTTTTTAGCCTGAGCTGCAGAGTTGGCTTAGGTGAGCTCTTGGGGTCCCTTAGCTCTATTTTTTATGATTCAAATAAATGAGTTTTAATGACAGCCTTTTGGAAAGATTTATTGAGGAAAGTTTAGCATCTAGGAAAGACTGCTGAAGAAGAGGTGCATACATTAGAGAGAGAAACATTCGCATGCAAAATAAGGTATTTATTTTGCTCAGAAAAGGATGAAATCAAACTTTCCATGAATTCTAGTGCATTCTAAACCTTTATAAAACTGCTCTTCAGAAGCATTGCTAACAAACACCAAGAATATAGGTCAGGGATAGTTTATCTGATCCCAGAAAATGAGCAGCTTAGTCAAAGGTGGGGCAGGAACCCCATCTCTCTTTTTAATTTACTGGCGTAATTTTAACAGTGTGCCCCTGAAACTCTTTTCAGGATGTCACTGGAAGAGGTGGCCTTCATGTTGAAGCCTGAGAAAGCATGCCAAGCGTATGATTTTAGGAAATAAATGTTCTTTCCAAACATGCTGTAAACTTGCTTTGAAGTCAAGGAACTGGTAAAAAGAAACTTTTGATTGATCTTGTTTTTTTTCCTTCAGAAAGTCAAACATTAGTGCCCCCGAGGGCTTGAAAAAAAAAGGGAAGCAGGAAGTGCATTTGAAATTTTACCTCTTTCATTACACATTTCTGAACTACTTTTTGCATGCTCATTTCCATCTCATTCCCCAGAACTCTCCCTGAGCTCCAAGCTATTTCATATCAGCACCAGTGCCTGAGTTTTGACAGTAAACTACGTTCAGGATAAGGTGCTGCTTCTCAATAGATTCCTTCTTTGCCTCAAAAATCTTTGTTCCTTCCCATTCAGATTATACCATATTTTAACAAACTTCTTCTTTTCCTCCCTGGGCCTAGGCAGTGACAGTGCCTGCATCTGCCTGCATAACCTGAGGTGAGCTAAATGGTGTTTTTGATGTTTTGGATATTTGCTGATAGTTGTGCATAAGAGTAGCTCCTGAAGCTTAAGAATAGGGTAGACCAGTGATTCACAGCCAAGGTGCCATGGGATGCTGTGAGAGCCTTTAAAGGGAGCAATATTAGCACTGCTGGGTATGCAAACACATGTGATTCACAAGATAAATTGAGAGATTTCAAATAGGAATCCGTAGTGTCAGAAACATTCTCACCTGTTGGGGTCTTTCTGAGCTCTTTGCCATTGAGAAATGGCAGGAAGGGGCGTTTTAACTATTCATTTATTTCAGTTTCAGTTATTTCATCTATGCATGCCTGCCTCTGTTGAAATAGGAATTCTACCAGTGCACCTCTTCTGTTTAAACCAAGCATTCGTGAGCCTAATTCTCCACTCTCATTCTTTCAGTGGCTTTTATATGTTCACTGAAATGAATAGCATTACAGTAATGTAATAGTCAGGATCCATGTATTTTGTAGAAAGTATGATTTTCTGGAACAGAAACAGCTTCATATAAATGTTTTTGCCAAATCATGGTGTTTTCTTACCTGAGCTAGTTCAAGTTACTCCACATCTAGCCTTGCACTGGAATAACAAAAGGTTTGAATTAAATTATAATAATAAAAGGTTTGAATTAAAACTGATATAGTGCATGGTGTGTAAAGACTGATATAGTGAATTCAAATTCAGTGTAAAGATGGCTTGAGTGAATGCAAACACTCAATGGAAGAAAATTAAAAGGGAAGGCAAAAAGGGAAAAGGTCAGGAAAAAAGCTAAATGAAACTAAATGATTTTTTGTTTGAAAAGTGTTGATTTGAAACTAAACACTTTTTTTGTTATTTTTGCAAAAGTTTTTTGAAGGTCATGAAAATTTTTCATATAAATTTTCATTTGTTTCAAGAGCCATTTTCCATCCCCCTTCAGCTAGCTCAGATCCAGAATTTTAGTTCAGGCTCATACTTAATTAAGAAAAGAAGATAAACTCTGATGATGCTTCCTGTAAATTTCTGCCTGGAGATAAGATTTCGTGGAACTATCCACTGCACAACTTCTGAGAAACTGTGTGGGCGTAAAGGGGGGAAGCAACAAGCTTTCCTGTTAACCATTGAGGCCTGTTTCAACATGGTTCTGAAATTCTCTGACAGCAACAGCAAATGAACACCTATTCCTGGGAAATAAACCAGAGGGAATATTGTGTGTGGCAATAACTTTGCTGTGCTCCTGACTAGGACTTTTGAACAGTCAGCATAGAAATGAAGTCTGAAGAATCCCTTCACTAGACTATGAGGACCTCAAACCTGCCTAGATACAAGGTTTTTTAGTTATTTTTACCTTAATTCTAACACTGTGTTCCCTGATGTTTAAGACACGAGACTTTGATTAGCTAGAAGGAGGCATAGTTCTTAGGATGAAAGGAAATCAGCTTTTCTTTCAACTAAATTTGAGCATTTTGCATCAACTGAACATGTGTGTTCTCAAGGGAACGTAGCATACATAGTCAGTTGATGCATGAATGACTCGTGCAAGGTTAGATGATGCCAGGTTCAGAATTTAACAGGAAAAAACCAAATGAGGTTTATGATAGGAAAAAAAACCCTAAATAAATGTGGGGGGGGGAATAAATGGGCAGCTGGGGGGGGCATGGCAACGGTAAGTGGGGGAGCTCCCGCAAATGTCACCAGCACAGGGGAGGTGGGGAGTGGCGAGTGCTGACCAAGGGTTGGTGATTCTCTGCAGCTACCACCGCCAGCGGTAGCAATGGCCAGTGGGGATTGAGGAATGCCTGCAGACACTGCCTGCAGTGTCAGTAGCAGGGTGGCAAGCGGAGACTTTTTGTAGGGGGGTGCACCACTATTCTCAGAAGGTGCATGTGCACCTGTGTGCACCCCCTATGCACCACCCCTGAGCTGATGCAAAGTGCTCAAATTCTATAGTAAAACTAGAGAATAAAGTTGCTGCTTGGTGATTAAGAGGTAGGAGAGGATCCTAAGTATCCAATTTTCCATTCTTTTTATTTCCAACATTCCCACTGAAGCCCCTGGGGTGTTGAGGGGTTTTAGCTTTTTTCCTGACTTTTTCCCTTTTTGCCTTCCCTTTTAATTTTCTTCCATTGAGTGTTTGCATTCACTCAAGCCATCTTTACACTGAATTTGAATTCACTATATCAGTCTTTACACACCATTCACTATATCAAGTTTAATTCAAACCTTTTGTTATTCCAGTGCAAGGCTAGATGCGGAGTAGCTTGAACTAGCTCAGGTAAGAAAACACCATGATAAAAGGGAAGCACCACTGGATCCTAAAGGCAAGCTCCTTGAGACAGTATTTCTACAGTCTAGCAAAATGGTGCCCTGATCTCTAACTAGACCCCTGCTGTAATATATTGTATTGCAATATAACATCTAACTGCTATTGCAACTATGATGTATAGATCAGTTAGAAACAGAAACGGATCTTTCCTAGTAAATTGTATCCCCACCATTAATTAATTAATTAATGTATTTATTCTGTCATAAACCTCATTTTGATTTTTCCTATTAAATTCTGAAATGGACATTATCTAACCTTTTGTTGGAACTTATTGAGACTGAAAAAGGCTTTCAGTTAGAAAAAAGCTGTGACTTCTGCAGATTCACAGGATTCAGAGGACCAAGGGAAAGTTGCAGAATTTAGTTTTTACCCCCACCTCTTGTTTTTGTTTTATTTTTGACTTGCTTCCAACCCTGCTCCCCACCCCAGGATTTTTCTCTCTCTCATTGTTTTCACTGGTGCCTGCAAGCTTTTCTCAGAATTGCACTATTTTACGTTCTCTTGTCTTTATTGCTTGAGTCTGGAATCTCGTTCTCCCCCCTAGTTATTTTAGCTAGTCCTTCCCATCAGCATTTGTGTTTATCTGGGTTAGTTCCTCTCCTAGCAACATTTGAAAGGCCCCTTCACTCTGTGCTTATCTGATCCCTCCTCTAGCTTTACCTTATTCTATGCTGTTTTTCCTATTCATTTGCAATTCTGCCACTCCATTTTTTTTAGCTGTCTTCCAGTTTTATTCACTAATTGCCTCCCCTATTTCCACAAAAAGTCTTTTTCTCTCCCTTTTATTTTCAGGTCCAGGATCCAGACCCGTGTTCTTTCCTGCCCAGAGCAGGGGGGCTGGACCTAATGATCTCACAAGGTCCCTTAAACATCTGTTAATCTGTGCATATGAATCCCCACACTTGAAGAAGTGTTTGGATTCAGAGTGCTACTGCAATTAACTGTAAAGGACCCAGCTTTACCATTCAGAGCTAAGCTTCACTGGCATGCGAGGGTGGCTGTCTGGGCCTAGCTGTAATACAGTTTTGTTAATGTATTGTTCTTTTTGTACTTTTTATATAGATCTGCTTACAGACTTGGCAACAAAATGCCCTGAGCACAAAACTGTACTGTCTACGTATGTAGATATGGTAATTGCTAAAGCAACTCTATCATTTTTAGTGAACCGCTAAGTAGACAGGCACGTGAAACATTCATAAAGGTACTGTCATTGTATAACTAGCTGCTGCCTTTGAGCTACATGTACTCAGACAAATCCTTCTGGCAGTGATTCTATGCTTTTTTTTGTTTTGTTTTCATGGAGACATGACCCTGAGGCATATGTGAATACCTGAGTGTCTGTACTTTATGTATTCCTAGTGAACAGAAAAGACAGTAGAATGGTGCTAAAGAAAATGAAGAATACTCAAGGCCATGAAATACGTCTCGTCCCTGCCTTGAAGTAATCTTGAAAACTTGACAGACGTTCTGATCATTGTTTTCCCTCACTGAATGAATAAAAGTCCTGGGAACTTTCCAAGGTAGTTGCCTTCTGATATTTGAACAGATATTATGCGCTAGATCCCCAGGTGTACCATGGCAGCACTCATGAGGGAAGGTGAGTTTTTGCCATCTACGCTATCTTAGAAACAGCTGAGGTTGGTTTGGCTTCTGGCCTAGCCTAGAAAATTCACAGGGTTGCTGTAATTTATACCATGAGAAGGTGTCCCCAGCCCATTCTCCAAGGCTAGGTACAGACATTACTCTTTTACTGGTATAAGTGACTGGAAACTGGTCTATACCTATAATAGAACAGAAGCTTGGTGCACAGATTGGTTTAAAAATGATGGAACCTGGTCTAAGAATTGCCCCCACCAAAGGGCAAATGTGTATTCTATTCACTACCAATCTAAACTATGCCATTAACAGAAAACTGCAGAACTTAGACTGATTCCATCTTCGGCTTTTTGAATGTTTGTATTTAGCCCAGGGGTAGGCAATTATTTTGGGTGGAAGGCCCCTTACTGAGTTTTGGCAAGCCATCGAGAGCCGCATGACAGGCAGCCAGGGGCAGATAAATATTAAGTTTCTAAATTTTTGGGGGCCCCTGTGGGCTGGATAGAATGGCCTGGTAGCCACCCCTGTTCTAGTCCAAAGAACAAAACTCTGAAAGCTACCTCCACAGGCCCTCTGTATTAGGTAGAGGAAAGCCTAGAGTTGACTATTTTGTGGTAGAAGAAAGCTCTTTTATGCAACAGAGATCTCCACCTGCCTTATTAGGGCTATTTTCTATTCCTTCTGTGCTACAGGACCTGGCTTAATATTTTCATTTGCACCAGAAAGCAGATGTTTTGGGGGTTTATCTTTGCCCTGAAATCCATATAACAAAAGGTATAAGAGATGCCTGTGTAATGTCTCTTACATAGTTCTAGTAGCTCCTGCAGCCTGGGAACACAACTTGCGTGTATGTTTAACACCTAGCATTTTAGTACTTTTGAAGCATTGTACAAACAATTTAACTGTGGTCAGAATACCCCTGGGAGGTATATTAAGTGGGATCAGACTCTAAATCAGCAGGGGCAGTTAAAGAGAGAGCGGCGGGGTGGGGGGATTACATTAATATAACATAACCATTACCATACCAAAATATACGATGTGGCCTTAAGAACCTGACTTGCCATAAAAGTGCTTCTTGCAAGAAATTACAAATTTTCTGTTGTGACATGCTTCCTGTGTGCTTGACCGTGCAAACTTCTTTTCCTACTATATTATCTATAGTGCTCTAGTAGAAGATTAGTTACTATTAGCTTGGTCCATGCTTGCTGCTGACTGTCACGTGCCTATATGAAAAAAATACCATCTTCATAAACTGGTATGCATCCAAACACCATTGCAGTCACCTGGGTAACTACAGTGGCAGTTAAATATCGGAATATGTGCTGTCTCTTGGGAACAAAGGCTTGCAGGGTGCTGATGATATTTGGCAAGTCTTGGTTCACATTCACTTTACTGCATGTTATGAGCACTCAGAGCTTTGCAGAATTATGCCCCTACGAACAGCTGCTTGCCATATAGGGCCAGTCTCAGGGAAAATGGCACCCTGGGTGAACTTGTATTTTGGCACCTGTTCTTTGGGTGTAAGTACTAGCAAAAGTTTCAGAGATAAAGCTGTAATGGCAAAAGTTTTTTATAATTTACTTAAAAAATACAAAAGAGGAATGACCCAAAATTCAATTCAATTGAATTGGCTCAGGCATGCTGATTGCTGCCTATTCCACCCTGTCCAGCAGGTAGCAGCACCTCCTCCTCATCACTGAGCCCCGCAGCTGACCAAATTCCACCCCCTTACCGCAGTCAGCAGCACTGCTGTAAGCGTAGGTAGAGGCAGGCTGGCAGGGGCACAGGCGGAAGTCGTGTGGGAAAGTGGAGCAGCATGGTATGCCAGGCAGGCATGGTGTACAAGGCAGGTGGACTGGGGCAGGCACCACCCTATCCACATGTGCCCAGCCTGGCTCTTCCTGAGCAGTGGCTGGGGGTGTGTGGATGTGTGTGTGGGGTGGACTGGGCTGGGCATCGCTCCTCCTGCTTGGGGTGGGGATTGGCCAGGGTGGGGCAGGGGGAGAGTGTTGCTGCAAGTGCAGGCTGCTCACATGCATGTGTGTATGGTGCCCCTGGCCACAGCACTCTGGGCAGCTGCTCACATCACCAACTTGTCAGGCCAGCCCTATGGCCATCGCTCTTGGAGTACTTCTTCCTGGAATGCTCAGACCCTTGATTTCCTTTAACTGCAAGGACATTCAATTCAGAGCATTTACCCCAAACCAAACCAAACAGGAGAAAACCAGCTGTGGTATTTATTTGCAAAACCTTAATACAGGCTCCTGTTCAGCTTCCTGTCACGCAATGATATCTTGAGCTAGGTTGTTCACCAACTGGAGATGCAAAATAACAAGGCTTTTATTACACTGC
The DNA here is from genome assembly GCF_001723895.1 of Crocodylus porosus. Taxonomy (NCBI): domain Eukaryota; kingdom Metazoa; phylum Chordata; order Crocodylia; family Crocodylidae; genus Crocodylus; species Crocodylus porosus. The sequence continues at coordinate 109,021,837 of NW_017728918.1, read as the reverse complement.
CTGCAATTACACAAACCAAAACGCCCTAAACACTTTCTCCAAAGGTTTTTTCCCCCCCTATAAATAATAAATTCTGAACAGAGCAATAAAAATGATAATTAAGTAAGTTCAGGACAGTAAGTTCAGATGCAGTGTAATTGCTCTGAAGCACATTTAAATGAATTATATCTTAATCTAGGTAAGTTTTATAGCAGAAAAGTGATTAGGAATTTTATTATCTGTAACTCTTCTAGCTGCATGGTAGAGCCTACTGATAATATGTATAAACAGTTTTTAACATATACTCTACTAATCTGTTTGTTCCCTCTTATTTTCCCTTTGCTAGTTTATCTCCCTGTGCTTTCTGATTTTTGCGTACATCTGCATCTGGGGAAACAGGATGCACTTGCCACTTACGATTCTGCAGCTTAAGAAGACATAGTGCCTTCCTCCAAACCTTCCATCAGAGAGGAGGGACCAGGTTGCCTAGGTAGGTGAGGAGTTTGGACAGCACTTGTTAATCCTTTTTATACTTGCTTTCTTAATAATTATGTGCACATATCAAATGCTAATTTGAAAATATAGCTGTGGCCAGAGGCAGAGCAGCGTAGCTCTGTGCCTGGGGCAGCTGCATGTTACCAAGGCAGTGCCAGCTCCTGCCATCATGATTGTTGTGGTATGATGAGCCACTGCTGCAGCAGCAGCTGCTTTTGCACCCCCACAAAGGCAGCACTTGGTGCTGCTGCCCCAGTTGTTGCCTTCCTTCCCCCAGTTAAATGACTGGCTATAGTAGTTTCAAATAGAGAGCCTAGTGTGCTGAGCTAGGATGTAAAGGAAGAAGGACAACCTGTTTGCTATACAAGGTTCTTTGGGTAAATCTGATATCTTTTATTAGACCAACTCAAATAGTTGGAAAATTTCTTTTTTGCAAGCTTTTGAGTACAAATACCCTTCATCAGGCTGAAGAAGCAACTGTAGTTGGTCTGTGCTCTTCCTGTATGCTTCTTCAGCCTGATGAAGGGGTTTTGTACCTGAAAACTTGCAAAAAAGAATTTTTCCAACTATTTGAGTTGGTCTAATAAAAGATATCAGATTTACCCAAAGAACCTGGTCTGCTTATGTCCTTAGACCAACATGGCTACAACCTATACCCCTGAAATCTGTTTGCTATATACATTTGCTTTCTTTAAAGAAAGTAGGTTCCTGTGCAGAGATATTTTTCACAGTCTCTCTTCCATGGGGCGAAATTTTGATCTTTGTGGAGTCTACAGGGACTGAGACTTATCACCCTATGGATCCATAGACTGGATGGATCTGTGAAGTCAGGGGCCACATGTATAGACATTTCCCTTTAATATTTTTATTTCCTGCTGTCACTGCAAGTTCTGTTGAAACCACGATAGTATTAGCTAGGTTCTAGTATAGTAGCAGCAAAGCAGGACTATCAAGAGTTTGCATTGCTGCCAGTTCTAGAGACTGGAAAGATTTTTGGCGGGTTGTTGTTTTAGTGCTACAGAAGTTGGTCAGTCCCTACTCTTTTCTTTCTTGTCTCCCAAACTACACAGAGCTCAGGTGTAGGAAAGACATTATAGCACCAAGCGGTGGTAGTCAGGTGATGATGCCAGGGAGTTGACAGCCCTTTCTTATGTACATAGATAGATCTGCTTTCAGAGCGATTCCTTGGTAATATAGTTAGAGATGCTGCCCGTATCTGTATCTGTATTGATATATATGCACACATGCATATGTATGCATATTATGTGTATGTGTGTGTGTATACACACACACATAATATGCATACATATGCATGTCTGTACAGATATTGATGTCTGTACAGATACTGATATATATGCACACACACACACAATATATATTTATATTAAGTACTCTTGGAGTACTTCTTCCTGGAATGCTCAGACCCTTGATTTCCTTTAACTGCAAGGACATTTCAATTCAGAGCATTTACCCCAAACCAAACCAAATAGGAGAAAACCAGCTGTGGTATTTATTTGCATTTATATATATTTTAGATGTGTGTGTGTGTGTGTGTGTGTGTGTATGGTGTGTGTGTGTGTGTGTACACACACACACATGCACACACACACGTATAATATGCATACATATGCATGTGTGCATATATGTCAATACAGATACAGGTACAGGCAGCATCTGTAGCTATATTACCAAGGGAATCACTCTGAAAGCAGATCTATCTATGTATGTGTATATATTATTGTATTATATATATATATATGTATATGTATAATTGGACACACTAGGAGAGGAGACAGGCTTCCTAAAAAGGGACTGGAAATAGGGGGAGGTATATGGAACTTCTAAGAAGAAGTGTTTTGGGGAGGAAAGTGGGGCTAAAGTGCGTATTGGGTTCCTTTATTCTGAAAAGAAGTATGGAATTGAAGAACCCAGGATAGAAAGAGCCTATGGTATTGAGGGACCTAAGCTTGTTTAGCACATTGCTCTTGCCCTTTGGAAATGTAAGGGTAATGAAATACTGGAAGGGTAGAACTAAGTGTGCCCTGGCTTGGAGGCACAGATCACAGAAAGCCCTGGAGTGGCATTTGGCAGGTGGTGCTGGGTGGGAATGAAAGTCTGTGATGTTCCCTGTAGAGAACGGTTGGGTGATAAGTATTCTCGTGTGTCCCTTGAATAGATATGTTTGCCCATTGTGAGACTATACTTCTGTCAAAAATATCACTTAAGGATATGATCAGCTTAATATATCTTGCTGATGCCCTGATAATGGCAAAATAAAAAATACCAAGCTATCTTCTTTATACTTAGAAAGAATTAGGTATAATTAGGTGGGGGGGAGGGGGCGTGTAATTCAGGCAGAATCTATAAAGTTTAGTTCAATTTGCCCGCCTTGTGAACTGGAGTGGGGTAGGGAAGAAAGAGAAATAATTTCCACACTTCATTGTAGTGACTCTGTATAACACTAATGACACCGGAATCAATTTTTTCTCTGCTTTTCAGAGGCAGCTCCACTCTTTCCTACTTAACCATTTGGTTCTATTAAGCACTGAAATTCAACACCAAACTCGAGTTGGCAGTGTAAAATGCTGAATAAGCTCGTCAGAATAGACATGGTTTTCAGGAAAGGTGCAGCTTGAAGCTGACTTCGCATTTGCAGGTCATAGGTCAGGCCAAGAGCAGATGAGGTTGGAGAACGTTTGATGTTTTCAGTGTGCTGTTGTTGGAACAGTGTTTATCTGGTGTCATCCCTTCCAGAAATGGAGGCCCACAAACAACAAGGGAATGCTGTGACAGATTAATAGGGAACTTATGTGGAATGTCAAATATCACGTGAGACCTAGTTTAGATAGCACTGGTTCCTACCAGATCACTTCAGATGCGCAAAGGTAAGTTATCTCCATCTTCTTATCAACAGGACACTTTTAATTTATCAACACAAACAACTGGCCTGCAGCATTTAGTCCAGCAACCTCTCTCTAACCACAGTACACCTACTACTAGAGACAGAGTAATTATGTACAAATAACAGAGCCCTCAGTAAAGAAAACAGTGCACAGTATATATAAAATCTATAAACATATGAGTGCTAGAATAATCTAATCTACTAACTGTGGAAGAATTCATTAAAACTCTGCATGCAAGCTAATCAATTGCTTAACTTTCAGAGAGGCCATGCACCCACAATTCCTTTTGATCCCATGGAAATTCAGAGATGCCTCTGTAGCTGATACTCAGAGCCCTTCATTGTCAACTGCAGGCCCCCTCACTGTAAAATGTTTATACAGTATGCAGAGAATTCTTGCAGGACTTCAGCTTCCTTGTGACTCTGCCATTAAGATTAAGAATAAAGTTTTCAAATGGTGGTTAACTCCAAAACACTGTGGATTTGGATGAGAAAAGTACAAATAAATATTGAGCTGGTTTGTTGGAGTTATGCTAACTCCACCAAGGGTCCTGGGTACTGATTCAGAGGAGGCACCAAAATAGCAACCCCAGGGGAGCCTGTGCTGCTGCTGCCAGACCCTGTTCTGGGAGAGCTTGTACCGAGGCTGCAGAAACTTCAGTACAAGTGCTCACTCCTTCTTGCCCCCCCTTCCTTCCATTGCTCAAAGTGCAAAAATTTAAAATCCTACCTCTGGTGCTGAGCACTTGCAAACTCCCTAAGTTTTTAAATGGCAGTTTTAGCTAACAAGCACTTCAGGACTAGGGACAGAAATTACACATAAACTGGTTCAAGTGATCAGAAACTGGCTTAAAACTGTAACAGAACAGAAGTTCAATGCCACATACACCAGTTTCAAAAAGGCCAAAACCAGTTTACAATAAATCTGGTTGGATGTAGTATCAGACTTCACTGATTGAGGTCAAACTGGTTTATGGAACTTCTGTCCCAGACCCCTTCCTGGTTCAAGTTAAACCAGAGTCCCCCAGCATCCCAGCATGCTTCGCAGCCCTTGGCTGTTCTGTGCTGTGTGCTCCAGGGAAGCAAGGCTGGGCCCACCCCCCTGCTTTCTAGCTGAAGCAGCGGTGAGGGTGTGGCCAGACACTGCCCCTGCTAAGGGGGATTTATTCCCCCCTCCCTCCCCTGCCCCAGCAGCACGGACCCCAGCTGATGTCTGCCAGGCAGGGGTGCAGCAGCCCCTGTCAGACATTTTTCCACACTTGAGTGGCCAGCCCCAGCAGCAGCCTTAAGCAAACAGGGGACAGAGCTGGGTTTAATTCCCCTCTTCCCCTCCCCTTGTTCCACAGGCATGGACCTGAGCCAGGGTCCCCACCACCTCACTGCTGTAGTGGGAGGGGTGGAGGCATGGCCAGATGCCTGCCAGCATGGCCCCCTGAGGTGAAGGGGGCAGGAAGGGGTAGTTTATTCCTCTCTCCCTCCTCTTTCCCCCTGGCAAACCCCAGCTGGGTCTGCCTGGCTGGAGGTAAGCAGCAGTAGCAGCAGGTGGGGGCTGGCAGACCCCAGCTGTGGTCCCCTGTGGGGAAAGAGGACACAGGGGGGAATAAACCCCCTCCCTGCTCCCTCTGCCTCAGTGGCTTTCACCACCCCTGGCCCTGCCACTGCATTGCTAACAGTCGCAAAGGTGCTTGATCTGTGGGCATGGCAAAAGGAGTGATTTTCATATAACAGTAATCTACTGAGGTATTTGATGGCTCATTTATACCTATCTTTGAAAAGTTTTTATAAAAGAGGCAAACATTATTCTTTTTCTATAGGCAGGAGTGTGGGACCTGAAAAACAGAGAGGGGATGTGATCACCTGGGTGAAGCTGACATCCATGTGAGAGATGGTAGAGCCATGTGCCAACTGGATTTACAGATACTTTTGATCTCCTCCTTGCCCCAGTTATTAATTCATCCCTATGTGAAAATATTAAGAACCACCACAATCTTCTAAAAAAATGAATTTAACCTGCCAGTGAAATCTTTTTTTTTCTCCCTCAGATGTGTGATTTTCTTCCCACATATCGATTGCACATGCCATTGGTAAGAAAAGTATTGCTGTACAACTAATCACTCTAATGTCTTTTGTTTCTGTCTATTATTCAGCATCTGGCTACTGCTAAGGTTGTGAGGGAAGGCTGGCAAGCTTTCGTTAATAGCTTTTCCACGTGTTTCCTCAGTATTTTTCCAAAGCAGCTTAGTAGCGTGTGGTGAGCTCTCAATTCCTAATGCCAGTGGCTAAAAATGTGTGTCAGGATCTTGTTAGTCACATTACTTTGCCTGGCTGCATCATCTGTGACTGCTCCCTATAATTCCTTGAGAGACTAATGCAAAATGATATTACCAGCATTGCTCTTTTCATAAGACATATTAACTAAAATACAGTGTGGGAAACAGGCCTCCAGGTTCCTACTCCAGTTAACAAAGAAGCTTCATTCTTGAGTACTGAGTTTAGCAAAAATAGATTGATAGAATTTAGTTATGTCTGCGCAGTCAAATGAAGGTGCATCAGTGGCAGGATTAGGCATACTCACCCTAATTTAACCTAGCTAGCCTGGATAATGAGCAGTGAAAAGATGGCTGCATAGACTTCAGTGTGGATTAGCCACCTGGGGCTTGGACAGCTTGGACTAAAATCTACACAGTCACCTCTCCACTGCTATTGTCACCTGTGCTACTTAGGCTCACTTCTACTGCCTTTAATCTCTGTGCTATCTTCACCCCTTTATGCTGTGCTAACATGACCTTTGGCTGTGTGCATTTCTTGTACTGGAAGGTGAATTTAATGACTGTCTCCTGGACCTAAAAATCCACCCCTGCTATTAGCATCACAAAAGAGTTTGTAGGCAGATTTATTGTCATTATAATTCTTGCGGATGCTGACACGTTCATGAATTCAGATCTCTCCAGGTGCTCTTGTGTAGCCTTTGTTTTTTGGCCTTCAAAACAGAGCCACCACACCTCATAACTTTCCTTGACCCACCACATGTGGGGACCCGCAGAACGAAAGCTTACCAGTATACTGAACAAGACTGTTGTGAGAGTACAATGAAGAGAAAGTCTGTTCCCAGAGGAATCTAGTGATAATGGTGCTGGAATGGAGTCTTTAGCCACAATATTTGCTGCTTTTGAAGAAATAACAGATAGGGATAGAAGAGGTCACCGACTGCACCTGGCCTTTCAGCTTATCTGTTCTTCCATATGTTCTCCTCTGTGTTTGCTCTGAAGAATTCACTTTGTACTGGTAGGAAGGCGGGATGGAGAAGCGAGGAGGAATTGTTATTTTCTTTAATGCTTCATTTCCTCAAATGAATAGGAGATGAGCACCTTTACATGAACCCACTCAGAGAGATTCCTTCAGTATACCTTACGCATGGAAGCCAAAGTTGGATTTAGCTTTAAATCAAAATTAGAGAAATTTGGGAATGTGGAAATGAGCTGGCTTGAGAGAAGGTTTTCAGCAGGTAGATTTAGTGTTGTTTTGGCTGTTACTTTGCTATAAAACAACAATACTGCCAGAAAATATAGACTTGGGCAAACATTTGTATCACAAACTTGGCAGCACATCTTTTGCAAAACACTTTTTTGAAGATGTGCTCACAAAACTCTCCAAACTACTCGAGTGGTCCCAGAGCTCAGTGTCATAGTATCAAGAGCTTCACAGTGTGCCCTGGAATGGGAAGCGGTTGACTTTGTTTTGTGTCCTTGCAAAAGTACTTGGCAGAGTGGCTTCTCTGTCAAGCCTTGTCGAGAAACTGGAAGTGCTGCTTCTCCTTCTTGATGCTTTTGTCACATTTGTTACCTGGAAAGCTAGATTTTTGGGATTCTTCTCAGTGATTAAACAATACTTCTCTTGACTTGAGCACTGCTTCTATGACTAGGGGCAGAATTTGGCTGGGTCTTATGATTTATGTAACTTAAAAAAACTCCTTTGCTTGCATAAAACATTTTGTACAGACTTGACTTCAGGGGCAATCCCTTTTGACCTTCTTATAATCTGTATAACAAGCTTTGTTGCTTTTGTTGGCTCCAGTTCCAACTGACTACAGCTGGGACCTGGTAGGGCCAAGTCATTATCTGTTACCAACAGTTACATCAATCCAAACAAAGCATCAAAAGTACCTCCTGCCTTACCTCCGTATGCTTCACAATGCAGCTCCAACCAGTCATTCAACAAGACAAACTTCTTCAGAGAGGCAAACAACTGCTTCCTCTATAACCCAGCAAGTCTGTGTATGTTTGGAGGCATAAATATTGACTTATAACACTTCTCCTGTATTCTTTTGTTTTCATTTTAAGCAGTACTTGATCTTGCAAATTCCTGAGTATAATAATACACTATGTTTAACTACTTGTCTACATACTCGATACCTTGAAGGACTGATCCCGTAGAGCATGCTTTCTGTTGTGACAGTATTTTTTTTTATGACAGCCTGGGGCAGAAAAATTGTGCTATGCTGATGGGCTAGTGGTTGTTTGATATTTAACTGATAAAAACTCATATTAGTCTATACTATATAAGCTGTAACCCACTGCATGTTTCAGTGGGCGTTCTAGGCAGTATAATTCTATATATATAAAGGGCTTAGTATGTCTGTCTGTCTGTCTGTAATGCCCTTGGAGCACTCTGATTGGTTGTCATGGCAGCCAAACATAATGCTTCCTGAAACAACCAATCAGAGTGCTCTGCATAGACAGACACAGAGACAGATGGCCGGATGTAGAGTGGGGGGGTGGGGTGTTGTGGGGCTGGACAAAACGAGGACACTCTTGGAAGTCTCAAGCTTGGAGGCGGTGGTGGGTCAGGGTGGTGGCGGAGGGGGATGGAGGGAATGGTGGGGACAAAGTGGGATGGTGGAGTGCTGCCATGATGGCGGGGACGAAGTCCCCCTCCTGGTCATTCTTGATGGGCAATTTGATAGTATCTTTATAACAGTGGTCCTCAACCATGGTGCCACAGCACTGTGTGGTGCTCTGAGATCCTTTTATGAGTGGCTCAGGGTAGCACCTTTATATGTACAAGCACCTACACAAGAGGCACAAGATAAATTGGGAGATTTCAAATAAAAATCCATAGTGTGAAAACCATTCTAATGTGCTGTGGTCTTTCGGAGTTCTTTGCAAGAAGAAGAAGCAGAAGAATTGCTCTCTTTTTCCATAGTCAAAAAATGAGTGTAAACTAAGAGCTGGCAATTTCTGAAGGGGGACCTTGAGTCTGACACGGGGTTGCTTGTGTCTACAAATGGTGAGAACCACTGCTCTGGCTGAAGGACAAGTAATTGTGACCACTGCTGCAGGCTTGCTCCTTATGCATCTATACACTGTTCTGAGGAAGTCTCTACCAGTGCTAGGAATCTCGAATGGAGCTGGCCAAAAAATTCCATTCAAACAATAAAGTTTCGTAAGAGACTTTTTTTTTTAAATTTGGTTTTGATTTGAAGTTGACTGAAATGTATGACAAACTGAACATTCCCTGAGCCCTACAATTTCCTGGTGAAATTGATGTCTGAAGCAGCTGCCGGTGTCTCCAGTCTGGAACAAACTCTCCAGAATATTGGAAAGATTCCTGGCAAACCTGCCTTCAATATGGAAAAAAAAGGTCCATCTCTGAGATGATTGAATAGAAAGGGCTTAATGGACCAGCACTTTTATGTTTTTTTGGGGGGGGGGGTTAAGGGGAGGGGAGGAGGGAGCTGATGCACTATGCTCTGAAGTAGAGAGTCACAAATATGCATGATCATCACTAACTTCTTTTCCAAAGCAGTATAATCAACAGTAATTTGAAGTGTTGGGTTTGAAATAGGAAGTCTCTGTTTAAACAGCATCTTGACATGATTTTTGTATAGCCTTATAATTGTTAAAGTAGTGGTATGTTCATATTTATTAAATGGCAAAACAATTAGATTTATGCACGTGGGTAATTAACCAGTAGAACAAGCTACCAAGGGAAACAGTGGTTTGCTGTCTCTTTATATCTGAAGATCAGAACTGGATGCCTTTTGTAAGACATATTTGGTGAAATACAAGCTAGGCTCATAAAGGAGTGATTGGGTGAAATTTAATGGCATGTGGTGCACAATAGATCAGACTAGAGGAACTAGTGGTCCCTTCTGATCTTAAAACCTTGAATATTGATTGCTAGTGACTACTTCAATATGAGGTTGTAATGAAAGAGGAATGACCAAATCTGCTTGCAAATGCCTAGAGGAGATTAGATTTGTGACTTCCTGTAATGTGCTGTTAGTTTATCTTGTTAAGTGAAGATGGGGCTATAATTGCCTTGAGTCTTTAGACTTGCTTGTGTTTATAATTTGAAACATGATGTTGCACAAGCATCTTTATTTTCTATGGATCCATGTAATATTGTGGTCTGAGTCAAAGAAAAATAACTTTTCTAATGTCCCTAATGTACCTCACAAGAAGCAGTCTCTTCAGTGGTGTGTCTCTTGGATTTCATTTTTCTACTTGCCTGTTGTCATACAATCCTTTGTGAACTCCAGTAATCTCTCAGCAACTATCTGTGACACCACATGTTGAAATTTATGGCAATGAGAACATTTCACATGCAGCCCAGGTCAACTGTGATTAGAAGATTACCATAAGACTGCTATGTGTTGGGTTATTTAAATAATGTAGTGGCCACAATCCAATTCTTAGCTACTGGAACAATCACTATAATTCACAGTAACTGACAAGCTCTTTGACAACCTACAAAGAGAGCTTAGGGACAGAGACAGCCTTGGGGACTGAACAGTCTTCCTGGAAATAGATCTGTCAAGTTAGTATTGACAACTGTTGAGCAGAACAAAGTATGGAAGATATATTGCTGCTACGTGATTCTGGGGATAGTCTTATGGAGCAGGGCTGTCCAACTTCTAAGCAGCCATGGGGCCACACCAGCAGGGGCCAGAGGTTCTGGGGACTGTTTGCCCCCCCCGCACCATGTGTCTGGGTGCCCCCCTGCTGTAGTGTGTACCTTTCTGCTCTACTGCACACTGGGTGCTCTCCCTCACTGCTGCTCTCAATGTCCCCTGTTGCACCATGTTCCCAGGTGCTCCTGCCACATTGCACCATGTGCAAGGTGCCTTACTGCTGCACTGCATGTTTGGGCACCCTGACTCACTCTTAGCTCCCCAGCTGTGCCATACTACTCAGGGACACTAGACTGACTCCTGTCACTGAAGGCTGTGCTGCTTTGTACCACCCCAGTCCCTGGGGCAGGGACAGAGGCAGGAAGGGGAAGACAGAGGGAGGGCAGCCTGGAGCCCCTGGCCGCCACTGCAGCCGTAGCAATAGGGAGAGTGGCAGCCAGGTGGCATCTTAGGGCAGGGCTGCAATTTAACCCCTGTGGGCTACATGCAGCTCACAGACTGCCAGTTGAACAGCCCTGTTATACAGAAACTAAGCTCTTACGATCATACTTTTGTTTGAAAAAGCATAATGAATGGGAACATACTTATGTGCACATTCAGCCAATTTCACAAGCCTTTCCTTCACATTTATGTTTTCAAAGGGCAAAGTGCTGAAGAAATAGATCTGTTTCTTTCAAGAAAACATGGGCCTTGATCCTGCAACTTCTTATCTACCCACTTATATTTATGATAATGCCCCTAGAGACCAATGGTACCATAGCACTGTATAAAATTTAGCATGTGCACAAGTATTCAGCATGATATGTTCTACAACTTATCTAAAGTACATGGGGAAAATTGTAAAATGATACACTTTTGTAATGGATTCACAAGGAAATGCACTTACAGCATGGTAGTGGGTCTAAAATGTATCTATTAATTCCTACGGGAATCCACTCTGTGTTTCTATGGGTGCTTAGCATAATTATATACAACAAAGTGTGGCTGAGTTGCATTATCTGGGTGAAGGCACTACATACATCATGTCTCCCCATCAGATACTGTATGATGACTTGAGCATTTGACAGTAGCAGCACCAAGCTTGTCCAACAATGTTAAGAATGCATTTTGGCCTGACGTCCTGGTACATTCCATGCTAATAATTCAAGGAAATAAAAACAAACAAAAAAAATCCTCCATGAAGTTAAGTACCTTAGCAGAGTTAAAAGTTCATAAGTCACTTTTGATCTGAAAGTAGTGGAAAATTTTAGATGCTTATTAAAGGTGAACTTTAAAAATGAAATGAAGCTATATATATCCTTTATTTCCCCCTTATATCCTAAACCAGTGGGTCTCAACTTTTTAGACTCAATGAACCCCTTGTTAGACCAAAGGCACCCCTCAAAAATACCAGTTCTTAGCTTTCACTCATTTTTTTAACTATGGAAAAATAATGGAGCAATTGTTACAGATAATTTAGAAATATCACAATAGTGGCCTATTGACAGTATTGACTCCTATTTGAAACCTCTGAGTTTATCTTGTGAATCTTGTGTAGGTATTTGCAAACCTAACAGTGTTAATATTGTGCAGCACCTTATGGCACCCTTAAAATGATCTCACAACATTCAGGGTGCAATAGCACCTTTTTAAGAATCATTGGCCTAGACTATAACTATGGCCTCATCATGTTTTTTTTCCTCTGCTTGCTTTTTACAGAAGAAATGTCAGATCATTCTTTGTTGAATGGTTTTGGCAGTTTCTGTGGAAAATCTGTAAGATAAGTGTATCAGTGTTTAAAATCTAAGATGCAGCTCTTCTATCATCCTAACTGAGTAACAAAGGGGATGTAGAGGCTCAGGATTCAATCTTTCAAAGTATCAATCAGATGCTTAATTTAAACCTATGTGTAAAGCCTTTGCAGGGTCAGGTGCCTAAATTGGGTAAAAAGCTCTTGTTTATGTTGCAATCTAGTTAGTTCAGGAACCAATAAGTGTAGCCAACATGGACTTAAGTACTGCACAAGTTTGCCCAGGGTCTTGAATAAATTACTTGGCACCTGAAGTTATAGTCACAGTTGCACTGCTATTGGTACCTGAGTCAGTTATGTCAAAAAAAGTTTGTGCAGACACACTTAATGACATTTTCTTCCAGGATGGCAAGCTCATGTTTGTCACTCTTTGGTGATGAATCTCTCTCAGTCTTCTCCAGAAAGAAGCACCAAGTAGTAAGTAGAATTTCTGTCTTAGTTGCTTATGTGTGCCTCAATAAGTAACTGAGCATATCACAATAAAAAACACACTTATCCTAACAACATTCCTATGAGCTAGGGAATTGCTATTATTCATATTTTATAGATGGAAAACTGAGGTCCAGATACCCAAAGTACTTAGGTATATAAGTCTTATTGATCTTTGGAGTTAGGCACAGGTGAGGATTTGGACTACATTTTCTCTTAAAGTTATTTATGTATTGCAGAGCTAAGCAGAACAAGGCCAAACTGGCTTTGGATCCTTAGCCTAATTGTCAAAAGTGAAAAGGTCTTCAAAGGCCCATATTTCTCCCATGAAAACCGGTGCAAGTTAGATCCTCAGACACTTTTGTGGATCTGGGTCTAAAGGCCTGATCCAGTAAAGGACTTAGGTACCACCTAACTCTGAGGCTCCAGGGTCTTGGACTGGAACCCTGTGCATGGTGCTGGAATATCTCTGCAGTGTATGGGGAGAGTTACGTGCCTCAGAATGAGATCCAAAGTAGCCAGCATGTTAAGGAGTTTAGACTCAGTGAGGACAGAAGAATCTGTGGGCAGATCCAGGATTTTGCAAAGTAGAGTGCTAGAACAGTGACTGTCACTGCAGGAGTGGCTACATCATCCTGGTCACAGTTTCCCCCAATGAACTAGGACAGGCAGACCATGTCAGAGAGGCAGCACCCTGGGACTTTTCTAAAGTCCCCAAATCAGGTCAAAATCCTGCCCCCATCAGCTCTTGGCACCCTTTTCCTTCCCCTCCATGCTCAGTGGCACATGTCCTCCTCTTCCATTCCTCCTTCCCCTGCTGTCCCTGGCTGAGCTAGAGGCAGAGAGAGCTGCAGAGCTGCTCCAGCCCTGCTCCAGCCCCACTCCAGCTGGGCTGCATGGGGGGCCAAGTTCACCCAAAGATAATGGCAGCAGCAGGTCAGCCAGGGACAGTGTCAACAGCAGATGGGGGAGGTATGAATGGAGGGGAGGGAAGGGGAGGAAATGTGCTGATGATCCTGGAAGAGGACGTAGGGTTGGATTTTTACTGGCTTTGGGAATTTGAAAAAGCTGCTCCTCCTGCAGTGTGGTCTGAAAGGGAAGTGTGATCCTGCCACTGCACCTCTTCAAGATCTATCCCTGGAAGAGTCCTAAATCATGATCCCCAGACACCTCAGTTAAGGTGTCAGAGAAATGCCTCTTCTCCTTCATGATCCACAGCCTTGAATTTGCTCCTTGAAGATAGTATGAATGCCCTTCCTTTCTCACAGTAGGGCTGACTCTTAAAACCCACATAGTGGTATTGCCCCTTCTACAATAGTCTACTGATCCAGAGCACTCACCCAAGTAGTGCAAGACCTGGGTTCAGTTCCTATTTGTACTGGACAGCATTTGAACTCACATCTCTTCACTTCCTCGTCACTAGATTACAGGCTACTGTAAGCAGGTGCACTTCTACCCTTTGCTAAAGTTGCCTTGCTGTGCCCAGAGTGCAAAAGTTGTTGGGTTAGACAAGGTACAAGAGGAAAGCATAACTCTGTAGCCTAGGAGTCAGTGCAGTCAACTCTGTTCCTTCTGACATGATTGTTGGTTATCTGCTTGTTTCATTTCTGCAGGTAAGGGGCAGAATGGAGGAGGAGAGGAATGGAGTTACTGCAGGTTACTGCACCACCTCCATTGCTATGTCTTCTGGCTGTGTTCTATAGGGAAAGTGGTTGTCAGAACCGCAGGTTATGCAGAACCCAGTCTTGTTAATGTGTGTTACTTGGGCTCTGAGACTGACTGGATTATGCCTCTTGGGGGATTTAGGCACAGGATGGTGCAGACATGCAAGCTTAGGGCTGAGCTGTGCAGCGTTATCCACACTGGGGCAGTTTGGGGCATGCACACAACTGCAAACTCTAGGTGCCTGGGAAACTTTTAAGTGAAAAGGTAGGATACCTACAGAGTAACACAATTGTCAGATGTGGGTTTTCTGGTTCACAGTTTTGGACATGCCTTTAGGATGTTCCACTTTAGGATGTCCACTTCAGGCACCTGAGTCCTGAGTCCTTTTATGGATCTGGTCCTAACTCAGCAGTTCTTAGTATCTGTTAAAAACTTGAGCCTAAGTAACCTGCATCACAAACACTTGATGTGAGTAATGAGTAGTGAATTCACCATGAGACTTCTAAGTCCCAAGCTTCTCCCTGTAACTATTGGATCATTCTTCCGCTCTTTCTGGCAAGGTGTGAGCATGAGAAATACAAAGAGTGAAGATAAATATGACTTTTGTACTATAATTTCCTCTCTAATTCTAACGAAGTAAGAGGGATGGTAGCAATTAAACTTTTATAAGATCAAAATAAATATGCTTATGTATCTCTGTGTATAGTAACATTGTAACTATTTTATATGAAAGGTTGTTTAAATGTAACATAACTCTCTTACAACTTGTTAAAAAATACTTAGGAAAGGGATACACTTATTAAAAGAGAATGGCAACTAGCCCCCTGCGCATTAGTTAAGCAATTGAAAAAGATGTTGGGTTTTGTTAAAATACATTCTTTTACAGTCGTACAATTATACTTTCCCACAAGTTAAATTCAGTGTAAATAGTATCAGGTGATGCTTGTCAACAATGTGTAATAAACAGAAGCCATGAATTAGACCGATTCTGAAGCAGAGGTGAGAGAATCTTTTAAAACAAACTAATCCTGGCTCAGGCTAAGTTGGTACCTTCCTTTTCCTGGTTTCTTCAAATAAATACTTTTTATTGTCAAAGTCGTGCTGAGAAATCACAACTGAGCTCAGTGTTCCTCTGTGCAACTGCATAGGAAGTGACAGTTCCTCATTCAAAGGGTTGGTAGTCTCTAAGGGCCTGACACCAACTTTGGGAAGAGGAGCAAGAGCAGAGAGGTGAATTAACTTGCCCAGTAACAGGTCAATGCAGGTCTGGGAACAAAGTGTTCCTCTGTTTATGCACCTGCATTAAAAACAACTTTTAAAATATTTTTGTCCTGTGGATTGATCATGAACATGCAAGATTAAGAATAAAATTGCTTAATTATGATTAGTTGCAAAGGTCACATAATATTGTTTTGAAAGGGGTGGAAAATGCTGCACAAAATGCATTCTTCAATCTTCAATTACAATCTTCAACTGAGGATCATAATACTTAAATACTTCCACAGCACTTTCCATCATTCTTTGAAGGCAATAATTAATGTATTGTCTCACATTCCTCTGAGGTAGGTAAAAAATTGTTACCGCTGTGCTGTGAATGAGAAACCTAAAGCAAAGAGAAGTTAGAAAAAATTGCAGTGCCAGCAGTGGAGACAGGGATGGCATCAAATTCTCTTACCTCTTATTCTACTATTGTAGAGAGCCAATCACACTCCACTGTCTGGCAACCTAAATTGGAAGAAAAATTAATAAAAAAGAGATTTATTTTTAAGTAGATCAGCCTTTCCCCAGGGAGGTCTGTCTCACAGCTGGAGAAAAGCTGGACTAAATCATGAGAAGCATTATTCTGTATACATTTAATACTGCTTAGTCACCTGCTTCCACCTTGTGAGATTGATGTCGTTTAAGAGAGCTATTTTTGGTTTCCAATTCCATGTTCAGCCTCATATTTAACCTCAACCTTTAAAAAAAAAAAAAATTACAAAATATATCGATTGTTTTAGGGACTGGCCCACTTAGCTTCATTTCATTTCTTTTGTGTTTTCCAACACAGGCCTGCTGGAAATTTTTATTAGGATAGTACAATCCATTAAGGGTGTGGGGGAGGGGCAGGATTTTGCAATAAAATTCCTAATCAGCAAAACTACAGCTACTCATGCAGTTATAGTGGCAAAAATGTCCTTCTATTGGTTGGTGCAGTGTATAACTCTGCCAGTCCCTAAACCATCTCCATAAAGAAGATTTACAAGAACACTGGGATCAGCAAATCCATTGTTAATAGGGAAGGCCACAATAACTCTCCTGACCTTGGATACATCACATACACTCACTCATCCATATGCACCCTTATGAAGCCATATCAATTTTGCTCACAGTTGACTTCATTCCAAATGTATCAGCGTGTCAGCTGTGGCATGGGACCCCTGGCTTGGAAAACGGAATTTTCAACCATACTTATGACATGATTTGTCACGTTTCATTTGTATTTTGCGTGTTATGAAAAACCTAATTGGGGGGGAGCAATTTGTCTTCCATAAAAATCAACTTCTTTCTGTGCTGTGCATGGACAGAAAGATTATACAGGAGTTTACTGCTAACATGCTCTGAGAACGTATATGTCAGGTTTGGTAATTCCAATGAGCAATTCACTGGCATTCTTTGCTTCACGTTGTATATGTAGTGTAGATTGGTTGTCATCACACAATGAGTTTTGTGTGCATTTAGTTCTGGTGGTTAGATTTATTGGAAAGAGGTGGAGTAGAAATTGAACTAGTTTTGACCCTAGCTGCTTCCTGGTCATGCAGGCGTAATTCATCAAGTTTCTGAAAGACTCCCTCTATTGCAATCTAGAGGCAATTAAGGAATAAAAATGTCAAATTCCTTATTAAAAAGCTGGGGTATTTGGCAGTTCTGCCTACCTTAGCCCTTATAAATATCACTTAGCACCTGTGAAAATACATTATCTAAGAGGAAACTTTGTTTTGGTAATGGGAAGCCATGCACGAGTTGTAAAGGGGAACCATGTAATTAAGGTAGGAATAACAAGCCCTGGGTGAATATCCAGATACAATGAAGTAAAAAGGAATGTCCAGTTGACTGCAATGGGACTGGGATTTCATCCAGGATATCCAAGTCAGAAAAAGGATGGCTTTGCCAGAGACTTATGGCCCAGTCCAGCATGCACGCATGTGATTTAAGTTTAAGCACATGGGGCACCTGTAGCCATGCAGGAAGGCTGCCTTGATTTGCTGTAATTACAGTGTGTTGGGGTAGACTTGATTAATCAAGTTTGCTGGGGTGTGCTAATTAGTGCACGTCCAGCAGCCTCCGTATCTCGTGTATCAGCATTCTTACACTTCAAAATGGTTAGTTAAAGCACCCCTGCTGTCATTTTGAGGTGTGGAGACACTGATATAATCAATACACTGAGGTTGCTTTAATTAGAGCAGCTCTCAGAGTGGCTTATCTGTAAAATCATGTTAGTGATATTTTCCCATCTTTTCTAAGGCTGTTGCATATATGAAACAAAATCAAACATTTTTGGGGGGAAATAGTACTGGTAAATACCTTTTAAAAAAGTGTGGTTTTAGTTGTCCTTAAGCTGTCTGCAATTGCAGAGTTTGCCAAGTAACTTGGTTGAGGGAAAAAAAGATTTTTATATCTAAATTTACAAAAGTATTGGTGACTGGGTCTCTTGTATTGAGAGCACTCAAGTCCAGTGTGCCTAGACTGGTGGGAGACCTTGGTTCTAATCTCTGCCTGACTCAGAGAGTGGGTCTGAATGTGGACTCCTACCTCTGTGAAGGGGCAGGAAGGAGAGGAAGGGTAATACCCTCCATCTCCATTATAAGGTAGGTCTTCTCCAGTGTCTCATGCTGGAGTTGTTCTACTTTGTATAAAATATTTAAGTATTCATTGACATAGAGAGTGAGGATGGCTTTCTAGCTTGGTGACCAGGGTATTCATGAAGGAGACAGCATTTTTGGATTCCAGTCACTGCTACAGTAAATGTTTAATTATTTACACAAAGTTGAACAGTGTAAATAGTAGGGCTGTGCAGAGCAGGTAATATTCAATTTGACAGCCATGTCAAATATTAAACCAGGTCCCATTTTGATTTGCCGTCTGCTCTGAGTCTGCTGGAGCAGGTCCACTTTGAGTCGAGGTCGAAGCTCAGTCGAATATTTGAGCTGCTTCGACTTCCCCATAGGCTATAATGGGGAAGGTCAAAGCAGGGTATAACTTCGGTATTTCTTGTCTGATCTTGATGAATCTTGCAGGAATGGTAGCTCCTGAGGAGCCCACAAAGCCTGCCAACTTTCAACAAGATAGGTGCAGGGGGTTTGGAGGAACAGGACCCCAAATTCTTGAGAGAGAACCTCCTGTGACTTCTGTGTGGAAAGCCACAGGGAGCTCAAAACTGCAGGCTTGCTAGTCCCTGAGGAGCCCTCAAGGCCTGCCAGCTTTCATGGTGATAGGTGCAGGGGTTTGGGGGAAAGTGCACCTTAGGTTGCTGACAGACAAAACTTGCGATCCAGACGGAGCGAGGAGGGCGGCATTCGCTCCATCTGCACCTGGCACTTGGGGACCCCGGCAGCGGGAGGTTCACCTTGAGGAACACCAGCTGCTCCCCCAAACCAGGATCCAAGCAGGCGCGGTGGGGTGTCACAACATCCACAGCCGTGCTGAACACCCTCT
>NW_017728918.1:108995369-109002959 GCF_001723895.1 Crocodylus porosus | reverse complement strand
ACTCCTTCCCCCTCTCCCCCTCCCTCCCCTTACTTTCCTTTTTTTCCCCACCCCCCCCACAGGGAATCCAGTATAGGGAGGTCGAATATTCGACCCACGCTGTTAATATTTGACTTCCAGTATTCGATCTGACAGCTATTCGACCAGTTGCTATTCGATTCAACTTTCACTTTTCAAGGTTGAACATGTCAAATATTTGTTGAATCAGATATTAAGTCGAAGCTTTGCGCAGCCCTAGTAAATAGGAAAAAAGAGAAATGGAGAGCCCCATTTCCACAGAATCCCCTATAGCTTGTTGTTTAGGGCACATTCCTGGGAGATGGGAGATCTGGTTTTGAATCTTTGTAGGCAAAAGATTTAATTGAATTTGGGTCTTCCACATCCTGGGTGGGTGCTCTCACTACCGAGCTGTTGGATAACAGAGACACTTTCAGTGATAGTTTTATAAATCAAGCTCATTTGCCTAAATACGCAAGACACTTCAGTTTGGTTTGAATGGTATGTTCCATATTGAACATGATGGTGGCTTTGGGTGTTCTTGTCTGGCAAGGCCAAATGAAAAACATTAGTTGAAGCTGAACAATGTCTTGGTGGTTTTGTTTTTTGGCTGCTGAATCTAAAATCAATACTTCTGCAACTCTGGTTGTGAAGTCAAATTCATTAATATTTGTGTAGTAAATCTAGAACCAGAGAGAGAAGCTCTACTCTTGTCTTAAATAAGCAGTATCCTTAGACCTATTTTCTTTCACATGCATTGGAATGACAGCTGGCAAATGCCAGAATTATCCTTCCCACACCTGGAATGAATTTGACCCACTCATTAAAGGACAGAAACTGCTCTATCTTCTTGGATAGTTCTTTATTACAGGTTAAGAACTGCTAGTAGGAGAGAGACAAAGTTTATTTGTAATGATCAGGGCTTTTGGTGGATTTCTATACTATTGTGCATTTCTCTTTCCTATCCATAGAAGGCACTCTTAAACCACTGTCTACTGGTTCATAAAGTTGCTTCCTAGACCTAAACTCACAGGCCAGTAAGCCTGTTTAAGTTGTTAGTTTTAACAGAGTAAAGCAGTCAGTTGTATTACTCCAGTGCAGAGAGCAAAGTTGGTAATAAGTAAAACAGCAAATACCATTTTGAGTGATTTACTTCTAAAGAAGGAAAAAGTTGACTGAGATGTACTATAATGGAAATCTGCTGAGCCAGATGCTCCCCAATGGCCCCAGAAATGGACTGGAAGTGCTTTAGGTCCACTTCCAGGTCTGCTGCCGAGTGCGCTGGGGAGTCCCCTGTGCTCCTGTGGGACACTCCATGCATCCCAGCATCACAGCATTGATGAACTGCCTGCTATATAGAGGTACGCAGAAAAAACATTTAAAGCTGTGCCTATGTCTGAATCTCTGAATCTTTCTGAATTTCTCCGAATTGACTCAGCGGGTTCCGATTCGATTCAGAGAGATTAAAGGGTCCTCTGATTCAATTCAGAGTCGGAGATTTGGCCATCAAATCAAGCTGAATCGCCACTGAATTGAATAAGGGACTGAAGCTTCACACAGCCATAGTACTTATGCTTCTGTAGCTCTTTCTTGCCACCCCTCTTCATTTTTCTCACCTCCTTCAAATTCCCCATTATGGCACCTTCCCTCCAGATGAGGGACAGACGCAATGAGTCACTTGTGGACTAAAGCAGGAGTGGCCAACTTACAGCAGATGTGCCACGTGTGGCATGGACAGCCTCTGTGTGTGGCATGCAACAGACCAGGGAGGGAACAGGCAGCACAGCAGCAGATAGGCCAGGAAGCAGAAAGCAGTTTAGCAAGTTGGGTATGGAAAGGGTATGAGAGTGGAGCTTGGAGACAGTGCAGAGCTAATTTGTGTCATGCCAGTGAAAAAGGTTAACCCTCACTGGGCTAGTTTATACAGCATGAGAGTGATGATTCTGGAGCTGAGGATTCCCTTCCCAGCTTAATCACTATTATATTGTGAATAGTGGGTTCCATGAGCAAGTCACTTCACTATTCTCTACCTCTGGGGCATCCCCAATTGCATTATCCACTTAGGGTATGTACAAGTGTTTAATTTAGATCACCCTAATCAAGGTTAGGGCAATCTAAACACCAAGGTATACAAGCACTGGAAGGATTTAAGTGGCCCTAAAAATGGCACACCTGATCTCAAGATAGTTCTTTTCAGAAAACTGCTTTAAAATAGCATGAGGTTAACCTGGCCTATCCCCTGAACCTGACCGGGCCAGTCCCACCCCTTTCTTCTCACCCCACCGCCAATAAGCCCCCTTCCCCAGACTGGATAGCCTCATCTGAACCCATCCGCCCCCACCTTGGACCTGCCAACCCCCTGCTGTGGACATGCCAGCACCTCCTCCCTCCCTCAACTTACCTCCAGCTGCCCATGTCTCCTCCTGGCAAAAGGCTAATGCTTGCATGCAGTGATCCCAAAGTGGGTTTGGTGGCTTAAACTAAGCTGCCACAACTTGCACCAGGTCCCACAAATACTTGTTTGCACCCTTGCACTATGAGCTGCTTTAGGCTGAAACTGTTTGCTGCTGTGAGTTTGTACAGCATCCAATACAATGGAACTCTGTTGTCAGTTGAGGCCTTCAGGGACTGTCATCACATAAATAATAAAAATAGGTACTTTTGATATAGTTTGGGATCTTTCTTCCCACCAAGAGGTGGACACACTGCTTCAAGAGTGTTCTCAGCCCTTGCCATCCCAGGCTGTCTGTATGAATTGTGAACCTGATTTGATCCCCAAGCTCTGTTGCCATTAAACAATTCTAAACTTTTGAATGCACTGCAGAAAGTGAGACTTCACTTCACTGCTGTGGGCCATAGAGAAGTGATTTTAAAATGCAAAAGCTTGAAGAGACAATTTTTTCTCTCTGCCCCCAGGCTGAGCACCAGAGCTGGAAGCTCACAGCTTCTGGTTTCCATGAAGACTGGTAAGGAGGACAAGATGATTTTAGTGCCTAATCCACTTGAAGGAAAAAGATGAATGTCTTCGTGACTTGGCAAGGAGAAATGCTATAAAGAGCAATGCAATTTGGCCCAATATTGAATTATATCATTGATCACCATGAAGAGCTGGCTGATCAGTAATGGAAAACTAGTTAAATGTCATTTTGCCTTTCCAAAGCATATAATTATGTTTTTCATCAGAAGGATTAGGCAAGTTCAGCCTACATTGGTATTTCTCAGTAATTAAGGGGCATGCTTAAGTATGTTGGTCTTTTGAGCTCCTTCTCATTTTTATGATAAGAAAGAACATGGTGAGCAGAAACACAAGTAAATTAACATTTGGCACATATCAGGTGCATATATGGCTTTGGATTATTCAATCCTTGTGTATGGATCGGAAGCCTGTGAAAAGAATGAGGCAAATACAGATAATTAACAGCTGGACAAAAGAGAATCGGAGGGAAGCTGTCTATAGAATGAATGATGAGCTAAATGATGAGGAGAACAGTATGGGATGACAAAGCAGGTGCAATCTACCACAGAAGCCCAGTGTTACAATTATGCCAATGAGAAGTGCCACAAAGCAGCTCCTATGCCTCCTTTATAATGAGATTTGGACTAAATTAAAATAAGCTCAACCCCTTAGATACTGCTGAAGCAAGACTGTTTTACTGTTAAGATGTGAATGTTGCTATGCTTTTTAAAATGTAGAAACAACAAACCATGTTCAGTCTTTTGCAACCAATATCTATCCTGCATTACAGCAATGTTGTCAAGCAATACGTTGTTTAATTTTGGGGTCTCTTATTCAGGATCTGGTAGTCTGAACCCAAACATAATGGCTGCATATTTTTTTAATGGCAGTAATTAGGTTATTAGAAACCCCTCCTCCTACTTCTCCCCTCCAAAAGTCAATAGTCCTGTCATAAGCTGTCATATAATGAAGCTGCAGTTGTACTGGGCTTTGGTTTGGTCGGCAACGGCAGATGGATTCTTAAAAGGTATTCAAAGGAAGTGCAAGAAGTGAAGTGACTTCTTTGGTATTCCTCGAAGAATGGAGAGTGAGAAAGTGCAGCACATGTAGAATGCTTTGGTCTTAGATACTATCACACCTTACAGGTATAAGATTTGCCAGTTGCTTGCTTCAAAAATTCAGAATATGAGATTTTTTTTTTCACTCTATTAATAGTCAAAAGCCATTGAAGCACCCTGGGGAAAGTGGAAGATTTTCAAAGGCACAACTGATGCTTAAATGACTAACTTCCTTTGAAAGTCAATGGATGTTGAGTGTCAGTGCCATATCTGCCTTTGGAAATCTCTCTTAGATACCATAAAATTAGCAAACTAGCCCACATAAGAATGATCAATAGCCATCCCACAGTTTTATTTGTTATTTTTTTTCTTTATTATATGCTATTTTACAACCTGATGACTAGCTTTAACAAAAGGCACATTGATGGGCCCTGAAAGGTTCAGAGTACAATTCAGTTCACCAGTGCAGGGTAAGTTGCGACTGTTATTGGTGGTGGTTTTTGCAAGCAGTTTGGATCCTGGGTATAAACTGATGGGGATTGTAAAGTATGCATGATGATTAATTACTGCTGAGGTGGCCAATTTCTGTGACTGTGGCAGCTCTCTAAGTATACAAGATGCAAAATGCTTTGGTTTCATGAACAATTCTCTTACTTTGTGTTTGTTACTGTAAGAGGTATGTTCTTCAAGTGCTGTACTCTAATTTCTATGGATTTTGAAAAGCACAAGGGTTTATTGTTCCTCAGAGGTTCCAGATCAATTAATCTTCAGCTTGGCTGGCTTGGAGGAAAAAAAAAAAGTTGCAGTGCTGAGGGGACTTAACCTGATTTTGTTTTGGGATTGTTTTACTGGCTGCATTTCAGCAACTGGCTCTACTTTCAGTGGCTGATCTACCTTCATCCTTATGAGGTATGTTCACATGATGTTGACTTGTTTTTCTTTTTGCATGCAGTTGTGGTAAATGTGTAAAAAATATACTGTATTAATGACCTCCAACCCCACTTTACTCTTCCCTAACTAGACTAAGAAAGAGAAATTTGTGCACTTCTAAGGAGCACAAAAGAAATGCAAGGAGGCAGAAATAAATTACTACAATACAGGCCTCCCTCACTTTATGCGGGTTCTGTATGTGCGGATTCACTCTTATGGGATGACTCTTTTTATGCCAAAAATTGGTTACATGCGAGGTAAATTCACTCTTACGTGATTGGTGTAGTGGAAACCCGCAGTCAGCTGCTTTGTGTGGTGCATCGTGGGGGTTGATGCACACCAAAATATAATCTCCCGTGTGGATCTGTGCTCCTCGCTCGTTGTCTGTGACATGTGTTTCTGTAGTTGCCATCCCCATTATGGTAACATTCACCACTGCCCAGTGCTTGTGTGTACTGTCTGCTGTTGGTGAGTACCAAAATTGTCTTGTAAAAGTGGTAGAAATGGGTTTGGGGGTCAGCACAGTTGAGGTCTTGAAACGTATCCCTATTTGTTACATTATAAAGTGGGTTCCCTTTACGTGAATTCGAGTTGTATGCTGTTTTTCAAGAACACATGTACATCATAAAGCGAGGGAAACCTGTATTGTCATGTCCCCCCCTGTATCAGGAGTCTTGCTTTTGGAGCCTCTCTGGACATGGGGCTCCGCCCTCCTGCAATGGGCCAACCGCCTGCTTATTCTTGCCTGCCATGCCTTGATCTTACTTGTGATTGATAGATGATCTGAATCAGCAGGAGGCTGCCCGTTTATATACGCCCCGATGACAGGGGGCGCTGTCTGCTCGACTCAACTCGGCTCCACTGCAGAGCTCCTGCTTCTCCGGCTGCCAGAAGGGAACTGCCCTCCTGGCCTTCTGCCTGGGCTTAAGAAGGGCTTAGCTCCGCCCCTTCCTGGCTCTAGGTTTTCCCTGGTTGCTAGGGCAACCAGCACCTGTGCAGTCCTGGTGACTGACAGTTGCGCTTCTCCCTTCCCACCACTAGGGGTCTCTCCCGAGCCCTTCCTGCTCTCAGTCGCAGGGGACCTGAGAGCTCTGCGACACCCCCCCTTAAAAAATAAAAAGAAACAAGAATTTTGAACCTAATTCTCATTTTGAAAGCTTTGGGACAATTTGACAGCTTTTGACATTTTGGCCCCTTTAGACTGCTTTGGTAGTAAAAAGGGTCCTTCCCCAAGTAATAAACTTGCTTTATTGAATTTTTTGGCAAAACACTCATTGACTGCACAGGGTTTGGATTTTCACCTGTCTGCCACTGTTTTATACCTACGTTAAGGCCTTTTTGGATAGACAGTTTTGCACAATCATATTAGTGCAAACAGGAATCAGGCCATGGGATATACAAGATAGGGGAAGGAAGGGACACAACGCAGAGCTTGTGTCTGTGAAGTGCTGAATCTCCCATTGCAGTAAACATGGGTTGAGGAGTTTAGCTGTTACAATATCCATGCTATGATGCCTGGCCATAGAATAAACATGCTGCTGTGGGGGATGGACCAAACAAAAGACACTCACTGGGAAACTGTGACGTATTGTGGATAGGACAGTGGGGTGAATTGTGCTGTCAGCATCATGCTTGCAACTCTGTCTGAGAGCAGCCACTGGCCCCTTTCTTATAATTCTGTGCCTGGCAAGAATGATGTTCATTATAAGGCTTCATACCTTTTGGATTTAACTGACAGGAGTGTTTCTAAAATCTGCAGATTTTGAACTGGATAAAACTATGGGCATGAACCAGCTATGTATTTATGGAGGGACCAGCTGGGAAGACTTGGACTTTTCAGAAATGTGAAATAGTAGTGCTCGCTGCAAAACCAGTACAAGGGATGGATATTAGGCTCCAGTGAGGCTGCTCAGGTTAATGCCGCCAAAACATCCTGATTGCTGCGGGAAGTTGTACTTGGTAATGCTGCAGAAATGGCACTCTTCATTGACCTATAAACAGGATGAGGGAGCAGCAGCAGCAGAACGAAGAGACAGCTGCTGGCGCTGGCTTGATAGGCAGACACATAAACAAAACTGGGGAGGAAGATCTGTTAACTTTTGAAAGAGAAATCCCAAAGTCTAAGAGGAAAATGATGGACTTAGATGGCTATAAATAGTGACAGAAGTATAATGTCATTTGCGGTGTTCAAAAATGCTGTTGAGATTGTAACCTAAGAACATGCTGCGTATATTTAATATTTGCATTCAATGTGCACTTTCATTATTCACTTTAGATTTTTTTCTATATATGGAGAGGCTTCTGAGCATAGATTCAATAACAATGATTCACCTTGGCTAAGCACAAACAGTCAAAAAGCTCAATGCTGAATCAATTCAGTCGTCACAGGTTAGTCTCTAAGCTGTGTAGATTGAACCAATAAGCAAGTGAAGAGACATTCACTTTTGAATTTCATAGATTTCATAGACATTAGGGCTGGAAGACATTAGGGCCTCACAGGATCATCAGGTCAAGCCCCCTGCCTGAGGGGCAGGAAGTCAGCTGGGGTCAAAGGATCCCAGCAAGATAGGCATCCAAATGTTTCTTGAAAGTGTCCAGAGTTGGTGTTTGCACCACCGCTGGGGGAAGTCTATTCCAGGCCCTGGGAAC
>NW_017728918.1:108978365-108995114 GCF_001723895.1 Crocodylus porosus | reverse complement strand
CCAGCTGCAGCCTCACCAAGGCTGAATACAGTGGGAGGATGACTTCCTGGGTCTTGCTTGAGGTGTATTGGTAGATGCAAGCCAGAGTTTTGTTTGCTTTGATGGCTTTGGTATTGCATTGGTGGCTCACGTTCATCTTGTGGTCAATCAATCAGTCTTGGTGCTAGTGAATGTAGCACTCCTGAACCTATGTATATGATGTGGGTTTTTTCTCCCGAGGTGGAGCATTCTGCATTTGTCCATGTTGAATACCATCAGGTTTTCATCCTCCTACCTTGTGAACCTGTTGAGGTCAGCCTGGATCACCAGGCTATCTTCAAGGGTGACCACACTTCCCCATAGTTTGGTGTTGTCAGTGAACTTAGCCAGTCCACTTCTGACACCCGAGTCCAGATAATGTATAAATACGTTAAAGAGTACAGGTCCAAGAATGGAGGCCTGGGGGATACCACTGGTCACTATGAGCCATGTTGATTCAGTTCCATTAACTACCACTCTCTGGGTGTGTCCACACATGCAAGTACATGCACTTGCAGCAGTTCAAATAGAAGTGGTGCAAATTTGAGCCAGGGCTTTTTGCCTCAGTGCATGTGCTCAGACATGCACTTTGTTGTGGAGCAAATTGTGCCATCTGGAGCAAAATAACCCTGCCTGGCTCCTCCTGGAGTTGCAGCCAGGGGGAGCTAGAGCCTGGGGCCAGCACCTGTGCTGTCCCCAGCAGTATAAAAAGCTGCCCTGTCCTGGTCTCATCCATGCAAAACCTGCCTTGGTGAGCCGCTCAGGCTACTCACCCTCAGGAGCTTCTGGGGCCCAGCCAATTGATATCTGGGGACACTACCCTTTGTGTCAACTGGACTACTGCACCAGCATCCCAAATCCATTTTTAAAAATACCCCAAAATACATGTTCTTCCACAGTTAAAACAAAAAACCACTCTATACACACATGCACACCGTTCCCCACCCCCAAAGAGAGAGAGACAGAGAGAGAGACAATGATAAGTTGGGTAATGCTTTATTGGTATACTTACAATGTTAAAGCAATTTGGAAGTCTATCAGTGTCTCTATTACCATGATAAAATAAATTTTAAATACCTATATGTGTTGTGTGGTTTTGATTTTCTTCACACATGATGGGTGTATGATGCGGGGATGTGGTGTTTGCAGAAAGGGGGTGAGAAGGAGTGTGGGGGAAAGTGGGTGGGTGTTTGTGGAGGGCTGTGGGTTGGTCTGTGGGTGCCAAGGATGGGCGTATGTTCACCCTTCCCCTTGGTAATCCTGCATCTTGTCAGGCAGGGTGGTCCTGTTGGTGAAAGATGGATGCAAATTAATCATTAAGGAGATTGCCTTTTTCCTGGCTGTTGGTTATCAGCTGCCTCATTTGGTTTAGCAGGGGCCCAGTGTTACCCCTAGTTTTTTTTTTCAAACTTCCCTGATATCTGAAGAAGGACTTTTTATTGTCCTTGATTTATGTAGTGAGTTGGAGTTTGGTTACAGCCTTGGTTTTCCTAGTTTGCTCCCTACAGGTGCGGACCTGTGCTGAATATTCCTCCTTAGTGGTGTTTCCTGTCTTCCATCCTTTATAAGCTTCTTTTTATTTGACACAGGAGGTTCATGAGTTCCCTATTGAGCCAAGGGGGTTGTCAAGCCCTTTTACAACCTTTCCTATCAGATGGAATGGACTTCCCTTGTGCTTCAAGGATCACTTCCTTAAGGAGTGACCACTTATCGCGGACTCCTCTTCCTGTCAGATCATGGGCTCTCAGGGCCTCAACAACTAGTATCCTGAGTTTGTAAAAGTCAGCTTTCTGAAAATCAAGGACTTCTGCATTGATGACGGACTTGGCAGCTTTGCGATGGATAGTGAAAGTGATCAACTTGTGGTCACTATCTCCCAGCTTCCCTTCAATTCTTAGGTTGCTGAATAGATCACTCCATTTGGCCAGTACCAGGTCCAGCAGCACCTTACCTTTTGTCATCCTGTCAACTTCTTGAGACAGGTAGAACTCATCCATGCATGAGAGGAAGCTTTGTGACTGATCAGATTTGGCTGAGTGCTCTTCCTATGAGATGTCAGGGTAGTTGAAATCTCCCATGACGACCATGCACCGAGAGCATGCAACCTCATCCAGTCCCTAGTGAATTCATGGTCAAGCTCTTGCTTCTGATTTGGAGGTCTGTAGCACACTCCTACTCTTATATCTCCTTCACCATGTTCCCCTCATATTTTAACCCAGAGTCTCAAGACACCCTCTTTGGGTGC
Organism: Crocodylus porosus; assembly: GCF_001723895.1. Taxonomy (NCBI): domain Eukaryota; kingdom Metazoa; phylum Chordata; order Crocodylia; family Crocodylidae; genus Crocodylus; species Crocodylus porosus. The sequence continues at coordinate 108,992,851 of NW_017728918.1, read as the reverse complement.
CAATCTCTGCTTGTAGAGCAGTGTACTGCTCCTTCTCATAGAGAGCTACAACCCTACCCTTTCTTTCAACACTGTCTCTCCTGTACAAAGTATAGCCATCTATACCTGTGGTCCAGTCATAGGTGGAATCCCACAAGGTCTCCATTATTGCTTTGAGATCATAATCATTTCTGAATGCAACCACATGCCTGCAGTGGCCCAGCCCAGAGGCCAGGGGGTGGGATGGGGGGTGCTAGAGCATGCATCCCTGGTTAGCTGGAGCAGACAGCTTGGATCAATGCTAGTCTGTCCACTTGGCTATAGGGGCTTGCAGGGGAGGTACAAAGAATCCTGGGATGCTGGGGGACTGTGAGTTAACTTGAATGTTGAGGTGATCTGGGACAGAAGTTCAATAAACTGGCTTAATTTAAATCAGTTAAGTCTGATATGACATGCATCCAAGTTTATTTTAAACCAATTTTAGCCATTTTGAAAGTAGTTTATGTGCACTGAAATTCTGTTGTGTTACAGATTTGAACTGGTTTCCAGTCACTTTTACCAGTTTATGTGCAACTTCTGTTCCTAGCCCTTGAAATAAAAGAATTGACATTTTTAGGGGACAAGCCACAGTACAAAAGCTACTTTAAGAAAGACCAAAATAAGGGCTAGACTATCAGAGGATATTTTAGATTGCCACAGTAATTAGTACAAAATCAAGTTTTTATTAGATTCATACATTAGATGTTATGGCTGTGAGAAGCTTCAGTCCCTAATCCGATTCAGTGAAGATTTGGCTTGATTCGGTGGCCAAATCTCTGAATCTGAATCAAATAAGAGGACCCTTGAATCTCTCCCAGAACCCCCCAAATCAATTTGGAGAGATTCAGAAAGATTCAGTGATTCGGACATAGACACAGCTTTCAGTGTTTTTTCTACATACCTCTAGGTAGCATGGGGCTTATTAATGCTGCAATGCTGGGGTACATGGAGCATCCCACAGAAGTGTGGGGGGCTCCCAGTGTGCTTGGCAGCAGACCCAGAAGTGCATCAGAAGCACTTCTGGTTCACTTCCAGGTTTGCCGTGGAGTGCTCTGGGGGGCCTCCCTATGCCCCCCGTGGCTCAGTGACTGGTTCCTCTTGGATCTGAGGAGGCATTTGGGATCCCCCCATGACCGATCACCAAGCCAGGGGAGCACAGGGGCCCCCCCAGTGCACTCCCCAGTGGAACTGGAACTGGACAAAGAGTACTTCTGGTCCACTTCCAGGTTCACTGCTGAGAATGCGGGGTGGGGTAGGGGTGGGGAACCCACACTCCTGTGGGATGGTCCATCCACCCCAGCATCGCAATGTTCTTAACTTGTGCTGGTACTTCAAGGTATGTAGAAAAAACTTTTAAAGCTGTGTCTGTGTCTGAATTGCTGATTCTCCAAATCAGCATCAAATGTTCAGATTCAGCCTAACTGAATCAGGGATAGTGATCTGAATCAACAAATTGAATAACTGTCCCTGATTCAGGCAAATTAGAATCCGAATCTGAATCAAATAGGGCCCACTTCACATACCCCTATTTTTGTTCCACACAAAAAGCTATTAAAAATCCCTTAAATTTTTGCCAGTCAGACCTTCATCTGATGCCCACTAGAGGCAATGGAATCAAGTCCGATTGACTTTAATTACTATTAGCTTGTACCATAACTGAGAAGAAGTGTTTCTCACAATATATTCTACAAGTAGGATTGTCTCAACTAGGGATATCTATATGGAATTGATCTTCTGGTATGTACAGATAAAGGCTTCCCAGTCTTATTTTTGTTTGAATGATCAAATCATAACAGTCAATTTATTGAATTTTTGGCTATTTTTTGCGACAGTTTTACACTTCTGAATGAGGGGTAAACTGCTGGAGTTGGGATGGAATTAAATGTTTACTTACAAGTGGGATTTTCTGCCAAAAGTCAGGGTGACATAAAATAATCATCAGATATGCAGCAGCTTTGCCAATTTACATCATTTGAGGATCTGAACCATTGTCTTTTGATTAGAATAATTTATATTGTGTTCAAAAGATACTGTGAGAATAACAGTGCATGTTTTATCTGATTTCAGCTTTCTGAATATTTTGGGCAGCCTTTCCTTTCCTCATTGTTCTTATTTTCCATTTTTTATGTTTAATAGCCAAAACCCAATTCAAATGAATAGAGAACTTACAGTGCTCATTTCAAAATGACTTAGCAATATTGTTAAAAAAAAATCCAAAAAACCCCCCATGCGACTGGTATTATTTATATTCAGGTTGGTAGCTGCTACTGTAACAAATCTTATCATTCTCTAAGAAACAGAATACTTGTTTCAAGGAACAAAGGAAACTAAATACAAATCAGCTGTGTTGCGATAACACGCTGCGTCAGACTTCTCTTCACAGAGTCAAGGAGGGGTAAAACTCTGTGCTTTGAACTTACCTGGCCTGGTATGTATTGCATAATAAATTTCCATTCCTGCCAGAGTGGCATCCTTATATGTTGTGCTAGTTGTCAAACTAATTCCTTTCACAGCAGGGCCTGCTGTACTTTTGTACACTGTTGCCGCTTCCAAAACACAACATCTCAACTGAGGCTTAGAGCAAAGATGTTAGAAAGTGTAACTGCCTGGACTTTGGTCAAAGTTTTATGGCTGCAGGAACTATCTAGGAATGGGTAAAGCTTTTAATTTTAAAATCCCATGACAGTAATTAGAACAATAAGAAATAGGGAGTACATTTTTGGAGATTAGTTCCTTTCTTACCTATATATGAAAATAAGACTTGGGGAACCAGTCTGATTCTGTATTTGGCAGAAGCCATCAGAGTAGAAGCCAAATAGAGTACAGACACTGCCAACCACAAATTACAGAAACACTTAAAAAAAAATCCTGTTTCCTTCTTTTTAAGCAACAGTTTTTGTGGGAGGGAAGACCAAGGTTCCCATCTTTTTGTCTAGAGATACTAGGTTTGGCAAGGATATGTCACACAAAAGTGTGTCTTACAACAAAATATGTTGATGGGCGATTGGGGGCCATTCAAGTGCAATTCCAACCCCAACTTTAACTCCCAGATCCATGTGCTCACCTCTAGAGTACCTATTCTCCCAGTTACTAATGTGCTGCCCTGGCCCTCATTGGTTTCGCTTCTCTTCCTTGCATACTCTCTAGCTAACAAGTCCCAGGAACTTCAAAAGGAAGCTTTAGCAGTAAATTTCATCATTAAAGGGGGAACTGTTTTGAAACCTTTTTGAATGTACACAGATATGACAGTAACTGATGCAAAAAGGGACTTTCCAGTGAGAAGAGGAACCGTGGAAGTGCTTTTCATTATGAAATAGGCATTAGGCAGAAAACACTTTCTCCTTCAACCATTAGAATATTCATTGAAGTGGAACTGCAGGGAGGAGAACAGAAACTTAGCCCATATGCGAGGGCAATGGCCTGTGTATGTTCCTAGTAGGGAGAGGCCAAAAGATGAATACGTAAATCAGGCAGCAATAACCCAAGTGTCACAGCAGTCTTTCTATTAGTTCATGGTTTTTGAGAGAGCCAGAAATAGACCACAGAAAAGTTCCTGCTAATAGTAAATGCTGTGGTAAAAAATACATGGGAATTGGTAAGATGTTTAAAAATTGTATACAAATTCACTGATGTGTAAGAAGAAGAACTGGTTTGAATACAAGAGAAAACTTAGAAATTTACTTACAGGAAATATAGAAAGAATTTGAGGACATGTAATACCAGATTCTGAGGGCATTTAGACCAGTGATTTACTTTACTGAAGTCAGCTGTGTTTTAATGATGATAACTTACATGGAGATTTTCAAAGGCAAGTAGGTGTCCTCGTGCTATCATTAAGCCCTTTTTAGTGGATGGTAGAAAACTGCTGTTCGTACATTTGAAAATTTCTCTGTAATTGAATATTGGTCAGATTTAAAAAACCCCCCCTCATATCTGAGCAGCAGCCATTGAAACTAAGGGGAGCTTTTGGATGCTGAACACTTTTAAAAGTTGGCTATATGTCTCTTTAAAAAACAAGCAAAACCCCAAACAAAATACAAAAAATATGGACATAGCCTGGCCCTGTGCTCTTCATTTGTAGAGCTGTTATTGACTGTTGTCATTAAAACCTGATCTGTTGCTTTTATATAAAAGATAAGCAAGAGCTTCATAATGTATACGTGAATTGCAATATTTATACAAATTTAGCATTTCTGTTAATTTCCTTTTGGCCACTATATTTGCCTTTTTCTTCCCTAGAAAATGAAAAGTACAGACCAATGGACAGGAGTAAAGGGAAAGCACTGACATTATGTTAAAGTTTCTCCCTCTTTCTCAGTTGGGTGGGAGGGGCGGGGTCTGCACATGGTTGCTACATTTTATTCTGTTTGAGGGATGTGCACCTCAGTGCTGTAAGCCGAAAGAAAATTAAGGCTGGTGCTGCAGGCATTCCACCCACGGTTCCCTGTTCACCTGTTGTCATGCACCCTACATTTGAATTCATTAGCTTTACCCACTGGTTCCCATGCTAAATTTTCTTAGAGAGAGATTTAGCATAACACACACACAGCTTTTTGTACTTATTTTCCGTTCTCCCTTCTAAGTAGACATTTTCCTAAGTTACTAAATTCGGATTTGCTTCAACATCAGAACTTTTTCAAATTTTGTGTCCTGTAATAAGGAACTCAACCTACAGGCAGGTTATATATTGAAATTGGACCTTAACTTATGTCCCAGGGATGTTTTGGGACTTGCTTCTGTGAACTTGGTTTAAATCCTTCTGTACTCTGAATGAGACAAGCCAAAATGGAAAGCCTAATTAGTATATCTGTGGAAATTGTAAGTCTGCCTGAAGATTAGTTTGAGTCCTGAAAAATTACTCTATTTCTGTTAGATGACCTCTGAAATGGGATACTGAGGTTCTACATTTTGGATATAGGCATGTAGCATGTGGTTGCCTAAATATTTGTGTAGATTTATCCCTCAGAGAAATTGAAAACTCAGGCATGTCATCCTTTTGTGATCTAATTAGAGTAAATCTCCTACATTAAATCATTTAATTCTGGGAGAAAAAAATTAAGAAAAAGGGGAAACACAGTGCCTATATTTAAGAAAGGGAAAACAGAGATCCGGGGAACTACAGACCAGTCATCCTTACCAGTCCCTGGAAAAATCATGGAGCAGATCCTCAAGGGATCCATTTCTAAGCACTTGGAGGAGAAAAAGGTGATTAGGAACAGTCAGCATGGATTCACCAAGGGCAAGACATGTCTAACCAACCTGATAGTCTTCTATGACGAGGAGGATGTGGGAAGACCAGTGGATGTGGTGTGCCTTGATTTTAGCAAGGCTTTTGATACGGTTTCCCACAACATTCTCACAGGCAAGCTAAGGAAGTATGGGCTAGATGAATGGACTCTATGGTGGATAGAAAACTGGCTGGAGCATTGGGCTCAGAGCGTGGTAAACAATGCCTCGATGTCTAATCAGCAGCCGGGATCAAGTGGAGTGCCCCAGGGGTTGGTTCTGGGGCTGGTTTTGTTCAATGTCTTCATCAACTACCTGGAAGATGGCATAAAGGGCACCCTCAGCAAGTCTGCAGATGACACCAAGCTGGGGGGAGTAGTAGATACACTGGAGAGTAGGGTTAGGATTCAGAGTGACCTGGACAAACTGGAGGATGGGTCCAAAAGAAATCTCATGAGTTTCAACAAGGACAAGTGCAAAGTCCTGCACTTACAATGGATTAATCCCATGCACTGGTACAGGCTTGGGACTGACTGGCTGGGTAGCAGCTCTGCAGAAAAGGATGTGGGGATCACAGTGGACAATTAACTGAATATGAGCCAGCAGTGTGTCCTTGTTGCCAAGAAGGATAATGCTATACTAGGCTGCATTAGTAAGAGCATTGCCAGCAGGTCCAGGGAAGTGATTATTCCCCTCTATTCAACACTGGTGAGGCCACATCTGGAGTACTGTGTTCAGTTCTGGGCACTCCACTACAGAAAGGTTGTGGATAAATTGGAGAGAGTCCAGTGGAGGGCAACAAAAATGATGAGGTGGCTGGGACACGTGACTTATGAGGAGAGGCTGAGGGAACTGGGCTTATTTAGTCTAGAGAAGAGGAGACTGAGAGGGGACTTAATAGCAGCCTTCAACTACCAGAAGAGGGGTTTCGGAAGAGGATGCAGCTACACCATTCTCAGTGGTGGCAGATGACAGAACAAGGAGCAACGGTCTCAAGTTGCAGTAAGGGAAGTTTAGGTTAAATATTAGGGAGAAAATTCTTACTAGCAGGGTAGTAAAACACTGGGACAGGTTACTCAGAGAAGTGGTGGAAGCTCCATCATTGGAGGTTTTTAGGATTTGGCTAGACAAAGCTTTGGCTGGGATCATCAAGTTGGGATGGTCCTGCTTTGAGCAGGGGGTTTGCCTAGATGACCTCCTGAGGTCCTTTCCAACCCTAATTTTCTATGATTCTATGAAAGAAAGGCAAACATATAAAGGGAAAAAACCAAAGGAAAGTATAGCAGGAACAATTAGACAAACTGCCTCTTTAATTGATCATTTATGCTCAGACCTCAAAGGTTTTTAGTTTTTTCTTCTTAAATCCCTTGTCTTCTGTTCATCCTTCATCCTGATCCACTCTTGTCTATTCACCTAGGAAACAACTATCACATGCTGAGAAGGCATGGAAGTTGAGTTAATTTTTTCAGTTCCACAGATGTCCATCCTTTTTCTTCTGTAGCAGTGCCTGGCAATTTTGATTTTACAGTTCTTCAGCTTTGGTAAGGTTGGCTGAAAACAACTTCAGTTTATGGCCAAGGAAGACAGACACTTGGTCAAATGTTTAAAGCTTGTGGCTATCTGAGACTGTTCTTTGTCAAATGAAAAATTATTAACCTAACGAAAAATAAAGGGAAGAATAGGACATAGATAACCAAGGAAAAAAGTTTAAGGAAATCACTAACCAAAGACAGGCTGATTGTGTCCTGTAAAAATTTAGAACAGACTTAATATCACATATGTTGCATATTAACAAATTGTATTTGAAATATATATATTTATTTACTGTTTGTACGTACCAAAATATATGATGCTTATGCTAAAATTGGATCATTAATCTTGCAATCTTGTTGCATCTCATTTTGTAAGAGATCAGAATTTCTTCATATGTCTCTTTTTCTTTGTGAGATGAAAACTTAATATGGCTGGCCAATCTCCCCTCCCCACCCACCTTTTACCCTCCATAGCATCAGTGTCATCCTTAGGGTAGGATGAGATTGCCTAAAATAAGAAACAGATTGGCTTTTTTGATCAAAACATGAAAATCCAAACATTTTGTAGGATTAAAATGTATTTTTTATATCTAGATATCTTGTCTTTTCAGCAATCTCTCTCAAATAATTTATCAAATCTGAAATCCCTCTCAGTGAGAACAGGTCTGATAATCTTTGGAAGGAAGCTGTGGTCTCCAGATCTTCTAGGTTTCAGGGATTCTCCTGGGTCATGGTGAGGATAATGCATTTTGTGGCATATGTGCTCCAAGACAGTCCTGGAGCAAGCTTCAGTGATGGAAACCTCAGAATGCTAACTTATGATACAATGGCAAGAACATTGAATTAAACTGGCTACATCTTTCTCTTTGTCTCAGTTAGGAAGAAGCCAAATGATTAAAAAATCTGGGATCCATGTAAGTGTAGCCAAATATGCTGCTTTCTCTTTTGCAAGAGAGAAGATTTTGGACAGAAATGGTTAAAATTGTCTTGACTTCCTTATCTGCTTTTCTGTCTTGTTCTACCACTCTGTAACTCCCAGCCCATCTTCCTCTTGAGAAAGTCAAAACCCCAGTTATTTCTTCAGGCACTCTGCTTTTACGAAGTTTGGTGAAAGCTTTGAAGTAACAGAAACAACACCCTGTGATTTAGGTGAGTGAACACTTGCATTTGATTAATGGTGAATCCTCACCAGCTCAAACTGCAAACACTCTGATGGTTCTACACACACACATACAAGCTGAACAATTAGTAACAGTAAAAAATGTTGTGTAATTCAGGAGAAAGGAATCATTTGTTAGGGACTTGACTGTTTCTTTAATGTGCCGAAAGCACAGGAGCAGGAAGTGGTTTCCTGTGCTTCCCCTGCCTGTTCACCTAGGATTCAGCCATGAATCATTGGTAGCCCTGCTTTGTGGCTCTGTTCTCAAGCCTGCCTATCATGTATGGTTTCTCCCCTGCCTGTATTTCAGTTGCTTTGTTTGGCTTTGGTGGGCTGGTGTGAGTACGTCAGCTCTTTCTCTTTTGTGATATGGAGTATAATGGATTCTTTATCATAGGTGTAACATGGTAACTTGGTATCCAGGGCATTGGCAGCACATGGAGCAATGCTGATTCCTGTGCTGCACAGTGAGTTGTCAGCTGCAGTATTAGCTATTTTTGCACCCTTCCCCCCAAAAAAGCAATACCTCCCCCTCTTAATTGTGCTGCTGTTCCTTACTGTCTCTTTTGCATTTGAACCTGGAGATTGCTATGCCTCTGGGTCTTATTGCTCATTTGTCCTTGGTACAATGGGTAACTAGAGTATGTTTCTGGTGTTGATGACTTAGATCACCTGCCTTAGATGAGATATTGGTAACAGAACACAGATCAGTGCATTTCCCACTGCTACAGATGTTAACTATCAGGAGTTGATCTTTTCAATCAAATAATGCAGTTCTTAACCCATAGAACTGACTGCTTTAGATCAAGACTTCTGCAATAACTAGTAACTTTGGGAGCTCAAATTTTGGTTGTCCAACTTAGAGAAACCTTGAAAAACAGGTTATTTCTAAAGTTCCCATTTCAAATTAGGTACCCAGGTTAAAGCTTCAAATTAGGTACCTAAAAGTAGTAGTTGATTTTTTTAAAAAAACAATAGCTCTGAATCATGAAAAGGACCCTCTTCAATGTCCTGAAAACTTTCTAGCCCTCTCTAGGTGTACAGGCAATCCTTCTTAACTGGTTCCTGAAAAATCGAGCATTAAGCAAAACGAGCGTTAAGCAAAACCAAAAGTATTTGACGACCCAAGATGGTGACTGCAAGTGTTTTTAATTAAAGTGTCACCATCTATACTTGCAGCGGTATTAGCAGTAAATGAATTAACTCTGTCATAAGATAGTACTGTCAGGGGGTAATTTACGGGACTGAAACACACATGCAGATGCTGACCGCAAGTGTAAATTGCATCTGGTTAGCCCAGCCAACTGGGGACCTGCTTTACTCCAGTTCAAATTGGTGCTGTCCCAGGTGCACATGTAGATGCTGCATCTGGGAGCAGTTTCCTATGGCTTAAATGGTGCCAGAGTTTGTTGCATTGAATTAATTGCATGTGTAGGTACACTGTCTGAGTAGGAATCACAGGGGCATTTGTCGTCTTTTCTCTGCCCTCATTATAGAATGTGAATTTTACCTTCTATCAAACTCATATATGGTTTTATAGAAATTACAATTAGCTTTGGCAGGTACTATGTCAGTGACTGTATTAGTCCTGGACCCAAATCAGAGAAGAAATAAGTGTGTCATACCCCAAAATTAGAAATGATAAAATGATAAAAGCAGAGAGGGAAATGGGGTTAGAAATATTTGTTCTGGGTAGAATTCAGAAAAGTCTCTGACCTCAGGTTTCTTGCCTCTGGAGAGGACAAGGCTCTCAATTTGATTATGAGACAGAGTCAAAATGCAATATAAAAATGATTCCAAATATCTGTTGCCAGGAAGCAGATGACATACTAAATTGCTTTGCAGATTGAGAGCTTAATTCAGAGATTTCCTGTGATGGGAGTTGCCAGTGTACAGCCATTTTGTCTTTTGTGGCAAATTGACTGCTTTTGGACGGCTGTCTCCAGTAGTCTCTCCTACGCTTCCTGTTGTAGGAAGGCCTGTTTCCTGCAGTGAGATTCCTGATTAGACTCTGAACTATTTTAGTCTGAAAAGGGCTATATAACAGGTTGGTTCTTTGCATTTGATACTGATTTGTTGTAAGCAAAGCCAAATCACAGTTGTACCACAATAGAACATCTGATTCCTTTGTGAAATCTAAAAAGGGCCATGGCTAAATTAAAATAATTGATGCTTGAAGTAGTATTCAGGTGTGCAGCTAAGACTCCGTTATTCATATATTTTGAGAGAGGTTTTTTTCTCTGTTTGTTTTGGTAACCAGGGACTATCAGCTTCTGGCTACATTTTCAATGCATCTGCTAAGGCTGGTTGCCCAACTTGAAATTTCCCATGAGCCCATGAGGCCCCATTTTACAGATGCAGCCCCAGTCCCCTGTAGTTTCCTTTCTCTGTACTTGAGCCCCTGTAAAATGGGGGTACCAGTGCTTCCTTTCTCCTACATGTTCTTCTGTCTGTTTTGGCTTTTCATCTCCTTGAAGCAGGGATTAGCCTTTACTGGGCGTGTGTACAGATGTCCCTACACCACTGTTGTTACTGGACCATCATTAAGTACTTCCAAAAGGGCATACTTTTGGAAGTATTAAAGGATGGCACAGTAACAGCCTGCTCTGTACCATGCTGGCAGTGCAGTTATTTTTAGCAGCTACATTGCTGTAGCAATGCTATAGCAAGGGAGTGTGTTGGTAAGGTGACTTAGCTGCGGCATCACAGTTTGTGCCCACTGACATTACATCACTGTAGCACAGTGCTATGTAGGCATAGTGTCTTGTGTTGACATATGCCCACTGTGTCTGAACAATAGTACCAAGGAAGGCTGGTTACAGTTTCTAGAAGCTATGATAGTACAAAAGGTAATGATGATAAAGAGGCCTGTACTTGTTACTGGCTGTGGTCTGGACAGATATACACTGCAGGGACTAGAATAAGAATGCACTTAATTGATTATGCTTCTGACTGAATCCAGAGGTAAAGGACTAGTACATTCATTAACTGTGTCCCATTTTCACTTCCTGTTTCCTTACCTATTTCTCTCACTGCCAGGAGGATTCCTACATGCCTGAGCATGGTTTTTCCTTTGCTATAATGGACCATATGCTAGCCATAGTTAGCTTCTCAAAGACAATGATTTCAAGACTGGAGATGGTTCAGGAGAATGGGCTTTCTATTTTCATCATGCTTCAACTGTAGTTCATCTTATTAGTTGCTATATACTCTGTTCTCTCCATAAAGCAGTGCTCATTCATTTCTTGCCCTTCTGGCTCTCAAGGCTTTGGAAAGGTATCAGTGAAGACAGTATATCATGGATTTCGTGTTGTTGTGGACTTATAACATGGAGATGAAAAAGGAGTAGATCCTCCTTGAGTCCCAGCAAATTGGGACTTGCTTCAAAATAGATTAGGACTTTTCAGGTTACGTATGAATAGCATAAATAGTGCAGAGAAAAGAAATAGGAATTTACTAGTTACCATTCCTCATGATATTAGAACTAGGGAACATACAATGAAATTATTAAGAAGGAGGTTTAAAACAAACAAAAAAGAAATCACACAGCTTGCAATTAACTTGTGCAATCGATTACCGCAAGATGTTGTAGAGGCTGGTAAGTCAACCAAATTCATAAGAGAATTGGACAAATTTATGCAGGGTAGGTCTGTCAGTGGAAACTAAGCATGATAATTAGGGTTGCACTTCCAAATTAGAACTTTCTAGGCCCTGTATTTATATTGTTCCCCTTAGTATCCACTCTGCAACTGGGTACTGCGTTACATGGACCTGTGGTCTGATGCAGTAGGGCACTTCTTATGTTCTTTATGTCTCTTCTCTTTTATTGACATCCTATTTTTTGTGTTCTGATCTCTTTTTTTCTCCTCTTAATCTCTGATCACCATTCATAACTTCTCTGATACAATGTTTCTTCCTTATTTTCTTGTTATCAGTCTGCATATCTTTTCCCTTCCTAGCTCAAAATTGTATTTCTGTGGTCTCCTGGGTACACTGTATATGAAAGATTCATTAATTTTCCTTAAAGAAAAAGAAAATGATTCCCAAGATAAAGAAATTAAATGAAACACACCTCTCCTCATGTAAGTAACCAGTGGGCTGTGATACAGATCAGGTAATCCACAGTTAACATGATGCTAATCTAAACTCCTGTGGTTGTGGAAAGACAGTGATGCTGTGTGAGCAGCTGATGAATGACAACCTTCACTCTGGCTTGGCTTAATTTATCAGTATGTATCATAGCTTTGCTATTATTCAAACACAGTTTATTTTTTATGTACTAGAGAATACATTTCTTTGCTTCTCTAATGCACCTTTACTATTCTGTTTGCAATCATTCCAGCTCAACATAATCTATGACTCTTACACCAAAGTTACTAAACTTTTTGGCTAAGTATGGAGATTCAAAAAGCCTGAATTGATTCAGTCTTTTCAGGTTAGTCTAACTGTGTAAATAGACTATACTTTCAGGGATCATTTCTATAGCTGGTAACTAGAGAAGTGTGTCCGAAAGTGAACTGGCAAGCAAGTGAATAGATATTCACTTTTGATTCCAGAAATGCAAGCACATGCTTGCAGTGGCTCTGGCCAGAAGCCAAGGGGTGCTAAAATGAGCCCTCCCTTCCCTTTGGTAGTGGCTGGGCTGGAGGGAAGCTGAGCGGGGGGGAAGGGTGGGAGTGTGTAGTCAGGCCCCAGCAGGCCTGAGTATGATTGGGGAGGGGTTTAAACCCTGACCCTGGTCTGTAGGGACCCCAGCCAGGGTGTGCCTGGAGGGGGAGGGCAGAAGCAGCTCTTACCAGGCTTTTCTATGAGGGGGGAAGGAGCATTGCCAATCCCAGGCCCCCAGCCAGATGCCAGCCTGGAATACCCCCTAAGGTGAAGGGGGGAAGGAGGAGGTTTATTTCCCCTTCCTTTCCCTCTCCCCGCTAACACCAGCTGGAGTCTGCCTGACTGGGGCATGGTAGCCCTTTCAGGGTCCCTCCCCACTTGCTACTTGCGGAGGGGCATGGCCAGATGCTGGCTGGCATGGTCCCCTAAAGCAAAGGGGACAGGGTGGGGTTTATTTCCCCCTCTGTGGGATCATAGCTGGGATATGACATCCTTGGCTGCCACCTCTGCTGCTTGCCCCTGGCCAGGCAAACCCCGGCTTGGGTCCCCTGGGGAGAGAAGGGGGTAGGGGGAAATAAACCCCAAATGAAACTAGCATCACGAATGAAAAGGACCTGGGGGTAATAATAGACCACAGTACAGATATGAGCTGGCAGTGCAATGCTGTAGCCAGTAGGGCAAATATTACTCTGGTATACATCAATCAATGCATCTCCAGCAAAACCAAGGAGGTGATTCTTCTGCTTTATGAGGAAAGGCTGAGAGTTCTGGGATTCTTTAGCGTGGGGAAAAGAAGGCTGAGTGGGGACCTGGTAACAGCTTACCGCTACACTAGGGGGTACATCAAGGGCTCGGTGAGCAACTGTTTCCAAGGGGAAAACCAGGAGTAATGGCCACAAACTCCTGGAAGATGGAGTCAGGCTCAACATTAGGAAAAACTTCTTTACAGTCAGGGCATCTAGACTGTGGAATAAGCTACCTCCAGACATGAACGGCATGTGCCCCCAGTGGCTGGGGGTTGGGGCACGGCTGTGCTGGCAGTGGCAGAAGTGCATCGGTGGGAGCCCAGCAGCAATAACCTGGGAACTCCTGCAGAGGCTACTGGCCTCTGATGGTGGTGAGTGCCATCAAAGGGTCGGTGGTCGGCAGTGATCATGGACTGCCCACAGACACTGCCAGTGGTGTCAGCAGCGGGGTGGTGAGCGGCAACAACAGTGTCAGCAGTCCCCTTTTGTAGGGGGTGCACTGCCATGTTCAGGAGGTGCCTGTGAACCCGCATTCACCCCCCACACGTTGTCCCTGCCTCCAGAAGTGGTGCAGTCACCTATCCTGGATATATTCAAGAGGAAACTAGATCTCGCTGGGGTCACCTGACCCCCAGTTGTCTTTCTAGCTTGGTGCAGGAGACTGGACTCAATGATCTTCTGAGGTCCCTTCCAGCGTTACAATCTATGAATCTATGAACCCCCTCCCTGCCTGCTTCACATTAGGGGACAATGCCAGCTGGTGTTTGGCCTTGCCCCCACCCCTGCCATTGCAGTAGCAATGGGAGAGAGACCCTGACAGGAGCAACATCCCCTGTCATGGTGTCTCAGGGAACAAGAGCCTCTTCCTGGTGGGGGGGTTGCTCTGTGGTGGGGAGTGGGGCAAGCAGAGCTGCTGCAGCCTGTGTGGGGCAAGCAGCAGTGATGGGGCTTGGAGGAGTGACTATCCTCCCCCTCTACATGACACTGGTCAGGCCACAGCTGGAGTACTGCGTCCAGTTCTGTGCGCCCCGCTTCAGGAGGGATGTGGACAACATTGAGAGCATCCAGAGGAGGGCCACCCGCATCATCCGGGGACAGCAGGGCAGACCCTATAATGAGAGACTGCGGGACGTGAACCTGTTCAGCCTTCACAAGAGAAGGCTGAGGGGGGACCTGGTGACAGTCTATAAACTCACT
>NW_017728918.1:108970669-108978265 GCF_001723895.1 Crocodylus porosus | reverse complement strand
GCTCCTACCCTGGGGGTCTTTAAAAGGAGGCTTGATGCCTACCTGACTGGAGTCATTTGAGCCCAGTTTTTCTCCTGCCCAGGCAGGGGGTCGGACTTGAAGATCTTCAAGGCCCCTTCCAACCCTACTTCTATGATTCTGTGATTCTATGATTTAAGTCTGATACTACATTCGACCAGGTTTATCTTAAATCAGTTCTGGCCATTTTGAAACTGGTTTATGTGCACTGAAGTTCTGTTTTGTTACAGGTTTAAACCCATTTCTGATCACTTAAACTGGTTTAAGTGTAACTTCTGTCCCTAGCCTTTCTGAGATAAGGTTATGCCGAATTGCAGGTTGTGTATTAGGAGTCATGCATAGTCTTCAAGGCTGAGACGCCTCATAAAAAGAGCCAAGAATGATGGCTAGCCCCAGAAAATATAACTGCCCCCAGAGAATCACTAAAATTACAGCATCCTCCTTTGTCAGCTACTACAGTGAAGAACATGGTATAATTGCCCATATGAAACTGAATAGGATCGTTAAATGTGTTTATTTAGTTCACTTCTGTTTCAGAGCAAAAATACAATGGATGGAGCACATCAGTCTGTCTTTCTAAGTCATGTTATTATGCCAGGCATTATCTACTCTCCCTCCATGTCCTGGCTATGCCTATCACTGAGAAATACACCCATCCTACTCCTGCAGCACATCAAATGTCCAAAATGTGGCTACATTGCCTCTTTAAACAATCCTGAGTGTGCATCTCAGATCTGCTCCCAGGATTTGTCTCAGATATGTTTCTTAGCACAGGGTCAGGACTACTGCCTTGTTTGAGGGATTTGGCATGCACAAAGCAAGAGCAAGGAGCAGCGGGTGATTAAGGATGATGGTCCCAGAAGGAGTGTTGACTTGCACTTGGAGAACAGCTTTGGACTAGGGTTAGCATATGTACAGTTCAGGGATTGGGGGACGAAAATGGACACAGTTTAATAAACAGAAGAGAGTTGAGATCCTAGAGAAAGACAGAAGGACTAGAGCACATGCACACATGCGTGTGTAAGCAGCCCAGTCCCAAAGCGGCACTCCCCCCACCAGACCCTGTCCTGTCTGATTCTCACCTCAGGCGGGAGGAGCAGTGCCCAGGCCAGCCTACCCTATGCCTCCAACCACTGCTCAGGAGGAGGCAGGCTGGGCCTGTGGGGGCAGGGTGGTGTCTGCTCCAGTCTGTCCACCTTGCTCCCACACAGCAGCAGCAGTGCCTGTCTGAGGGGAAGCAAGTGTCTTGATCCAGCCCAGCAGCTTCCCCCCACCCTGGGATTTATTTCTGAAACTTTTGCTAAGACTACTACATACTTAAACTCAGAGGAAGAGCACCAAAATACAATTTTGCCCAGGGCCCCATTTTCCCTAAGGCTGGCTTTTCTCTTAGTCCCTGTATCTTTCTCATTGCTTTATTGGTATAGCTCCAGCAGGGCCTTTGTGCTTTACAGGAAAGGCCCTTGATTCAAAATATGGTTGTGCAAAAGGCTTTTGCTATATTATTTTATCAGTATATTCTCTTCTAATTTGCTGGAAAGGCAGTGTTAAATAGTGCCTTGGTCTCCGGAGTCCCATTCTGCTTTTCCCGTGGGCAGACTCCAATTCACACAGACAACCACCCCTAGTGTGTGGGGCCAGACAGAATGATACTGACCCATATGTTATGCTTGTAATCAGAACCCACTATGGATTTTGTCCTTTCCATCCAAGGAAGTAATGATTTGTCCATTGAGCAGCATGGAATTAGATGGTTGATTTCCAGTGAGCATTTATGAAGTAAGCTAATATGCGGTTGTTATAGAAAAGACCAATGTGTGTATATGACTGCAATAGGAGCTGATTTCTGGGTTGTTATTCTACTCTACTCTGTATTGTCTGGCCCTTGCTTTTTAAAACATAGAAACTGAATAGAGTTCAGAGGAGAGCAACAAAGATAATGAAAATGTTGGTACATAAGCCCTAGAGCCTGAGAGAAGATACGGGGAGTCGACTTGCACAAAAAGCTAGAGAGACATAATTGTCTATTTGAATATGCTAAGGGATACCATAAAGAGGGCAACTGTTCTCTTTAGTCTAAGGGGAAAGAAGTAACAAATTTAAATTGCTGCAGGTTAAATATTAAGGAAACTCTAACTCTAGGACCAGTGAGCTGCCCAGGGAGGTTGTGAAATTACCACTGCTGGAGCTAGTCAAGTTGGATTTGAAAGACCCTTGATGTGTGTAGTTGAGGAAGCATAACATTGATCCCACTGTGACGCAGGAGAACTGATAGGTGACCACTCCTTAAGTGAACCATGATGGGGCAGTCTTTTACAAAACTGAGTCACCAGTCCTAATGCTTGTTTAATTCTTAACCTCTTGCCTTTTCGTTGAGTTTGAGTTTCTGACACTTTGAGTTTCTGGTATTTGGACACTTTGTGGTTTCTGGCATTGTTTTTTTTTAAATCTGTTTCTCATATACTACTGCAGTCCTTTTATTTCCTGGATTTAGGAGGTTGGAGAGAAGTCTTTGTATTATATAAATCATTGCTTTTTGGGAACTTTAAGAGGAGTGATGAGAATACCTTCCTCCACATTAATTTTTTTTGTTTATTTACGTGGCACTCATTGCCATAATATCTAAATTTTGAGTCTCTTTTAGTAGTTTGGCAGAGGATTTTATGCTTGAATTGTCTGACAAAAATTTTGGTTCAAAACAGGGAGGGAAACAATCTTTGAAACAAAACCAAGCCACCAACATTTGTGAAGAATAGCATTCTTTCCATGAAAAGTCACACCCTTTAACAATGATTTAATAAATTTTTGTGTGAAAAAAAATCAGATGAATACTGTACCCTGGAGCCATAGTCCAGTGTGAAATGCCAATCAATATTTTCTGTTTGCTGCCTTTGTGTGCTCATCTGGTATCTGCCAATATCTTAGACTTGGCTTCTTTCCACCCTCCTCTCCTTCCCTATTAACGTCAGCAATCTCTACTTGAATTCTTTGCAGGCAAAAAGACAAAGTGCCACTGTACAGTAGGTCAAATAATACATGTCACCAGAGCCAAGTGTTAACGTAACCAGTGTTAATATGTAACCTTATCAGCTGGCTTCGAATATGAAGGGAATTTTACCCAGTAAAGCATCGTGGGCTAGCTTGTACCAGTGCTTGCACAGTCTTCAAGACACAGACAGGGAAAAGGAACCTTCCTACTTAACACTCTTACCCTTGCAGAGACAGTGATTCTGTTCCTGTCTAGTAGGCCTGGGGAGCTTTGGCACTGACACCAGGACTAAATGTTTAAAGGTGGTGAGGAGACGTGATTGTCTGGCCTTATGATGTTTGGAAATTGAGACTGAGCCAACATGGGACTTGTGCATGCTTCTTCCTGTTAAAAGATGTTACAAAGGTTACTTTTCTTTGCAGTCCCTCTGTGACTACTGTGGTCACAGTGTGTGAGATTTAGGCCTGACCGAGGTTACTGAGAGTTCAATGACAGTAGAGTCAATGACCATCAAGTGACATTAGCCAGAGTTTCATCCGCTCGACCCCAGGAGCTGCTGACAGTGTAGTATATTTCTCAAATCTTTTCCCTGAATCTACTAAGGACTGTATCTTAAAGTTACAAAAACAAAACTAACAAACAAACAAAAGTTTAAGAACACGTGTCATTGTAAGGATGCAAGGATCTTAGTTTCATACTTTCTTCTAGTTACTAGCTCACAGGTCCCTCAAATCCACCTACCTAGCTCAGGCAGTATCTGATTCAAAAGCAGAAGGATATATCATTAATGTGCCTCCTTGAAGTCTGTTCTTGAAAATCAGGGGGGTGGAGTGAGGTAATCCTATGATTAGGGACCTACTCAAATTGTGATATTGCACAGAATTGCCAGAAAAAAAAGTACTAAAAAAAGAAAAAAATGTTGGCTTCTCAAAGGGAGCCATTCCTCTGCCATTGATTGGCTGAGAGGGTTGCCCTTCATGAAGCCCTGCCCCCCTCTGCCAATCAGTGGTGAGCAATGGGGCCACGTGAAGGGTAGCCCTCTGCTAATCAGCAGCAAGGGGCAGGGCTGCACGAAAGGCAGCTGCTTGGCCAATCAGTGTTGGGGGTGGGGGAAGAGGCTGCCACTATAAACCCATGAAAAT
Source organism: Crocodylus porosus (assembly GCF_001723895.1). Classification (NCBI taxonomy): domain Eukaryota; kingdom Metazoa; phylum Chordata; order Crocodylia; family Crocodylidae; genus Crocodylus; species Crocodylus porosus. Next base: position 108,974,116 of record NW_017728918.1, on the reverse strand, counting down.
GGTGGCCGGCACCATGGGCAACATTGCCCATCTTCTGCCTTGATTTGGGTAGGTCCTTCTCTGTGATATCTGCAGTGCACATATGTTAGCACCTGTTTTCCACTTAACAGATCCAAGTGAAACGTGGTTGGTGATACTTGAAAAAGGAAATGTTTCAGCTGGGGGACAGATGTACATCCCTGTGCCTTTCCTGGATGCAATGTTTCAAGATTTTGCAGCCGCCTTTCACATCAGCTGCTTGGCAGGAAGAGGGGCACATTCTTCCAGGGCTGGAACCCTCCCTAGGCTGTCTGTGGCAGCTGCTGCTTTTCAGCAGCTGCCAACTGTTAGCTGATAGCCTGCCCCCTTCCTAGGCAGGGAGAGGACAGGTTGTTAAGTAATGGGTTCTAGTGGTATGCAAAGCGGGCCCTATTGGATTTGAATTTGGCCTGAATCAGGGACAGTGATTCAATTTCTTGATTCAGATCACTGTCCCTGATTTGATTCAGCTGAATCTGAATATGAAGATTCGATGATGATTTGGAGAATCAGCAATTCAGACACAGGCACAGTTTTAAAAGTTTTTTCCACATACCTTGAGGTAGCAGGCATGGCTTGTGAGCACTGTGATGCTGGGATGGATGGAGCATCCCACAAGAGTCCTGGGGGGCCCTGCACATGCTTGGCGGGAAACTTGGAAGTGGACTGAAGTACTCGCAGTCAGGGTGTGCTGGGGAGCATGCTGGGGGGTCCCCCCATACCCCCTGGCTCAGCGATAGGCCACTGGGGGGGCCCTGGGTGCCCCCCCAGACCCAGAAGGCACAAGTTGCCAAACTCGGGGGTGGGGGAAGGGTCCCCCCCCCCCCCCAGACTCTGGAGGCATCAGTCGCTGAGCTGGGGTGGGCCCCCCAGCACACTTTCCCAGCAGACCTGAAAGTGCACTAGAAGTGCTTCTGGTCCACTTCCAGGTCTTCTGCTGAGTGCACTGGGGTGCGCTACTGGGGGACACTCCATCTGCCCCAGCATTGCAGTACTTATGAGCCCCTGCTACCTAGAGGTATGAAGAAAAAACATTTAAAGCTGTCTGTATGTCCAAATCTTTCCTAATCGATTCAGAGGGTTCCAGTTTGATTCAGAGAGATTAAAGAGTCTCCTGATTCAATTTGGATTCAGAGATTTGGCCATCAAATTATGCCGAATCTCCACCAAATTGAATCGGGGACCAAAGCTTCACATGGCCCTAATGGGTTCCACTAAAGTGGAGGTAGACTAGGAAGAAGACTCCTAGTGCCACCTGGGTGGAGAGCTCGGCTATGTAACTCTCCAGCCAGGGGGCTGGAATACATGTACGCTCCAGCTTCAGGGCTGCTTCTTTTAGTGGTAAGAATTTCACAGAATGCCTAAGTTACTGACTTCATTAGTGCTCAAATTTTCAACCTCCCACACAAAATGCTGTCAAGCCATGGCACTTTTTCCTAGTGGAAGGAACTAGGGATATTTCCTAGAGTTGTAGGAGTATCTGTACAAATAAGATGATTGTGCTTCTTTTTATTTGCACTGATGTAAGTGAGACCACAATTGGACACAAAATTAACACAGATGGTGGTAATGTGACTCACTGAAACTACATGGAATTGCTTTTCCATAATGGAGTGTTGAATTCGTCATAGAAAACACAGTAAGATTAGTTTGAAAAAGTAATGAATCGCTGACATCTACAGCTCCTTGTACAGCATCCATGATCTCCAGATCTTGACTGGAGTGACTGGACTTTACTGCAAGACATATAATCAACACAACTAGTAATGCATATGTATTATAATGGAATTTCATTTTCTGCATGGCTGCAGTTACATATCCTCCCACACACATGGATCTGTCAGTTCTATCTAAAGAACAAAGAGAAATATTTATTAAGGATCAGAGAGTGAAGTTAGCTAACTAACAAATAAGAAAACATACACATTTGTTGTAATACAAACCACTCCAATGTCACATTTATGTTTTGGAGCCAGCAAGCCTGATTCTCACTAATACTAAGGCTATTTTACACCTCTCTGGCTGTGATTTTTACACTGCCATTAAGGCTCTTTACACAAGTAGAGCACTGTAAAAATGCCTTAAGATAAATGAGATTATACCAGTTGACTTGAATGAACAAACTAAAACAGGGATGGATGCATAGCATAAGCTTTTGTAAGCAAAGGGCTTACTTCATCAGAGGCTGTGCATCAGATGTCTGCATCTGATGAAGTATGCCTGTGGCTTACAAAAACTTATGCTAAGCATCTCTGATTTAGTCAGTCTATAAGATGCAAATCTACCCAGACTTCTGCCTGATTTCAGGCTAACCTCTCAGAGCAGGACTATCAGGGTGTAAGCCTGGCAGCTCCACTCTTGGTGTGGAGCCAGTGTGTTAGTTTCAGCAAGACCAGAAAGACCAGGGGAAGCAGCTTCCCTGGGGCTCTCTGATCTCTTTGAAAGTGGTACAGCAGTTCCACACAGGACTTAAACCAGGGATGGGCAAAATAAGGGTCATGGGCCAGATCCATGGTGTCCCCCACCCAATGAACTGTACCTTGCCCAGCCCTTTCATCCATGAGCATAGGAGTAAGGCGCCCACATATACACGTGCACCCAACATAACCTATTGTGCCTCGCTCCCACCCTTGATGGTGGCAGGGCCTGGCCTGGTCAGCACACAGCTTTCTGCCTAGCTTCCCTGGTGTCCTGCTTACTCCAGGCAGCAGGGAGGGAAGTGGTGTGGGAGTGGGTGGAGCTGCAGCTGGCAGGAGCATGGGGCTAGGGCTGGTGATAGTGTGGAGACTGCACTGGGGGGGGTGGTGACAGTGTGGAGCTCAGGTGGGCAGGGTATGGGTGTGAAGAAGTGTGGAGGAGTGTGGGAACCCCCATCCCACACTCCCCCCATGGTGCACAGCCTCAGCAGGCAGTGGGGCAGCAGCAGCAGGTGGGGGTGTGCAGGGCGCTGATGCCCAATGCTGACACCCAGCGGTGCTCAGCTCTGGCCAGTGCTGTGTATCACAGCTAGGAAGGCAGCCCACACTGGGCCTCATCTGTTGCTGGCACTCCCCACCATGCATGTGCAGCTCCCACACTCACGTGGGGTAGGGGGTGGGGAAGGCAGCCGGCTCCAGCGTGTGGGGCTACCCTCCCATGTTGCATGAGTGAAGGGGCTACGCATGCACAGTGGGGAGCACCAGTGGTAGAGATAGCTCTGTGGGTGCTGTGCCTCTTGCTGCAATGTGCAGCACTGGCTGGAGCTGAGCACCACTGGACATGAGTGCCCTGTGCACCCCCACCTGCTGCTTCACCATGGGTGGGAGTCCCCACACTCCCCCACCCTCCCTCACACCCCACAAACACTACACACCCACACCCTTCCCCCACATATGTGGGGGGGCATAGGGTATGCACTGCAGCATACCCTATGCCCCCCAACATAACTAA
>NW_017728918.1:108964622-108970539 GCF_001723895.1 Crocodylus porosus | reverse complement strand
TTAAAATATGTTATAGTAGGTCAGGGGTGGCCACACATGGCTCTTTAGAAGTTAATATGTGTCTCCTTGACTCTTTGCACAAGCACACGGTGACCAGCTTCCAAATATTTTGGATGGAGGTCCAAATGGAAGCTGATCATTTTGTGCTTGACTCTGGAGCCTCAGGTTGGCCACTCCTGTTGTAGGTGTTTGACTTCTAGTATATGATTTGGTTTTTATCTGGTTCTAAGATGGCAACCCCCACCTCCCAAAAGGAGTATTTTGGAGATGGACTTTTTGTGGCAAAAGTCAGCGGTTAGGGGTGGGACTTCCAGTCCCAAGATGGTGACCAGGGGGTGGGGCAACTGTCAAGGGGCAGGGCTACCTGTGTGGCCTGCAAAAGCTCACCAAACCTTGTTAAGTAGCCCTCCACCCAAAATAATTGCCTGGCCCTGGCTTAAACCCTGACAGCCCTGCTCTCGGCATGGAGTTTCTGTGTCAATTTCAGGGAGATCAGAGCCCCAGGGAAGCTGCTTCCCCTGGTCTTTCTGGTCTTGCTGAAACTGACATGGTGGTGGGCCCCTTCTTTGCTCAGCAGAAGCAACAAACGGGTCCTGTTCCTAATCCTGACCCTGTACACAAAACCTCTAGTTGCAAGTCACTGCTATGCAGGTGAAGGACAGTCAGAGCAGGTTTTCCACCTTACTATGTGTAACCCTTCTCCTGGGCACCAGTCAGCAGTGAAATGTGCCCGGTTCACACTTCAGGGTACCTCAGAAATTACACCAATGACTTGAGCCCCACCCAAAATCTGGGAACACCAAGTTTGCTGGGGTATACCATATAAACAAGCAGTGGAAACACAACCACATTTATTACAGAGAATAAAACAAAACATAGAAAACATTAAATATAATTTTAAAACACTACTAACTACAAAGCAAAGTGTATAGGTGGCACCTTGTTTGGGGGACTTCACGCATACCCAAGCAGTCTGGGTACCAGTTTGGGCTCCCCGATGGGTACTTCTGGGTGCCTGCACCCCCATACCTTCCCTTCAGTAATGGTCTGGAAAGGGAGAGTCCTACGAGCTGCTTCTTGGGTTCACCGCTCTGTGAGGAGCTGCTTGAAAGCATGGGTCCTTCTGCATTTCAAGGGACTTTGTTGCTTTTGGAGGAGTGGTAGATTACCGATCTTTGCTCCCACAGAGAGATTGTGTGGGGGAGGAGGGAGTGACTGCAGCTCCAGTCAGCATGTATGCACCCCAAAACCTCTGAACTGGATTATATAGCCTGCTGAAGTTAAACTGCAGGACAAACTTCAAAAGGAGCCAGGTTGATAAATGGCTACAGTTGGCCCAACCTCACAGCTTGACTGGAGCGATGAACTGTCAAAAGAAACAAAGGGGAAAGCCAGGCCTGAGCTGCAGGTAGTTTGGGTCCACAGCTCCACTGGGAGCAGAAAGTTGCAAACCTCAACCCCAGCCCAAACCTGGTAGAATTAGAAACGCTCAGGTTTCAACCCTGTTTAAAACTACTAGGCCTAATTCCTGGCCAGTCAACCTAAGGAACCAGTACTCTTTTCCCTAGTATGAATTCCTTAAAACCTCAAAAGAAAAAGGGGAAGAAAAGGAGGAGAGAGGAGTTCCCAGGCACTGGGGCAATTCTCCCTCTCTCTTGCCTGTACTTTTTTGCTATCTGCAAATTCTTTTTTCCCTTGCAGAAGATTTCACTCTTCAGCAGCCCCTACCAGCTTTTCCTCCTCCCCAAACCAACCCAGCCACCTTATACTCCTCTGCATGACTTCAGCTTGGCCTTGTCCAGTCAGGGAATGACACACTCCAGTCTTTCTCCCAACCAATCTGCCTGAAGAATCCCATGCTTCTTCTGGCCAATGAAGCCAGAGAGTTTTACATATTTTGCCCAAATACAGGCCCCAGTTGCCACATGTTGAACACATAGCCAGAACACACACACACACACACACACACACACACACACACACACACGTGTGGGTGTTACATGTGTGACCGCTCCACTAAACTGAACAACACTAAGCTGATTAGCATTTGTTCAGCTTACAGCGTAAGTCCTAAGGAGGCTGTTTGAATGAACTAGTCAAGACAGTAAAGGTCCGCCGGCGAGTGTCTGTGAAAGCAGGACTGTAGTATAATCAGTAACACCTCTGCTACAAGAATGGAAGTTAATGTCAAATAAGAGACCAGGATGAGATATTATGATGCAATTCACTGCAGCTATGAACTGCAATGTGTAGCTGAGAAGGATTTACCATCAGGATGGAACAGGTGCTTGCTCCATATGTTCCTTCTTTGTGGATGCTCTGTTTAAGGGCTGGAAAGTCTTAAACTGTGTAAAGCAGGGGCTGGCAACATCCAGCTTGTAGGCTGGCTCTGGCCCACAGAGCCCAAGGGCTTTGCTTGTGTTTGTGTCTGTGCCGGGGCTAAGCAGTGAAGAGCCACTCTGGGGCTGGACAACTTCCACCTGCGCCCTTGCTGCTGCTGCTTTTCAACAACCCTCCCACATCTCCCAACAGCAGTGCAGAAGCAGCTGCAGCATGGACACAGCTTCTAGCTGCCTGGCCTTCATGCAGCTGTCTACTAGCTGGAAGCTGTACCCATGTTCCACCTGAGGAGTAGGAGCTGAGGAAGCAGTGATGGTATGGATGCAGCTCCCAGCTGTCTGGCCTTATTGCAGTTATAGAGAAAACCCCTCATTGGTAACGTGCTGCAGAAGCCACCTAGCCTCCATTGGATTAGAGTTGGGAGGTTCTGGCCCATGGCCAGGCACTGATAGAAAGAGTTTCTACTGATAGTAGGTGACATGCTGAACAGACATAATCCTCTTGCCCTCTTGCCTGTTTCTCCTTTCTCAAACAGTGCTCAGCAATACACGTTTAAATGATGCTGACTGGTTCTGTTCCCTCGGGAAGCATGCATGCTGGACATCTTGTACTATCACAGATCACCTCTGGTTGAACTTCCTGCTGCTGAGGCCTTATAATACCAGTGGGGCTGAATACAGAGCTGTGTTATATTTATTTCTATCACATCTATAGCTATCTGATCTTGTTTTTACAATCTTATTTATGTCAAAGCATCAAATAAAATGGATTACAGCTACATTTACCAAGGTCATAAATTGCTCTACCCAAACCAAAGATTTCTCTTTTTACTGGGAAAAATTGTGGTTCCCTGCATTATTCCTAAGGTTTGGCAGAGGGGACTCTGCTGGGGTCAGGAAGAAGAATTACTGCTTCTTAGCTGAGGAGCACCATTAGACCTATTTTGGCTACAACCACTACTACAAACCTAACATTTCATCAAGCTGGGCTACTGCTAGGCCTGGCAATTCATATTTTGACTGTCCTGCCCTCAGGTCCCCACATGTACAGAGGCACATGGACACCTTTGGAGATTGTGGGTCTGGTACCTGGGGCTGGGGCATCTCTTCCTGTGTGCAGCAGAACCGCAGCTACTTTCATGGTCATGGAAGTAGAGGGCAATTTTCTCTATACCATTCCATAAAGGGAACACTGGAGAGAGTCCAGAACTGATGCATGGATGGAAGACGATGATGTGGGTAGGGGGTTAATTCCCATGAATGAATTATGTAGGTGTTCCCAAATAGACAGTTATCAAAACCCTCTCGTGCCTCACATCATCATAGATAGTTTTGTCATCTGTCTAAGAATGAACAAACTTTCCAGTTATCCTTCCTCTGTTTGTTTGCCCCTTTCAAGCATAAAAACCAGGTATTTGCCTTGGATCTGAGTCCATTCATACAAAAGATCATTGGTTCTCAACCTTGTTAGATTCAAGGCACCCCATGGAAAGTTCCAGCTCTTAGCTTAGCTTTCACTTGTTTTTTGACTCTGGAAGAATGAGTCTTTCTGTTGCAAAGAAATCTGAAGCACCATGCAGGTCAGACTTTGATGCTATGGATTCTTTTTTGAAATATTTGGGTATATCTTGTGATGCCTCTGTAGGTTTTTTGCACACTGAACAGTGCTCATATTGTACAGCACCCTTAAAAGGATGTCACAGGATTCCAGGGTGCCATGGTGCCCTGGTTGAGAATCACTGTAATTGATGCATACTTTAAAGTTTTCCAAATGTAACATCTATTGTTTTTGTTTTTTCCCAGAGGAAATGTGGATTCCTGGATATCCTGCCAATGTCCCATTTGAATGGACTCCATTGCAAAATGAGTACAAAAAATGATTTTTGTGGCTGCGTGCCATTTGTTTATTTGTGATGGGCCAGGATCAGCTGGATCCATTCTAGGCAACTCATAATTGTCAGTGATCAGTCTGAAGTTCTGCCGGGACACATTCTTATGGAGCACCCTAGCCAGATGCATAAAACAAAACAAGATGTGACCAGATGCTACTTGCCTCTTTGTAATTGTATAGGGAAGGGGAATGGCAATACTTCTATTCCAAAACATATGTTCAATGAGCCAAGCACAATTGCTGGCTCATCTAAGGCTGCTTCTTAAAGAACTGGGACAGGAAACATGGCCACCTCTATATCAGGTACCACAGAGAGCCAGAAGTACAAGGAAAGGCAGGTTGTGCCTGCTGGTATTACTACAGACCCGTTCCTCCCACCAGGTTGGCAGGATGGAAACTATGTCTTTCTAGGAGGTCCAGTGTCCTACACCACTCCCAAAGAGAGCTGTTGTCTGAATGACTGCAAGTAAGACAGTAGAAGACTTGTCAACAGACACCAGAGGCAAGTGCAAGGAAGTACTATTGAACAATTGTAGGCAATAATCTCAGCACACCAGCTTCTTAGCTGTTGTCAATTTTTTGTTAGACATCTCAGCAAAGGAGTGTTAAGGTGAGATTTAAGGAGGATAATTATGTAGCAGAGGTGTAACTGGGCAGTTCTGTGCTGTAGGCCATGGAGGCCAATGGGGCAGCAACTGTAGTTGGGCTGCCAGCAGCAGAGGCCAGGCCAGGCAGCAGCACAGTGGTTGTTATTATTCCCCCACTCCACCCCCCAAAATTGATGCCCACAGCTGATGCCGCAGTTGCCCACCTTTAATTACAGTAGTATGAGGTGCAGGAAGATGGAGGTCTCCTGTTGTCTAGGGTTCTCCCTTGCCGCTTGGTCCAGATCTCTAAGATTTTGTGATTGTTGTTTCCATGCACTAGTTTCCTCATGTTAAACAAAGGCATACACAGGCTTCAACCACAGGAAACAACAGATTCATAGAGTTATAGGATCATAGAAAATAAGGGTTGGAAGAGACCTCAGGAGGTCATATAGTCCAACCCCCTGCTCAAAGCAGGACTATCCCCAAATAGATCAGTCCAGCAAAGGCTTTGTCAAGCTGCACATTTGAAAACTCAAGGATGGAGATTTGACCACATTCTGACTAATATTCGGAAGCAGGACAAAATTGTTCTCCTCAGTGACTTCAGTGCCAGAATCAGACTTGATCTGGAACTCTAGAGTGGCACCATTGGGAAGGAAGGAGTAGAGAAAGCCAACTCTAATGGCATCCTTCCCCTGATAAAATGTGAAAGCCATGGTCTTGCCATTATGAACATCATCTTCAGATAAAGTGACAAAATCAAGATTACCTAGAGACACTTTCGCACTAAGCACTGGCACCTCTATGTTATTCTTAGAGCCATGATTGAAGGGTAGAAAGGTCCAAATGTATTCAAAGCTTTCCAAAATCTTCAGAAAAGATTCAGTGAGCTTCAGAAAGTCCCTGCCCGCTGCATCAGGGAGCTGCAGCTGGACTTGGAGCCAGTAAGTAGGGGGTGGGGAGAGAGGTCTGGGGGAGGGGGCCATGGGGGGACCCCTGCCAGGCCCCATCCCCTGTCTGTTCCCCTAGCCCCCCCAACCCCTCATCCCTCCCATTGCTGCCCCACTCACCGGGTGCTGCTGGGCAAGGGGCCAATC
>NW_017728918.1:108956287-108964522 GCF_001723895.1 Crocodylus porosus | reverse complement strand
AAGAAAAACAAAAACAAAAACAAAAATGAGAAAACCCCCAGGACTCACTGCTCCTGCAGCAGCCTTGGGGCTTTGGGGGGCTTGTGCAGGGCCACCCACACAGTGCAGGGCAGCAGGGGGCAGTGGGGATTCACCCCTACCGGGCAGGAACTGCTGAGTTCAGGGGTTTTTCTCATTTTTTTGTTTTTTTTTCTTAAAGGGCCAGAGCTGGGGCCGGTGGGGCAGCCATGGGGGGGAGGAGGTGCAGGGGGAGTTGGGGGGCTTGTGGCAGAGCCCCCCATGCAGCGTGGGACAGTGGGGGGGGGCAGCAGAGATCACCCCCTGCCTGGCAGCACCCAGTGAATGGGGTTTTTTTCTTCCAAGTGCCAGGAGCTGGGCAGGTAGGTCAGTCATTACTGGGCTGGGAAAGTGGGCAGGAGATGAAACTGGCCTGGCTGATTCAGCGATTTGGAGATTTGGACGAATCAATTAGGGACAGCGGTTCAAATCACTGAATTGAATCACTGTCCCCTGAATCAACCATATTCAGATCTGAAGCAAATACTAGCCACTTCATACAGGCCTAATGTCCATATCAAACAAGCTATGCAAGGAAGAGATGACTGCTGGATAGATCATCATCTTGCCAGGTTCATTATGAATATCTGGCTTGCTCAAAAACACTGCAATCAGCCAAAATAATATGAAGGACTTTCAACACCATATTTCTTGAAGGTCTGGAAGGATCTCCAACAGTATCTCCATGAAAAGCTTTCTGCCCACAACTGAAGGCAACACTGAGGAACTCTGGAAGTGGTTTAAAAGTGCTGTCTGTGTGGCCTGTATTGAATCCATTGCCTATACCACACATCAGCTCCTCAAAGCCAAAGATCAAAGGAGGATCCAGGAAATAAAAAATTAGTGGTGTTGAGATCAAGCTAAGGAGATTCAGCTCCATGCTTACAAACATGACATGCATATTTTTTTCCAGGCAATAAAACCTATTTACGATTCAACTTCCCACAGCTGTCTTGTGATGCATGGCCTACTCTCTGCTATGGAAAGATCTGCAACTTCTGTGGATAGATCTGGGGCTCAGGGATTGGACTCAAGATCCATCAGTGACCTACAGTAGAGATTATCCTCAAATTGAAGACTGCCACCACTGCAGACTTTGAGAAAGATTTGATGATGTTTTTAGGAAGTTCTTCCCCAGCATGAAGGTCAGCACATCAGAATCAATTTGTCTGAAGATTTAACCAAAATGTGATTCAGGCTGCTATTGCTGGCTGATAAGAAGCAAGCATTACTATTCTGATAGTGATCTAGAGGTGGTAGGTAGAGTGCAGTTAGGCTGTGAAGACCCTGAAGAGTAAAAGCAATCAGTGTATACTTGATATGATAGAGAAGGGGTAATGAGAAGATGGGTGAAAGTCTCAAAGTGATGGGCATAGAACCACACTTAGAACTGAGGTGAGAATGAATGACTACAGCTGTATTTGAGGTGAGTGGGGCCAAAAGGATTAAGAGCAAAGTAAAAAAAAAATGATAATAATGGTGAGATGATGATAGTCTGTGTGGCTGCACAGAAAGGTTATATCTTTGACAAAGCTCAAGGCAGAGATGTATTGAGGAAATCTGCTTAACTCTCTCCCCTATAAATGAGTTTGCCTTGTTCTAATATGGCCAAAACCACTATGCAAATATGAATAGAAAATAGAAGTTGAAGAACCTATTGGATCTCCCCCAGCTGAGATACTAGTATTCAGCACTGAGTCCTGTTCACTAATTGCTGCTGGATGTTGAGAAAGACGCTGTGGCTAGCTATTTCCAGCCTCCCAGCCAACTGTTATGTTGCCCAGTAGAATAAACAGCCTGCAAGTGCAGTTCATTGTAGTCATAGCAGGTGTCTTCAAGTTCTTTCCTTCCTACTCCCAGATGTGCATCAGCTGCAGACATCACACGGATTAACCATTTTGTGCACCTGGAAGTATTAAAAACTAAAATCAATTTAGGATTAATAAAAAACATCCTATGTGTCTGTGGGCTGATGACTCTGACAACTGACTGGAAATTAAAATAACTTTTCAGATATTTTTATCTTGGCAGTCTTCAAACTCATTAGGTTTTTTAGGCACCATTCACTTATTTATCTTGTTTTCCATATTTTTGTTTACCCTGTTTTCCATCTGCCCATCGTTTTTCATTGTAATTCATCTCAACTGAACATTTAACTTCTGTGCCTGTGCTAGGGATACTGATGTATATTAATGTCTTGGAATAATTCTTTAAAATGGAATTTCCTTGTTTGTATCCATTTTTAACACAATTAGACTATTCAGAATGTTTTAACTTCTTTTGTGATTCTTTTGCTGGTGGTGCTAAAAAGGAAAAGCCTATACAAAATACTGGACAGATTTTCTTTTGAAATAGAATAGGGAACTCAACATGTGGCATGTAATGTTAATGCAAAATGAGGAGAAATGCTAAAATGTGGTTGACAAAAGGCCTTGTCTTCAATATAAAGGCAAGGGCTTGCAGAGTAAGTGGTCCCATTTCACTAAATTCCCTGGAAACCAGGGAAGCTGACTGCTTACTAGGGCTGATTTTGACCCTGGATGGGCCAATATATACATTTACATTGTGATCTGAGCAGCTGGGTAAAGCTTGAATTCTTAGATTCATAATACTCTGAATGCTTTAACTGCAGAACTCTAATCACTTCGGGCCATCCAGCATAAAGCTATACCTTAAAAAGGAACATATTGATTTTAGAAGAATAACATCTTCTCTAAGGATTAGTGTTCATGAGGGCGGGTTAGAAAGTGGGAAATATTTTCCTGCAAAATATTTCAAGGAAAATGAAAAACCCAATAAAAACATTCACAATTTGATTTCAATCCAAACTAAAATGAAAATCTGTCATTGAATATAGTCAAAACAAAAATTTCCATTTACAATAATTTTTTCGAAAGGAGAATTGTGAATAATACATTTTTGTATAATTTGGGAAGGGTTTTTAAAATTTTTTTGCATAGAAGTTGTTAACTGGCTATACTGTTTGTATTTTCTATGGATACAAATCATATTACACTGCTAATATTCATCTGTATCCTGATTTTGTATATATTATAAAACAGTTTTATACTTTGCAAAGTATAATTCCATTAAAAATTAGGAGTGTTATATAATGGCTACATGAATTGTACTGTATGCAATTGAAGTAGTTGCTAACTTCTGAAGTTCTACTGAACTCAATGAAACACTATACATTAGCATCAGAGGCATGTTTGTTGGAACATAGTTCAGTGAAAATGTCTATGAACAGTAGTTTCATTTTTTACTAGAGGTCCAGATGATTCTGAATTCTGACACACTGAAAATCTGGAAAAATGCCTGTGGGCTTCCTGTCAATTTACACAAGAGAGACAGGATCAGAATTTGGTTCCTGATGAATGAAAAGGAGAATTTTTTGAGATTTCCAGGTTAACAAGAAAAGGAAGTTACCACAAGAAATGCATAAATGTAGAAGAATGTAGAAATAATATATGCAAAAAGAAATTTTTTAAAACAACATTGCTTCTTTAACTTTAGTAGAATCAAGCAGGGTATTTCACAATGTCAACATGTCATTTTCTAATTTATTTTTTGTGGAGTTTTTTTTTCATAAAAGACAATACTTGTGCTAAGTCCTGTATCCAGAACCAAAGGAAGCTATGGCATCGATATATTTCAAATAACAGATCCTAAATTGAGACAAGACTTATTGTAAATTATATAGGTAATCACTTTTGTGAACCACTTCTCTTATTTCTTTTACTCTAGTTGACAAAGTATAGAAAGTATGACTTGGAAGTAATGATTAAACAACATAAGAGAAGTTGGGGAGGTCTGTCTGAGTAGAGAGCTCTTCTATGGATACTTAGGGGGTGAGTATACTGCATTCACTGATACTGAAGCAAAAGCACTAATTGGTATCCTCAGTATTGAAATCCAAATAGTTCACTAGAGGTATCTATTCTGTTTTCCTGATCACCGAACCAGAAAAAACCATCAGCATGATGAGAAGTGTAGCAAACTATGGATGACAGCTTAACATGGACTCCAACCAGTAAGTGCTCTTTGTTCTGGAACATCAGTACTGAGAGCTCCATGGAGAGAATTTCTGGCACTGTGAATAGGAACCGCCCCCTTCCCCAGGATTTCAGCCAGCTGCAGTTTCATTAAAACCTCTCTAACTTTCACATCTTTTCAAGCCATCAAATATTTTAGCTTTCACAATGAAATTGTTGGATCTATAGCAGAGTATTTTTATAGAACTGTGTATGATTTTACAGAGTATTTAGATTTTTAGCTATTTTTCAAGTTGACTTTCCAGTTGATACTATTGCCAGTGACAAAAGAAATGAAGATCAGAGTTCAGCTGAGTTATGCAATCAACCAGAAGTTTGGAATCTTAACTACTATTTATCCAAACTATTCAGATTTCTTGACTATGCAAAATTAGCCTGGAAATTATGATTAGAAGGCCTTATGACATGTCTGATTATCCCCTAATTTTGTGTACTATGAAAATACTTAAACAGGTGACAGCAAAACAAATTAAATAATAGTTTTACTCAGAAGATCCTGAACTCTATAGAACAAGGTTGTCAAACTTACTTGGCCACTGGGGCCAGATCTGGAATGCGGACTCCTTGGGGCTGGATCTGGACCTGCAAGCAGTGGCAAAGCAAGTGGTAATGAGGTGAGCAGTGTCTAGGAGCTACTGGGGTTAATACAGCTGACACAGCCCCAAACAGGGCTCTGTACTCCAGATTTCAGCAGCAGGCCCTTCCCCTGAATTGCTAGCCACTCAAGGTGCCCTGCCAGCCAGGTGTCATGACCCCACGTGCCTGGGCTGTATGTTTGACATCCCTGCTATAAAAAGGTTTATTTTATTTTCAGTGTGCAACTTTATTAAAACTTCCCAAAGCTACTTCAACCCTTAATATATTTTCTGGTATTTCCAGTATAATACATTGTTTTTGAAAAGCCAGAATGAAGAAAAAATATTTTGCCAGACTTATCACTGCATAGGGCAGGGACAGAGCCTAATCCTTAAATGACTCATCCTCTCTTTCCTGCAGAACACAAGCTGAATCTCTAGCTGCTGCTGAAGACTGGTTTCCAATGGTGGATCAGTGATTTTGAAAACAACAAAAGTGTCTGAGCTAAAGAAATAAAGAGGCTGTGAAATGGAGATACCAGAAACAGCTAGGAGACAGCAACTATTTTATAAAAAGATTGGCTTGATTAGTGGAACACCCAGACCATTATAAAGGAGAGATAATTGTTAATACCTATGGAGTGTGAACTCTATTAAAAGTCAACTGACTCCTCAGTTGCTTGAACAGTAATAGCACAGCTGCTGTACTTGGAGCAGGAATCAAACCAGGTGTTAGCAATACTGGCAGGAAATTCCCCACTTAATACATGCATCCCAATTTTGGGGTGATATTTTTTTGGGAAAAGTGCATGTTGTACTTATAGTATAATGTACCAAGCTGGGTATTAAACAAATCTGTAAGCACTCCAGAGAAAATCAGACTAGACTCCCACCTCCCAAATCTTAATCCTAGAAACCCATAGCAATGAGCATGAGGCTAAGCGTGTGTACAAGCCCTAATAGTTCTTGCTGAGGAGGGATATTTTCACACTGTTTCAAGACTTCTTCTTGAGTATCTAGACCAGGGTGGTCTAACTTCTAAGCCCCCAGGCACCATGCTATGGCGCTGCAACAATCAAGCCACAGACCAAAGGGCCACACAGACACTCCTTACCACAAAGCCTCCACCCCAACAGAAAATGGGAGCTGGAGAAAGAGGGGAGGAACCCAGAGAATCTGCTGCTTTTGCAGCCAGAGTGCTGCAGTGAGTGCCCTCTGGGCTCCTGACCAGATGCCGCAGGACACGTGCCATATCTCATGTGTCCTGTGGGCCCACCAGTTGGACATCCCTGATGTAGAGCATAGGATAAAAGGGGACAGGCTGTCAATGGAGCATGTGTCCTTGAATGGACAGGAGCTTAACTGACCAGGCAAAGAGGTATTTATCCACACACTGCTCCTTCACCTTATAGGTTTGGGTAATTAACTGAAGTTAATGGAAAGACTCTCACTGATTTCAATGGGTTTTGGATCAGCTCCAAATTTAGAATTTGGTTCTCTTGCCCTTCTTGTCTTGCTGGTTACTTTTTAGCACGTGTTTTGTAAGTGTAACACTTGGCACCTTCATTTGTAGAGTCGGGCTCCAAATCTTTCATTTTTTGGATGCCATTCAAAGTTCTTTCTTGGTTTTGGTGGAACTCCTTTGACTGAAAAAAAAGTTTCATGAAACTTTCTGCACTTTAAGAAAACCATCAGGTTTCCCACTATGCTAGTAAGCAGGGATCCTTCATAAAAAATTGCAAGTTTTCTGATAATCCCCCCCCCCAAACCATCATTAAAATGAAAGGACCCACCACAGCCCCTCTGGCCCTGCTGGTGCCCCTCACCCCCCCACAATCCCCAACCCCTGGCCCTGCTGGTGCCCCTCACTCACAGTCCCTAGCTCCCCAGCCCTGCTGATGCCTGTCACTCCATCCCCACAATCCTCAGGCTCTGCTGGTGCCCCTCACTCCCTCCCACAACTCCCCAGCCCCACTGGTGCCGCACACTCTCCCCCACAAGCTCCTCAGCCCTGCTCCTGCCCCTCACTCCCCCCCCCCAACCCTCCAGCCTTGCTGGTGGAGGCTCCCAGCCCGCTCCCAGCTCCTGCTCCCCCAGCCCTGCCAGAGGGGGCTCCTAGCTGCCAGGGCTATGGGGTCAGGGACCTGGGTCCCTGGCAGGAGGTAGTGGCTGCTGCAGTGGAGTGGAGGGAAAAAATGTGTTTGGAGGAAAAAATGTGTTGTAAAAATATTCTTACTTTTTTGATTCAGAATTTAAAACATGACAAATGTTAACTGGTTCTAGTTGGTTAACATTTTTTTGGGTAATTTTTAAAAAAGAAATTAAGAAAAATCAAAAGGTAAACATTCAACCGGCTATACTACAGATAGGCTGCATGCTAGTATTGCAATCAAGATGTAAATATCTGGTCTGAGTTTACTTCTGAATCAGAGCAACAGCTCAGGTTCAGCCTCACTGAAGGCACACAAGTTATACATACGAGATTTCAGTGCCAAATGTCATTTTGTGTCTTGACAAGTGAAAATGTAAAAAATATGTTCTATGGCTTTTTTACCATCTTCAGTGAGGACTGGGAAACAAATAAAAAATGGAAAGTAAACTCTTTCTGCCTCTGTGTTGGGTCCCAGAACCATATCTGTAATGGCAAATTTGCTTACAAGGATTTTTGTTTGAACTTCCTACTCTAAAGAGCGTGAGATTTCACGTGCTGGTTTTTGCCCTACTGCACATGCAGTATTTGCTAGTTTTACATCCTGGAAGCTTCTTGTCAAGAGGAATACTGTAATTATGCTGAAGCATCACATTGCGGTAGGCTTGTCACAGTTTGCCGTTCAGCATACAGATGGACCTTTCTTCTGATGGCACATTTTTAATATAAAATGATTTAATTAAAAACTGGACAACATTTGTCAGCAGATACAATTTTTCAGTACAACGGGACAGACTTTCGTACAAAATCAATATAATGCAACAATTGGCATGTAAATTTTTTCCTCTGGGATGCTTGCTGCCTTATTTGACATGCACTCAGAGAGGCTTAGTACAGGTTGGGTTTGAGTTTTGAGCTAAGATTTGGGTAAATTACATTTCTACTTTCTTTCAATTTGAATTTATAAACCATATTCCTTTTTTCCCAATTGTATCTTGGACCAATGGTTTTCAAACTTCCTAAGGTCACAGAACCGTTTCATAACACTTCTTGTGCCACAGAACTGCCACCCCTATCCTAAAGACTGACATGGAGCCTGGTAATGGTGGTGCACCACCCCCTGGCCCTCTTCATTATCACCCCCAATCTCTTTGCAGAGCCCCCAGTGACCAAATGCAAAATCCCAGGCCCCACAAGACACAGTTTGAAAGCTATTGCCTTGGATCATGTATTCCAGGCCTCACAGCCCCAGCTAGACAGGCCTCACAGCCCCAGCTGGTCCTGTCAGACCAACCTGGTGGCCTTCTACGATCAGATCTCCAGATCACCAGATGCAGGGGTAGCAGTGGATATAGTCTTCCTGGACTTCCGGAAGGCTTTTGACACTGTCTCTCACCCC
>NW_017728918.1:108899963-108955483 GCF_001723895.1 Crocodylus porosus | reverse complement strand
GCTGGGGTCATTTGACCCCAGTATTCTTTCCTGCCACGGCAGGGGGTCGGACTAGATGATCTGCTCAGGTCCCTTCTGACCCTACAAACTATGAAACTATAGACAAATTAATATCTTGACAATTACAGCAAAGAACAAGTTATCTGAATTTGAAGAAAATCAGCTTCTTCTAAGATGACAAACCTAACTCATATTATCAATTGTAATTCAAAAGGGTTATTCTCACAGCTCTTAGTTTTCAAAGCTTCTATTGGCTCCAGTGACTGTGGAAACATACACAGACACATTTAAAGGAGAAATGATCTCGCCTTAAAATTAATTAGGGTTTGCTGGTCAGACTAGTGAGATTATAGCAAACCACCATTGATTAAATGGTATAGGATCAAGCCTCTGGGACCACATCCAGATGAGCATGGCTGTGTGGTATGTAGCACTGCAGACACATCTATGGTGTCACATACTGCACATTCAACTGTTCTCTGTGCTGCAAAGAGAATGCACCATAGGGGTGGGGGTTTGACACCTGGATATCTACCCCCTGAGGTAACCTGCTGTGTGCCAGAGGGCATGTCACACAGGCATTCCCCAGGGACAACTAGCTTTGGCACAAAGTGTGCTAGTGCTAGTTGTCCCTGGGGAAACAAAAGTCTACACTCACATGGATGCATCAATATCTTGTACCAGCTGGCTAGATGCTAGTTAAATGGAGCTTGAGTTGTAATGGCAAGCCATAGGTGCCATACCTAATTTGGTTAACAGTGGTATAACAAAGATTAATATTGTGTGTAGAAAACTGCTGAATTAATATCAGCTTTTCAGACAGGAAATCATGAGAGAGAGTATGCCTTCTAGTCTTACATAACTTACATTTTCAACATCCTGAACTGGCATGTTATCGCTTTCCTCACCCCACTCACTGCTTGGCTGGGAGGTGATGAGAAATGGTCTCCCAGCCAGTGCTAATTGTCGAATCTTTGTTATTTAGTAACTAGTTTTATGTCACAGGAATTCTCAAGCAAAGTGAAAATACGTTTGTGAACCCAATGTTCTTTGAAGTCCTTTCCTGTCTGTCACATGCCATTATGCACTGCTGGGTGTCTGAATATCTGGGACAAAAGGTCAGGCCTCATAATATTAAAAAAATGGACAATCTTGTTTTCCAGTCATGAAAAAGTGTTCATGGAACAAAAGAAGAAAGGGATTATAGAGAAAGGCAGGGGGATATGGGGGGTGTTTGTTATTAAGCATATTGCAGTATGGTCACAGCATATTTCTCTTTAAGGTGTCTCTCTCTAGGACCACATTCTGCCCTCAGAAAATGCTAGAAAATAAAAGAAAATATATATTTGGTGTTGTAAGAAAAATAGCACAACACAAACCCCTTTTAAGGTTTATATGTTAGTATTAACATACAGAATCTTTGCTAAAGTTATAAATGGAGGCAGGTGATGGGGAAACACTTCTGAGCATGCCTAGTTGTCATCTGCTAAAATGTTAAAGGTATAATGAAATGCTACCCTTTCTGGTGTTATAATAGAAGGTTTCCTTTCCTTTGATCCGATTCCTAGGTATGCTGATTGGACAGTTTGAAAATGGGAGATTTTACATGCCTTATGTAACAAGAACTAGTTAAAATGTTTCAGTCATTTTTTGTGGGTGAGACCAAATGACTTTATCAAAATTAACCTTTTTCCTGCCCAAAATATCCACCTTGAAATGAGTTTTTCTCTAAATATTTTTCAAATTGTCAACATGAAACAAAAGCAGATTTATGTATTTCAATATACTGATTTGTAATATTTTTGTTTTTCGATTTAATGTTATTTTACTTCAATTTTTGGAAGCCAACTTTTAATTTTTTTTCTTATTTGTGGATTTGCTATTTCCAGGCAAATCCAGGATTTGGTAAAGGGGGTGCAGGACCAGCCACCCCCACTGCAGGGGTGACTGTATCCCTGCTCCCAGGCTGTTCTCCCAACCAGTAGGGACATTCCCCACCATGGCAGCCTTTGGGGATTTTTAAAAAGTCCTTAAAGCACAAGAATCCCCACCTTTCTGTGCTTAGAGGCACAGCCCTTTCCCTCCCCTTCCACCTCTCACCCCTGTTGCTGTGCTTTCCCCATAGTCCCAAGGGTGGAGCATCTTCAGATCTGGGCTGTGTGGGCGCTGAGGACAATGACAGTGGTAGCAGATGAAATGGCCCAGGGGTGGGTTCCCCCACTCAGCCTTGTCCCCTGGGAGCAGGATTGGGAAAGACAAACTGCCCTGTCCATTGTGTCTCCTGCTGCCACTGTTCCCAGATGAACCCACCCACCACACAACCTGGCTGGAGCAGGCAGGAGCAGCTCTGAAGCTCCTCCGCTGAACCCAACACTACAGGAAAAGCAACAGGAGCAGATGGGGGAGAGGGGAAAGGGGAGGGAAGGGGATATGCCTCTGAGCACAGAAGGGAAGGAGGAGGGTTCTTACATGCTTTGAGCAGCTTAAACATGCTCATGGACTAGATCCAACCTGAAAATGGGTGCAGCCATGCCACTGCTCCATGCTGGATCCATCACTGCCCCTACACCCATCTTTTCCCCCTGTTTATTTGCCGTTTCCCCTCCTTACTGACAAAGGAAGGGGACAGCAATGGAAAATGCATGCATGTTGGGGGAAAAAAGAGACAACTTCTCCTGTTTTCCAATTTTTAGAAGATTAGCAAATTAAATGAAAAAGTTATGCTAATTCATCTCATTAAGCACAGAAAAGAGAAGACACAAAAAGCAGTGGTTCCTACAGTACTGTTTACTTACCCTGATTTATATAGGATATTGCTAATTACCACTCACTCTCTCAGATTATCTCAAGATAAGACATTCATGTGTGCCATGTAAGTGCTGCAAGAATCTTTGGTGTCTACAGTTGTATTTTAATATTGATTTTGCCTCTAGGGCCAGATCCTAGGCCTCACTTTGGCAAAAGCCATCATATTACTTCATGTGCCATACATTTCCCCTGATATAAGGTTGCAGTGTTGGAGGTCTCTTTATCCAAGCAACCATTTTCCTGGATAGGTCCCAGAACAGCTTATTTAGCACCCTGAGAAAAATTGGTGTGAGTTAAGTGTTCAATACAGGACCACATTGAAGCCTTCATTATAGCAAAGGGCAAGTACATAGGCTTGTTACAGTCTTGTAATAAGATTGCCCAACACTTCCCACTGCAAGACTTCGTTTTTGGTTGTTTTCACTTTTGCCCATGGGAGCCAGCTATGTCAGGAGTAGCCTCAAGATTTGGGAACTCATGTAGCAATAAACATGTCCAGGTAGAGCATCTAGATAACCTTGAAACTGGGCAGCATGGGGAGCCAATTGCTATAGGAGCTAGGAGGTAGTCTGGAAGCCTTTCAAGATCTGGCTCTTGGAAGCTGTAGGAGTCTCAGCTTCATGGCAGCATGGCAGACAAGCTTCCAGAAAGGCCACTGACTAGAAACTCTAGGAGCCTCAGATCTGTGGCAGCATGATGAGAGAGCTGACATATTTCCAGAAGCCTGAAAGCCCTGGGAGTATTTTTGAAAGAAAATACATTTGAAAAAAAAAGAAGTTTTTAAACAACACCTAAGCAGAATTTCTATTTTTCAGGAAATTAATTTTCTGCTTTACATTTTGAATTAAAACATTCCCCTCCCCGTAAAATATTGGAATTCTACAGGAAATGGAAATTTGGAGTCTTGATCAACTCCGTTAACTGCACCTTTCTACTTCTACAGACAAACAGTTGGGATTTTATGGAACCTTTCTCACTGCTTAGCTTTTATGCATCCCAATGAAGAACCATCATAGGCACTGAGTGGGACAAAGGTTTTGCAGAAAAAATAGCAAGGTGTCCTGTAACTAAAGAGTGTATTCTAATGCACACAGCCAGGGGGGCTGGATAAAGGTGGTACGTGCCACCTTAATTCTGGCTTTTCTTAACTTTTGTGTGCTTTATTTAGCAAATTTAAAAATATTCTTTTAACAGTTGTTCTTTTGTGCTTAACATCCAATAAAGAAGGTGATATCATTATTCTTCAGAAGATATTTAAATACAATAACACTTTATGTGCAACTTCTTTGGATCCATCAGAATACATTCTTCCTTTAATCACAAGTATAAAAAAGATAGGTTTGTTCATCAGGACCATGTAACATTGCTGCCGCAGCTGCATTTTTCTGGGGGTGACTGTTGTGCTCACTTGGTGTGGGTATATTAATCATGTTATTGTCTGTGTCCTTTTATTCCAAAAAGAAGCTTGTACTTACTCTTGCTTTTTATATACATACATAAATATATACATACATGTGTCTATATATATGTATAAATAAATATATACACACATACCACCTACATACATATATATTTATAAACATAAAATATATAAAAGTTAATTATACATATATATATATATATATACAATTCATAAATTCTATATATCAATACATGAATTCTATATGTGTGTGTGTGTGTGTATGTGTGTGTATAATTCATTTATTTCTTGGGCTTGTATTAAATATATTCCCAAGAAATAAATGAAATAAAAGATAGTAATTATTTGAGCAGGCATACTTACATTTGAAGTACTGGTGCATCCGTATAGAGTAAAGTTAAATGCAAGTGTATGTTTAATACTTCTATAAGTGCCCATGCTGCATTGTGTGTACACACTGGGTGTGATAAATGTGTTATTTTGGATTACAATAATTATGTAGCTTTTATGTGGAAAGCAATGTGTAAGAATGCAATTTATTGTTTGTCTTCTGGTTATTTCAGATATTTTTCTCATCTCCCTCTGGCCCCAGTACAAATTAGCATAAGTATGTGAGTAGTTTCTGACTTCAGTTTGACTACTCATGCACTTACAATTAAGCATGTGATTAAGTACCTGAATGAGCATATAGGTATTGATGGATTTTTCCTGTTATATTTAATATATGATGTGGGGTTATCACATCAATAACAGCAAATAATAATTGATAATCTGAGGACCCAAATCCAAGACTCTCTAATGGCTCCAAGCCCTGTTTTCATCTTATTGCTCTTATTGCTCTCCTGGGTTTGTGTTTAAAGATAAACTCCTAGATATGAAGATTGTTTCTCTCAAGTTACCAAAAAATCCCTTTGTAGCTCAGCCTATCTGTCTCACTAAACTCTCATTCCTACAAGCAGTGGCCATGGACCGGGCAGTTGCCTCAGTAGGTGATTTCTCAAATGCATTTGCAGTTACTGTTCCCACATCCATCTCAAACAGGGAGCTTTGATCTACTGAGAATTCTCAATTCGAAGCCAGTGCTTTGAGAAGCAGAAGTTGGGGAGTTCTTGGCAGCTGCACACCCATTATATGTTAGCCTTCTCCTTCTGAGATGAAGAGAAAGGAGAAGGTGTTGGATCCATCCCTCTCCTAATCTTGTCTGTAGGGAAGAGGAGAGCAGAACTGTATGCGAGGATGAGAGGAATTTGATAGTTGAAGAACACTGGGTATGTCTACATGTGAATTTATGCAGGCCTAAACTTAATATGCCTTAGTCTAAAGTTCATTAAGTGCATGTCTACACATGGATGCTCTAAGGTACCTTAACATGGCTTCCTGGGCAGCCTGCCCTCATCGGCACTCTGGACAGCCCCCAGAAACCCATGGCGGCATAGCCCAGCGGTGAAGATCAGTGCTGGCCAAGGAGGTGGGAGCCTCCAGTTCCCCTCGATATGGTTGGCCCAGCCTTGGCCCTGGTTCTAAGCCCCTCACAATGTTCCTGCCTCCCCAGGATGACAGCAGGCCAGAGCTGAGCCCACAGGGCCCCACACTGCTGCTGGGCACTGCCAGGAAGAAGATGTGGTGGGCACTGTTCCGAAAGGCACAGACACTGGAGCTGAAGTGCTGGTTGGTGTGTGGTAAGTCAGCAGAATGGGCAGGAGGTGCAAGGGCTCCTGTCAAAGCACAAGGGACAGGCCCCACCATAACTCCTTGCAGGGGAAGGAGGCAATGCAGCACAGGCAGGAACTTTGGTAGCAGCTTCCCCCATGTCTTTCCCTTGGGGTGGGTTTGCTCACTGAGCAATGCAGCCCTGCAGGTGTGGGATGGCTCACTGCCCACCTGGGATTCAGGCACCCTTATCAACCCACGTTCCCACCAGGGACAGCAGGCAGCAGGCTGGGATTGCATCTGCCCCCAGTACCTAGCACAGCTTTCCCTGTGTGGCTCAGTCCAGGCAGGCTGGATGCAACAATGGGTGAGGACTCAGCCTTGGATTGAGTTGCAGAGATTAATGATCAGTGAGACTATTGTAGTCATACATCAAAAGCTTTATTGGGACATGCTATTATTTGCAATAATAATTATAATGCTCACATGACCTTGTTGTTGAGAGAAGTTGGATTCATCAGAATTCATGATGGTTGAAGTTGTTCAGTGGAGTCTCAAGTGATCTGATTCCTTGTGGCTATACAACTGTTTTATACTTCTGGCTACATGATGTTTGTCATGTATACCATTTCATATTTGGTTAACCTAACTCTGCATCCAATCAGTGCCCACTTCCTTGTTTCCTTTAGGTCACTAACCCTGTCCAGTGACCCAGTGTTGGAAAATGCCAACCCTGCCCAACAACCCAATACTTGCTCAACATAGCTATGTGTTTTTGTGCCATCATGGTATTACTTTGGTCAAACAGGGCTTGCCAGACCCACAAAGTAACAATATTTTGTTTGTAATAGTTTGTATTTTTTGAGTGTGTTGATTTCTAACAAAATGCTAAACCATTCCTAGGCTTGGTTGTGAAAATTTTGTAAGACTCTCCTTTGAGAAGAGAATCTTTTCCAGTGTATGTCTCAAGCTTATTAACTGACCCTCATGATTTAAAAAAAAAGTTTCAGTGCATCTCAGACTTCACTTATAGGATCTTTAATGGCTCTGTTTGATTTTAAAATGCCTCAGAATTGCTTGGATTTCATTGTTGTTTGTGAATTGAGGCACTGTGCAATTCACTGAATAGCTAGGATTCTCTTCTAGAAGTCATGTGAAGGAAAACTGTCATTGAATAATCAAAAGCTCTCCTAGCTGACACCAAGCAGTTTTCCATTTCTGTGGGAGAAGAGAAATATTATGACAACATCTACAGTGAACCTGTAGCATTTAGCATGACAAAGAATGAGAGACTCTATAGGATGAGGTATTGCCAAGGAAGAAATTTCAGCTAAATTTCTAAATTAGTCCTTTATCTTCAGTCTCTGGCTAGGGACAGACATTCATAACTCCTGAGCCTGAATTGATTCAGTCTTTGCAGGTTAGTCTAACCTGCACAGATTGAACTGATTTGCAAGTGAATAGACATTCACTTTTAATTTGGAAAAGTAGGCACATGCCTGCAGTGGCTCAGGCTAGAAGCTGGGGTGCACTAGATGTATCCCTCCCTTCTCTTCCTCAGCAGCCACAAGGCTGGAGGGAAGCTGCCCGGGGGGGGCATAGCCAGGCCTCTGAGAGACGGCTAATTATGATTGGGGAGGGGTTTAAACCTCCACCCTAGCCTGTAGAGACCCAGCCAGGGTGTGCCTGGAGGGGGAGGGTGGAAACAGCCCTTTGGAGGCTTGTCCCTGAGGCCCAGGCAGTGCCTCAGGTGAAGGGAGTGGCAGGAGCAATGCTGTGCAGTGTGGCAGGAGCAGGAGCTGCACCTGGATGTGGGGGGAACAGAACAGCTCTGCTGGGCCCAGCCAGTGTTGTTGCTTCCCCCTGCCTCTGGCAGCTCCTCCTTTGCCCAGTCCTGCCACTGCTGCACCACTCTGGGTGGGAGTGGGAGTGGGGAAGCTTCAGCCCAGTGACTTCTGCCTAGTGCCTGTAGATCTGGCTCCAGGTCCAGCTGGCTTCCAACTGCTCCACCCACCCAGCGTGATGAGCAGCCCCTGTGGGTGGGCAGAGTGCTTGGAAGGCAGCCGAGAGCTGGAAGCTGGAAGCACTGGGCTGAAGCTTTTCCCTCTCCTGACCTACCCCCTTCCACTAGGGTGGCCATCATAGAGGACAGTCTGGTTGTCCTCTGTCCTCTATTGATACAAAACCCAATGCCTTTATGTCCTCTATTTTTCTCTTTCAAGAGAATTTCTCTTTTCTCTTGAAAGAGAAAAATAGAGGCCATAAAGGCGTCAGGTTTCGTATCAATAAAGGACAGAGGACAGAGTAGTAGAAAACTGGAATGTCCTCTATGACAGCCATTCCACCTGCCACCCAGAGTGGTGCAGCGGGGGCAGGAGGAGGAGGAACTACCAGAAGCAGGAAGACGCTGTGCATTGGTTGGACCCGGCACGGCTGTGCTGCTCCCCTCACCTCCAGCTGTAGCTCCTGCCGTACTGTGCAGTGCCACTCCTGCTTGGTAGAAGCTTGAGCCTGGTGGTTTCTGCCCAGTGCGTGGAGCTCTGGCTCCAGCTAGTAGATACTTTCCACCCTCTCTGCCCACCCGCAGGGGCTGCTCATCACACTGGACAGGCAGAGCAGATGGAAAGCATCGGGGAGCTGGAGCCAGAGCTCCATGTACTGAGCAGAAACTGCCAGGCAAAAGCTTCCTGCCCACCCACCCAGAGTGGTGTGGCAGGGGTGGCAGTGGCAGCTGGAGGTGAGGGAAGCAGAACAGCCCCACCGGCCCTGGCCAGTGTCCAGTTTGTGGTGCAGCTGCAGCCACCAGTGCTGCACAAGACATGGGGTGTGGTGGTGGCTGCCAGGCTCTGGGCCTGCCAGCACTTCCAGCCCACTGCCCAGCCAGCCCCACCCATGCCTCCAGGCCCAGCTGTCACAGAACTGCAGCCGGCTGGGAAGGGCCCTGCCCCTGAATCCTAGCCTAGGCCAGCCCTGCTGGACCCTTCCCTGCCAGAGGCAGCTCCATGATAGCCCTGCCTAGCCTGGGCATAGTGAGCAATCAGGTTGCACAGCTCCCATGGCCCCAACCTGAGCTGCAGCCCACTGGGAAGGACCTGGTGCCCATGGCCCAGCCTGAGCTGGTCCCTCTGTGTCTGCCCTCAGCAGAGCCCACAAGCTGGCCTGGCTCAGCTCCACAGCCTTAGCCATGGGTGAAGCAAGTGGATGGTGGGACCATGCTTGCCTTCCTCCTCTCCCCCTCTCTCCCGCTGCCTCTTGAGCAGTAAGGGAGGAATGCTTGACAGGAGCTGCTAGCTATGGTTCCTTGGTGGAAGGGGGAGAATAAAACCCTTCCCTGCTTCCTTTGGTTCAGGGGGCCATGCCAGGCCCGTATCAAGCCATGCCAATGCCCCTGCTCCAGCTAGAGAGCAGAGGAGTGGGGCCAGCCCTGCTATCTGGAGCAGACAGCCCAGCCTAGTCCAGGGCTGCAGAGCATGCTGGGATTCTGGGGGACTCTAGTTTAACTTAAACTAGGAAGGAGTCTGGGACACAAGTTCCATAAACCTGTTTGACCCAAATCAGTTAAGTCTGATACTACATTCAACCAGGTTTACCTTAAACCAGTTTTGGCCATTTTGAAACTGGTTTATGTGTACTGAATTTATGTTCTGTTACAGATTTAAACCAGTTTCTTATTACTTAAACTGGTTTATGTGTAACTTCTGAACCTAGCCTGTAGGTCTTTGGTGCTTTGGTTAGGTTGTTCACCATTGCTGATACTGCAAATGTCATTTCTGAAAATATGAAAAAAACCCCGTAGCTTTGTCAAGACATTCAAAAAGAAACTCTCATATACTTATATGGAAATTTCAAGGGACATGCTAATTAGATCTGTTATATATGTTTATGTATCTTTTATCAACTTTACCCTAAGTATTGATTACTACTCAGCCCTTCTGTTTGCTCCATTTTCCCAAAGTGAAAAAAGAGTGTAAGAAAGGCTATAGAAATTAACAGGCTGGCCTCACCATTTCCACATTTTGTAAAGCACACACCAGTAGCTTTTACTGATGCTTTAACTTTGCTTTAATTTTCTGAGTACTATTATTCACCACCCGAAATTACCATTATTATGAGTAATGATTCATTTTGAAATGATTAATGAGACCTATGGTAAGGTATTTAGAAACTGGCAAATTCTTATAATCCAGTATATAGATTTTTTTTAAAAATGAATGGAATTTGAATTTAGTTAAACTGGGTAAAAATGACTCTCAAATGACTTAGCAGGCATTTAATCTTTCTCCATTATTTCTATATCAGTATTTTCCCATTTATAAGTCTAAAGAAGATTTTTCTAGCTGCTAGTGCTTGCAACCTCTACCTTGAAAAACATGTTGAATTCTCATTGCCTCTTTCATGTAGCATCACAAGAAAGAAAATGTAACAGTCAGAAAGAACTTAATTGAGAGATTTTTTGATCATGCACAAAGCAGAGTAGAATCCAATTTCAGGTGCATTAGTTCTGTAATGACTAGTATAGCAAAGACTTGGTTTCCTAATAAATGAACAGATAAGACTGAAGCACACAGGTAGCTACTGATTGCACTGTCACTCTCCCAGAGGTCTAGCTGAGTATTCATGAACTTTCATGAAAAAGAGGAAATCAGTTCTGTTACCTTTGTGGTGAAACCTGCATTTGATGCAAAGACCCACCCGTGGATGCTTAATAATGCAATTTTAACTTTGGCTTAAACTTTTTCTCTCCCTGATCACCACTCATACCCTGAGAAGTTTTCTGGGCCCTTTCTTTCCGATTTTAGATGGCCCATCTTTTTCAAAGACATGTCCTTTCTGCCATCAGGCCCATTTTGTTTAGATTGGCTCCATCACTGTTATTCTCATATTTGGCTCCCTTGCATTTGTAGACTTGTGGGGATAACAGAATTAGGTTCAATTGTACGATCTAGAAATATCACCTACTTGTAGTTCATGGAATAATAAATGTAACTATTCTATCATGCTGCAAGAAGAAATCAGCCCTATTCATTTTTAAAATGTGTTTTGTTGAAATGTGAGTAAATTTTCCTTGGGAGATAAAGCAACATTTCTCCAAAATGTGTTTAAAACAGTCAGGAAATATATCAGGATTTAGAAAATTTTGTTAAATGGATTTCCTCAGTTTATCTTATGCTTAGTTTTCCTTATATAATTAGCACTGAGCTAATGTAGAAAAAGAATTATGCACAGGTTTTTGGAAACTTTGTTGAATGCTGAGAAGGTACTAAAAAATGGAAGTGTTGATATCTTGAATCTGAATCTGTTTGCATTTTTAGTGGCTGCTTGGTTTTAATTCCAAGGCACAGGGTTGGCAGGGATAATGATAACCTGAGGTCATCAAAACTATAATATTTAGATTAGAGGGAAGGGTTTTTATGGAATGTGAAAACCAGTTATGCTCTGCATTTTGGCAGGATGCTTTAGGGTCACTCCTTAAGAAAAATTAACCTAGCAAGAGCATAGTCCTTTTATTTCACTGTGATTCTAGCTCAGCTGAAAGGAGTAATATGTCAAGAGGCTGAGCTCATCATTTATGTAAAGCTGATATTGTTGTGCATATGCACTGCACAAAAAGGATCCCTGAGTTTGACCTGTGGTGAATGTTTTGAAAATGCTCATTTGCTTTGGTATGTGATTGTTGTATAATCATAGAATCATAGAATCAATGAGTGGGAAGGGACCTAGGCAGATCATTTAGTCTGACCCCCTGCCATGGGCAGGAAGGAGCACTGGGGGTGGCAGGGGTCATAAGACCCCAGCCAGGTGCCTGTCCGGTCTCCTCTTGAAGATAATATCACATCATCCCAAGCAATAGGTTGAAACATTGCATAATACTATTACACTTGCTCCTTAGCACACAAGAGAATAAAAATAGTTTTAAATAGGTTTCTAAAAATATCCCAAAGCATTTTTCAAATGAAAGTATTGAATTATGTACAGGCAACCAGAGTAGTTATTATGCACCCAGGGATAATTAATACATGTTTATCAGTGTCAGTATCTCTGTTTCTTTGTTAGTCATGATATCAAGGTGATTTTCTGAAAAGTCTCAGGGTCAAGCTACACAGTGAATTATCTGAAGTAATTTTACACACTGTACCACTGTATAATTTCAGATGTGTTCAAAACATGATAATAATATGTAATAGTGTGATGTTAATACATTAGACTATTGACTTTTTTGGTTACTCTAGTTCTTTTTTGATGTTTTCTTGTTTAATTATATTATAATAAATAGGTATATATATTTGAGAGCTCTGCACAAAAGGGTTAATAGCATTTAAACCATAGATCTTGGAGCAAAATAAAGTAAATATAAGATAAATAGGAATTTGAAGATCAATACAGCTCAATAAAATGAATAAACATTTTAAACAAGTAAAACAAATAATATTGTCTCAGTCTTAAACTACAATTTTTAGGATAACAAGATTAGAAAAGGTAGAAAATACCTTATTTCGTTGTCATCATAAAAGCCTTTCTTTCACATAATTCTTTCTTTTGTGACTTTTCAAGCTAATAAGGTGACAGCCTATATCATCAAAATAGCTTTACTATAGTAAGTATTGTGGTTTTTGAACTAGTAGGGTAAAAGACTTCTGAGCCAGAAATGGAGTTAACCATTTATTTCTCTGAGACAGTACAGATTACAAAGAAACAGTGTGGTAGATCTTCAACCTGGTCAGAGATGCATGGGTAAGAATGATTTATTTCTCTTAATACAAATACACTTTCATTCCTAAGTACACTGGCTTCATAGTTTTAAAGCAGTGAGCTATAAAGCTCCTCAGTAACATACTGTTTTTTGAACTATACAAATATTTCTTGTAACTATCAATATTCTTTAGCCAATGGGGAACGGGGCATATTTTTTGCACAGACAATTGTTTCCAGTTGTTTGCAAGCATCTCCCAAAGATAGCAGCCAACAAGGCAGGCTGCCATGTACAAAAGCCCATGCCTTTCTGAATGGATTAGTCCAGGATTGAGCAAAATATGGTCTGGGGCTGGATTCGGCCCATTGAGGAATTTTGTTTGACCCATGGGGGGGGGGGGGGGGACAGGAGTGTCTCTTGGTTCCACCCACCCCAGGCATAAGGGTCAGCCTGAGCCATGGCATGTGCACTGGTCCTGCCACTCCCAGGCATGCAGCAGGGCTGGGGCAATGAGATTCTGGACTTCACTTCCCAGAAGCCCTGGTGGTGGCGGCTCCTTCTGGCTGCTGCTGCTGGACCCAGCCCCGCTGCTAGGGCACTCTGACCCATCTGCCCCACATCCATCACTGAGGATGAAACCGATACAGGCTGGGCACTCGGTTGGGTGGTGGGGAGTGGCATCGGGAGTGAGACAGGTGGGCAGGGCCAGAGAGACCCTGCAATCTTGGGGTGGTGATGGTGCAGGTTTAGGGCTGGGGCCAGGGCTGAGCCATAGTCCGCTGCCTGCACACCCCTGTGATGGTTGATGGGTGCAGGTTCACGCATGCAGCGTGTGGATCATGGCTCTGCCCTGGCACTGGCCCTGGCCCTGGCCCTGCACTGTCACCATCCTGTGATCTCAGGATCTCCATAGAGAGCTGCATCTGGGTTGGGTCCAGGATCTTAGGGAACTTACAGCACGGGGCCAGGGCAGAGCAATGATCCACTCCCTGCATGCCCCTGGCCACAGAACCAGTATCTGTCATAGGGGTGTGTGGACAGGGGATTGGGGCTCTGCCCTGGGCCCTGGCTCCACACTGTCACCATCCCATGACCGTGGCCTCATCCACCCATCCCACTTCTAAACAGGATTCCCTGCCCACTCACCCATGGCCACATCCCACATAAGGAGTTTTGATGAGCTGTTGTATGTGGGACGGGAGTGGTGCTGACCCAGCCCATGTCTGCTCAGCAGAACTCCTTATGTGGCCTGCAGGCCCAAATATTTGCCCAACCCTGGATTAGTCTCTAAGGCTAAGTACAGGCATTCAAGAAGCCCAAGGCAGAAGTGCTCTAACTTTCAAGTTTTACTCTAAATGCCCAAGGTTTGATCAGGATGGAATAGAACAGATGTTAGCCTGTTGGTGGGGCAGAGCTTGGAGCCTGCCTGCATAGGTCGACCCCAGCAGGTAAAGAGGGCTCTCGCATGCTGCCTGCTGTGCCCCATGAGCTCCTCGGGCTGCCAAAGACTCCCAAACAGAGCCAAACTGAGACACCCCTGATTGACTTCTGGGCATGGGCTACCATGCCCTTAACTCCCTGCCACCATGACTTGCATGTGCCTTCATTTCCTGCCCTGCACACCCAAGCAAGCAGGGAGGCCCAAGAGCTGTGGCAGGTCCTGCTGATTGCCATTTGTGAATCACAGCTGCCCACCTGGACCTGACATGGCAACGGCTCTCCATGACATGTGCCTTCATGTCCATGACCAGCCAGCTGGCCATCCCATGCATGGCCACCCAGTGCACCCTGCGCTCACCAGGTGCGTGAATGTGTGTGTGTCAGATGCCTGGGTTCTGTGTGTGGGGGGTAGGGGGTGCGTGTGTCCCAGATTCCTGTATTCCATGTGTATGTGCTTGTCCTGGATGCCTGGGGGGGAGGGTGTGTGTGCATGTATCCCAGACACCTGGGTTGTGTATATGTGTGTGTGGGTCCCAGGTGCCTGGGTTCAGTGTGTGTGTATGTATGTGAGGGGTGGTCCCGAATGCCTGGGTTCTGTGTGGGGGACGTGGGCTTGGGTGTGTCCTAGATGCCTGTATTCCATGTGTGTGTGTCCCAAACACGTGTGACAGTGCGTCCTGGATGCCTGGATTCTCTGTGTGTGTGTGTCCCAGACACCTGGGTTTTGTGTGTGTGTGTGGATGTGTGTGTGTATGGGTCCTAGCTGCCTGTATTCCTGCCCTGATGATGTTTGTGGCCCCAGTAGCAGGCTGTTCAGATCTGCAAAGCTCTGGCTGAGTAGCTCTTCATCCATACCATGTGAACCAGGAGCCCTCTCTGGATGAGGGCTGCCCCTGCTCTGGCACTGGGCCATGGGTCTCCAGCCCCAGGCTCCTCTGGCCCTACATCATGGGCAGCAGTGTCCAGAATGCTGGCCAGGCACCCTGCCCCCTCTCCTCCCCCTCCCCAACCCAGGGGCACATACTGAGGTGCAGGAGAATGTGGCCTTAGGAAGAAACTTGCCTCATTTTAATCAATATGTTGAAACTGCCAAACGTTTAGTGTGTTTATTAAAGAAAAACTGTGGAACGCTGCCTGCTCCGGAACTTGGAACCTTCTTTGCAATTAACATTGAGAGAGTGGAGAAAAACCTTGTCTGCACTGAGTGGTTATGAGGTTGAGGGGGAAGAAGGGAGGGCAGCCACAGATCTCAACTTAGACATGAAACCCTGGGGCAGTAGGGGGAATGTCATGTATAAAATTGCTGCCCCTTGCTTTAATTAAATATTGCAGCTGCCAGATTTTTTGCATGTATAATAAAGACAAACTGTGCAATGTAGCCTGTTCTAGAATTTGGACCTGAGTCCAGGAGGCTTCCTATACCTCCCCAGGGCGTTGCAATGCTCCCACCCAGGTCCAGAGTGGCCAGGCCTGGCAGCCTAGTGAGCCATGCTCTGTCCCATCCTGAGCACTCCTGCACCCTTCTTGGACTGGCCTGGAACCTCTTTGGGGTCCTGTGCCTATGTCAGTGGATGCCACCAGCCAGGGGTATAATAAGTTGGTCCTGGAACCTGAGCTGAGTCACTGCTGGTCTTCATATCAGGTCTCAAGGCACCTGGTCTGTCTCCCCTCCCACACTACTGCTCCCTGGAATGGGCCCCACCCAATGTCTCGCTGGTTCCTTGGGCCATGGGTCAGAGGCTCTTATGCACCACATCTCCTGTTCTTGGGCCCCCTTAGTACCCAGCATTTCCCACTCACTGCATGGTGTAGAGCATTCCCCTCAGCTGCCCTCCGTGGCTGGCCTCCTGTGGGACACCTGGTTATGTCACCCCAGGGAAGAGTCCCTGGAATGGGACTGACCACACTGTGGGAGGCTGGGCGTCAGTCTTTCCCAACACTCTGGGCCAAGAGGGTTACAGTCTCTGTGGGAAGTGGCACTGATGTCAGGGGTGTTGTAGCTTGATCCCAACCAGTCTTTGACCCTGTGCATAAACGCCTTATCCTGCTGCTGCAACCCTCTCAGCTGCTCAGCAGTGTGGTTGGCTTCTCTCAGATGGCAGGTAGCCACCTGAAGACCTCATCCTTGGACCTTTGCAGCATGTTCCTGGGCCTGGATGGCTCGTTCAATGCTGTGGAAGCACGGGTGCAAGCAGTCAACGACTTATCCATTCCAACCCCCAACATCAAGGGTCCCATTTGGTCCTTATTTCACCCAAATCATGTACACACATGTCTCGTGCTCTGCAGGTGTCTGGCCAACTATCCAGGATCCAGCATCTTGGCCTCCCTGAGTGGGCCTCCTGTGCACAAATATGGAGTCTGCAGACAACCGAGGGACCTATGGTGAGTCCTCTCTCTGGACCTTTTCCCCTGCCCAGGGTCAGAAGCCATGCAGCTGCTCACAACCCATGCAGATACTCCCCACTGATCATGCTGTGAAATGCCTGCATTCTGCCTCCCACTTGGGAAAATCCAGAGACCTGGATTCAAGAGGAGAAGGAGGAGGAGGAGGAGGGAAGGAGTATGGGTGCGGTTTGCTAGGGGAGATTTTTCCCATTCCTGCTGTGCCTTAACTGCAGCAGTGCTCAAACATAGATGCTTTGTCAAATGGAACTGTGTCAATGGTGCCCAGAGGCATGCCAATGTAAACCAGCAGTTATGACTTGGCTGTGGAGCTTGAAAAATTTTTTTAGTGCATTTCAGCATCTAGGTGCTGATCTGTACTATGTGATTTTGCATCAGTGCACTGGCCTCCTCAGGAAAGCTATGCAACCCTGAGGAATAGGGCACTTGGTTGTCAATTTACCAGATTTATGGTCCTATTCAATTTAACACAAATGGATATGCTCCCAGCAAAAGCAAGGAGTAATGACCCTGATGCCTCAGCTCCATTCCAGGCCAGTGGTATGGGAGTTGGCAGAGCAGGGTGTTTGAAAAGCATGAGGTCAGTGGGGAGCATCCATAAATCAGTATCATTACTCTTCCACCTGGACAATCATTGAGCCAAGAGCATGCTGAATATCAGAGTAGGCAGCAACATCCTTCCCCATGAGCATACCCCAACCTACCAAGGAGTCACATTAGATTGTTCCCTCATTTACAGTCATCACGTTCAGAAGGTCAGTAGTAAAATCTCTGCATGGGTAGCTGCCTTAAGATGTTTAGGCAGCATGGCATGGGGTGCCAACTTCAAAGTTCTCAGAACCACTGCACTTGCAATGGTATATGCCCTAGCAGACTATTGTGCTCCTGAATGGTCCAGAAGTTGTCACAATTAAAAGTGCCATGTTGTATTTAATAATGCGCAGAGAATCGTAACAGACTGCACAACTTACACACATGAGGATGTATTTCTTGCACTCTTCGGCATTAGATCAAGTTACATTAGAATACAGACTCCAACTGCTCCCCTGCTACCAGGTTTTCTGGGCCCATGGAGAGCCCAGCAGGCTGGGTAATGTGGCCTTGCATGTTGCGCTAAATTCAGATAAGGGTTGTGGTGAATGGAAATGAAATGATCCATCAGACTAATCTGGTCTGGCATCTATTCCTACAGCATTTTATACCAACACCAAATGAGTCTGCCATTGGGCATGACCTTGACAGAGAAGTGTGGGTCAAGCTGAACGGACTGAGATCTGGATACAGACACTTCAAAATAGCACCGTACAAGATGAACATTTTAGACAGCTTCCTGTGTGAATGTGGTGTCCAACTACCAGGACAGGACTTAATGGAAAGCTATAATCTTTACAAATGCTCATATGGGGTAAATGGAATTGGTACATTAAGCAATAATACCAGACAGTAGCTTATATCTGGGCAGAGAGAACAAGGGGCAGGGGGTTGGAAACAGGGGCTTCACTGGTTCGAGTCCCTGAGTGCCTGAATCTGGGCCAGGCTGGCACTTGGGCAGACTAGATCACTGCCCCATAATGGGAGGTGAGTGGGATGCTGTAGTGCTCCGTGGGATGCTGTAGTGCTCCATGGGATGTGATCTACCATGTGTCAGTGGAATGTGATCTACCATGAGCCATGATTGGATCAGGTAGAGATATTCATTATGGTGCTCTAATCTACTGCACTCAAGACTGATATCACATTCATCCAGGGTTGTCCTAGACTGGGATCCGTCATTTTTATAGTGCTCTATGTGCCCTGGCCGTCTGTTTGGTTATAGCTATAAAAGGTTTTCTGTGTGCCTACCACGCAAAGGTGTAACTTCTGTACCTGCCCTAAGATGCCATTCTGCCTCGTCTTCTCACAGATGTAACTTGGTTGTAAAAACTATCTGTGATACTATAGTGACAATAAAGGTGTCATCTCCTAGCAACAACATAACATGGCCTTCCATGTTAATGATATAAAGATTTTAATTCCTAACTGAAATTATCATATTGTTATCTAACTGGATTAAAATCATATATTGGAAATAACTTAAGTATTCCTTTTCTTAATTAGATAATATTTAGTATACATAGCATTAACAACTTTAACTTTTGGTTTCAGTTTCTTTTCTTTTATTATATAGACTACATGTGCAGTTCAAAGGCTATAGTCTCCCCTAAGCTCTGTCTGTTGAACTCTTACTGAAGGTAATAGAGGTAGAATCTGGCCCTGAGTTGTCATTTGCTGCTGAAAGGATAGCTGTGTTTCAAAAGAAAATGTGTGCTGGCCCAGTTTATATTTAGTATGTCGTTATCATGGGGAACAACACTAAGGGAAGCCATTGCCCAGAAGTTATGCATCAGTATATTCAGATTCTTTGAATAAAGATTATAAGGTTAGGTTGGTATAATGAAGGGAAAGTGTGTGTGTGTGTGTGTGTGTGTGTGTGTGTGTGTGTGTGTGGTGGGAGGGTCTGGTAATTTTGTACCAATACTGAGTGAAGCCAAACTATCTGGGCAAGTATTTTGCATAATCATGGAGAACAAAATGATAGTAATGTTCACAACATTTTACTCAGCCATTTTTGTGCCATGCATCCCTCAGAAACAAATACACTATAATCCATGCCTGAGGAGTTTATCATTTGTACTCAACCATGACTTAACGACTCAACAGATAAATATCTTAAACAGAAATGGAATACGGGACAAAGTAGAACAAGGGTTATAAGATCACATAGTTTCTCAATCTGGCATATGTACAATACAAAGTTTAAAGGTCTTACTAATTCTGGAAAAAAAAAAAATCAGCCAAACATTAAATCACCGCTCAAACAAGCAAAGAAAGGGTGGTGAATGTTTACGATTAATGAGTGTCTATCCATGTGCTCTGGAGTCAGGAGGGGAGGGAGGGACAATTTAATTAGAGTGGCTCCTGGACAGCCACTCTAAAATGCCACAGCATCACATGTGTTCAGCATCCTGCATTTCAAAATGGCTGCAGGGGCACTTTAAATAAAGCTTCTTTGATGATTTTTAGTTAAAATACCCCTGCTACCATTTTCAAACATGGGGCACTGAATAATATGACACTGCAGCATGATTAACTGAATCTGCTCTGATGCGTTCTAACCGGAGCACATGTATAGATACCCAATGTGAATGAAAACATGTAAAGCACAGTTCAGGATGACCCAAGATTTAAGATTTAAATTCTTCCTAGGAAACTGAGAACACATTTTAAGATAGAAATTACCCGTTATAAATACAATCAAGGTTGTTTAATATACACTTTATTTTAAAAATATGTTGTTGTTTGAGAACTCAATTGCTTTATTTCAAAAACATATTTATTGGTAGTGCAAAATGCCAAACTGGTGTCTGTGAAGTTGGTTAGGTTATACATAGGGCTGTGTAGAATAGACACATCTGAATAATTTTATTTTGTTCCGTTCCAGTATAGACACTAGGCACCTCTCTATAGACTTGATGCACCCCTTAATAGACTTAAGGCACTTGTCAGAAAATACCAGATCTTAGTTTTCACTCATTTTTTTGCTGCAGAAAAATAATAGAGCAATCCATCTGTTGCAAAGAACTTAAAAAGATTACAACAGCTCAGAGTGTTAAAGGTATAGACTGCTCATTTGAAGTCTCTTGGTTTATGTTGTGAATTATGTTTGCACACCTAACAGTGCCAACATTGCATGACACTCCATGGAAGCCTTGGCAAGAGCTCAAGGCAACCTAGGATACCTCGCATGGCACCCTGGTTGAGAATCAGTGTAGTAGCAGGAACTCTGAAATGCAAGGCAGCAGACAGTTCAGGCTTTATGATCAGTCATTCCATAAACTCTCTCCTAAAACTGACAACAGCATTCCCCCTGGTCTGGTCAAGTACCAACTTGTTGTTGCTGATATTTCTGTTATCAACATATGCCTGGTTTCCACTGTTCCAGGCCACAATTTCAGTAAGTATAAGGCAATCAAATGCAAAGCAGTGCTGGCAGGAAGGCACTGGGACAGATCCTCATCTGGTGTAATGCAGTGTAGTACCATTGCAATCAATGAAGCTAGGCCTGTTTATACTCAATGAAGAATTGGCCCACATGGCCTGCCCCTAAGGGAGAGCAAGAACAAGACAGGCATAAGAAGCAGATATATAGAGGAAGTGTGAAAGAGCCCTGAGTTGTTCTCCCCTGATGAGTGAAAGCTGGATTCTGATGTGCCATCCTGTATGAATGTAAAAAGTGAGAGAGAGAAAATTAATGTTTAGACTTGGTTCACACACATTGTTTTCTAATGGAGAATAAGTATCACCCTACATACTGTATCAGGTACAAATTCCAGTGTGCGTTGTTTTTATCAGTTAACATCTCAGTTCCCAAGAAAGTAAATAAGTAAGCTTATAGTTAAACATTTGTACTCAAATGAAATTCACCATCTCTTTTAAACCCTAAGGCCAATGTACAGTGCTTTGGAGTCAGTGCAGCATGGGGCCTGACAAGACATCCCACTTGATACAGAGAAAATTGACGAAGACATTCTATCATTCTTAGACATTCAGTGGCAAGTTCAAAGGGGAAACAGTTGTGTCTGATTACCAGCTTCTGCTAACGCTAATTTAGCCCCACAGAACTTTGCATCTGATTCTGCATGGTATGCCTAATTTTGCAACAGCATGATTAACAAATTGGCCTTCATGACACTTGTAATGTGGTTTTAACTCTGCATGCTCTCCATTATTGCCTAGTTTGTAGCTTTTTTTTGCAGGCTTCCCTGCTAAGAATTGACAAAAAGGACCTCACTAATTAATACTGAACTATCATAGGCATCTGCAATTATAATTCTTGTTAACGCAAAGGGATTTATAATGACTGAACCAGTCTTTTTAATGTCCTATCAGTTGCAACTTGTATTCCCAAGAAATGTATTTCCCAGCATTGGTAGATTTTCAAATTAATTTATACATGGAACACATGTGCTTTGCCTAAGTTAATTCCTGTCATGTAGACAGCAACCTTCTGATATGAGATACCGATAGGAATATCAATCACAAATGTATTTGATGTCTGGTTTCTGATACTTCAAAAACATTTAAAAGGTCATGAAGAGAACTGGAGGTATATAGGTTGTATATACTATAAGCACAAAATGCTGTAAAACACAGAATATACACCATTAAAAACACAGAAAATAGAAATATGAGAATGACTTCTGTAGTGTGTGTGGTAGCTGAGACTAAATTCTACCTTCCACTGTAATCCCCCTTTTCATTTTTGGTGAATGACTTTCTAAAAGATGAATTGAGCAAAATTTATTCTGATGTCATCCCCCAGACAGTACTCACTGCTGGATGGGCATAGAGAGAAAGCAAGTCTGCTTTCTCAAACTCCTGCTGTGCTATGAACTAGATATGATGTTCTTCCTCACTACCGCTCTTTGCCTGTTGTGTGCTCTTCATTGGCTGTCCTCGTTCACCTCAGGGGCAGTGTTACCTTAGGTGAAATCCCTTTTAAGAAGGGCCCGCTGTATTATTAGTATCTTTTGACTGGATGACTGCTGTACAAATTAGAGAAGGTGAAGGAGACCAACTTGGTCATTTCCTCCATGTTTATGCTCTCCAAACAGCACAGTAGAGTGAATGTATGCATGTGTAGCAAAGTGGCATTCAAACATCCCAAAGTGCCAGTAAGAGAAGCTGGATGTATTTGATATAATTTGGTGGCTGGGGAGTTCTAGACCTGAACTTGATGGCTGAGAGAAATGGAGACTAGTATTACTTATTGCTATCATAGGCTGCTGCCTCCATGGGGAAGAGAGAAGATCCTATCTGATTTTCCTGGCGTATGGTATAAGCAGCATCCTATGAGTTAGTGTCATAAAAAAGATACTGACTTACACTAATTGCCCTGGCTGAACCCTGAATTTGTGAGAGTGACTCATATGCTAATGTAATTTCATAGCAATTATATCAGAAGAAATTTTAAGTGATGCCTTGCAGCTTGCCCTGCTTTACCCATTCACATGGGTGTTGGGGGAGATGATTCATTCTGAATAACCTAGTGTCTATTATTACATTATTTACTACTAAAACTTGCTGTTGTTGTTTATACAGTGCCACAGATATGCATGAGTCTCCACAGATCTGACACATGATCACTGATGCAGTGACTGTGCCCAGGGGCTTGCGATGGGGTATGCATAGATATTATAGCAGTTAAACATCTTGTTAACTGATAGTAGGATGTGTTATATGATATGTAGTAGGGCTGCGCAAAGCTTCGGTCCCTGATTCAATTCAGCAGAGATTCGGCCTGATTCAGTGCCCAAATCTCCAAAACCAAATTGAATCAGAGGACCCTTTAATCTCTCTGAATTGAATCGGAACCCTCCGAATCAATTCAGAAAGATTTGGCGATTCAGATATAGACACAGCTTTAAATGTTTTTTTCTACATACCTCTAGGTACCAGGTGGCTTATGAATGCTGCGATGCTGGGGTGCATGGAGGATCCTACAGAAGCATGGGGGGGCACCCCAGTGCATTCGGCAGCATACCCAGAAGTGGACCAGAAGCACTTCTGGTCCACTTCTGGGTCCACCGGGGAGCATACTGGGAACACCCCCGCACCTCCCAAGCTCGGCAACTGGTGCCTCCTGGGCCTGGGGGGCACCCAGGGTCCCCCCGTGGTCGATCGCCAAGCTGGGTGGTACAGGGGATCCCCCCCTGCACACTCTGTGGTGACTCAAGTTTGCTACCAAGCACACAGGGTCCCCTCCCCCCGCATTCCTGTGGGATGCTCTATCTGCCCCCACATCGCAGCATTCACAAGCTGTGCTGGTACCTTCAAGTGTATAGAAAAAACATTTAAAGCTGTGTCTATATCTGAATCTTTGATTCTCCAAATCAGCATTGAATCTTCAAATTTGGGTTTGGCCGAATCAAATCAGGGAAAGTGATCCGAATCAACGAATCGAATCGCTGTCCGCGATTTGGACTGAATCTGAATCAAATAGGGTCCATTTCACACACCCCTAATATGTAGTTAGAGAAGTTTGTGTGGGAGCATTTTATTGATCCATTTATAGTCAGCACACAGAAGTACCAATTCACCCTAGGGTAGTGGATCAGCTGGGCTCAGCTGATTGAAATGTGATTTATAAGAAATATTTTTTGTTGAAACTTCCCCCCCCAAAAATGCTGTTTTGTTGAAACTCAAAAAAAAAAAAAGTGTCATCAAGATGGAGTCTCACACTTATCAGTCTTTGTGGCCAGTGCTAGTTAGAAGCCAGTATTCAGTTGCTTAGACTTTCCATCTGCAACTGCAAGGTGGGTCTCAAGGGCAGGCACTAGGTCAAATGCCTCAGGCCAATAGAAAGAGCAATGCTGCAAAGCCCAAGGCTGTCTGTAGGTGGTCAGTGTTTTTGAGATCTATACTGCAGAAGATTTATTGGCTGGCTTTTGGCAAGCTGCTTAATTTCCTCACCAACTCATCACTGGCTCACTTACCCATGTGGTTTGCAGATTTGAGAACTACGGATGACAACGCTATATGATTAATACTCTCTATGTCCTCTTTTGACCCTCCTCTTCAGGGTGCCTGACTGAATCATCCTTTCTGATGGAGTTGATCCTCTTAAAGGCCCAGGGTGGTATGGATGGGAATGTGAGAAGCACAGGACAGGGGAAAAGATTTCCTTGAAGTCACGTGGAAAATAGGTCTCTGAACAGGGAACCAAACCCAGATATCTTGAGTCTCAGGCTAATATCCTGACCACCACCTTCACTCCTGTATATAAAGTGACCTATGGGCTGACTTGCTCTCACATGTACATTGCTTGTCCTTCCCTTCCTCTTTCTTTCTCTCCTTTAATCCTATTACAGTGAGGAGCAGGACTTGTGATAGACAGCTTCCGAATGAAGATTAGTGATGGAAGTCTAGTGAAAAGGGGTGTATTTTAAGAAGGGATTTGAAAGATGAGTCAGTCAATAGGTCCATTGGAGGAGGAAAGCTATTCCATTTATAGGAAGAGCATTATTGCCAGCAGAGGTTAATTTTCTCTTTGAAAGGATTAGAAAAATCCAAAGCTGGGGTTGAAGTTGAGAATCAAAGATATGTAGGAGAATTGTATGAAACAGGAATGATTAGAGAATATTTTAAATTTAGCTATCTGTATATTAGTATTAGGCCCCCTCTACACTTTACATTTATTCAATTCATTGACACAGTTAATGTGTTAATCATTGCATAAATGGCAAGGGTGCTGCATATGTACCCTGTTTAAGACACCATACAACACCAAACCAGCTATAAAAATATTCTACATTTAATGCATATGTGGCATGGTAGGAGGCACAATTGCTGGGACTGGGGATCAAATTCCATGGTGCTTTTAAATTAACATGTGACAAGGGCCTTAATATTATTATTGCTACCTATCTCTGCCTTTAACCAGCAACATTTTTTAATCTCCAGTTATCACAGGATACACATGCTATACATGGTAACAGAAAACAGCGGCACCTGTCTAGAAAGGGCATTTCCTTTTTCATCCTACTTTTTCGCTTCTGCTTTTCATGACACCTCTAGATTTTCTTTTCTCTGGTTCTTTGCAGAATAGCTGGGTGAAGAGGTGACCTTTTCTGTGATGAGAACATCTGCCCTATTAGTGTCTGCAATATCTCTAGTAACTACTAGGTGTGTCTACACATGCAATTAAAGCTCCTGAATTTTCTGCACAGAAAATTCAGGCTCATTAATGTGCTCCCAGGTGCACATGTACAACTCCGTCTTTATCAAGAGCAAAATTGCCCAGTTCAGGGCTGCTCCTGCCCTGCTTTGTCCCTCAGCAGCAGCCAGGGAGAGCTCCAGGCACAGGCACCAATCCCTAACTCCACCAGGCAGGGAGAGCTATACCAGTTGCAGGGGGAGCTGTCTTCCTGGCCACTTGGGGATTGAGATGGGTCTCAACCTCCACATGGCTGGGAGAGCTATGCCAGCTGCAGAGGCAGCTGTCTCCCCACCATGTGGGTACCAGGACTTGTCCTGATCCCCATGTGGTGGGGAGACACCTGCTCTTGAAGCTGGCACAGCTCTCCCTGCCTGGCAGAGATTGGGACCAACCCCTATGCCCTGTGGCAGCCCCTAGGGTTGGCACCTAGGGGGGAGCCTGGAGCTCTCACTGGCTGCTGTGGGGGGCAGAGCAGGGCAGAAGCAGTCCTGGACTGGGCTACTCCTGTCAGGCGCAATGTTGCTGTCAACAGGGGTGCACATGTAGATGTATATCCAAAAGTGCATTAATGAACCTAAATTTTCTGTGCAGAAAATTCAGGCACATTAATTGCACATGTAGATGCACCCGCTATGTGGTGTTTAAGGTATCGTGCTGTGTATATAACCTGTCTTCTTCCCCTGCCTGCCTATTACTTCCACAAATGCTATTTGAAGTTATACACTTACAGTGTAATCCACCCTAAACAATGTAAGTTCTGTTCACACATAGTTGGTAATTTAGAAAGAACTTGCTCTGCCCATGGACATTTCTTTTTCCTTCTTTGAGGTGGTGGGAGATCTTGTGTAGATACTAAAGCCCATACAACAAAGCAGAAAAATGTAGTCAGTCAGAGAAGGTGATATTCATTACCTGGCCCAGATATCAGAACTGGATCAGGATTGGCCCAATACAGGCTGTGTGGTAATTAAACGTTTTCATACTGGTCTGCATGGTGACCATGGAAAATTACAGTTCATGTTCATTGTTGTCCAGTTCACTGTTGATTCTTATTGCCATAAACAGATGCACTTTTGAGTTGGTTACTTTCTGGGGTGGTTTAAGAGTCCTGCACTAAATGACTATGGATGTTCCTTCCAGCCCTATGATTCTGCCTGTGCATAAGCTTGGGTACCATGATCTAATAGATTTATTCCAAGAAATGTATTCAAAGAAAAAATTATTCCCTGGTAAGCTTGGTGCTTTGATGTGTAATGCCTGAGGAGGGGAAGAACGGAGGCCAATATTTGGTTTGAATAGTTCCATTGTTAAGCAAACAGTACAGAAACACAATGTGCACATACCTTTTGATACACCAGCTCCCAAATACAGGACATTGGCTTTTAGTGGAGGATGCATGGCATGCTTACAAAGCAAGCGCACACACCAGGCAAACCAATAAAGCAGAATACTTGATGTGATATGAAAAAAATATCTTGGGTAATAATTTATGTGGCTTTGTTTTTATGCTTTTCTGTTAAACCTGTTTGGAAGATATACAATGAATTCATTTGAATACAGTTCCCCTGATCAGTACACCAAATGTTAGAGCTAAAGGAAGCAACAAAAAGGAGGAGGGGGGCAAGGTACTTTTTATAAACAAGATGGAAGAGTGAGAGCCATAGGTAGAGTGCAGAGGAGAAACTCTTGTCTTTCCTAGAAAACTCTTGCTTTTCATATGTTAGAGTGATGCTGGGGTTTGGTTATGGGGTTTTTTTTGCATCCTTCAAAAGCAATGAAAATGTGAGACTTCAGGCTCAAGGCAGAGAGTAATTTTGATTCCAAATGTTATGAAGATCGTGCCTGCAAACTGAAGCCTCAAGGTGATCATTAATTATCTGTTGTAGTTTCAGAGTGAAGTCAGTCAAAATACTTTTTCAATAAATTAATTTGTTAAAATATGAAGCCAAAACATTTCATGGAGATGTATCAATTTCAACAAAGTGTCTGGGTAGCAAAATCTGTCTTTTTACCAAACCTTTTGGAGAAATGTCCCCTCATGTGATCTTGTAGGCTTCAATGAAATCAGAAAAAAGACATTTCCCCACCAAATAATGGATCAAAATGCATGGAGATGAAAGTAACAAAGTAAAACAATAAGGTCCCAGAGGTGATCTTCAAAATACTCAACTCTGTATTCATGTTTTGCTACGAGTCACTCAGTGAGGTTATTTACAGTTATA
Organism: Crocodylus porosus; assembly: GCF_001723895.1. Taxonomy (NCBI): domain Eukaryota; kingdom Metazoa; phylum Chordata; order Crocodylia; family Crocodylidae; genus Crocodylus; species Crocodylus porosus. The sequence continues at coordinate 108,928,088 of NW_017728918.1, read as the reverse complement.
GTGTTGACAACATCAGAAAATGAGTCAGGATTTTAAGTTTTAGTATTGTTATTAGAGTTAGGGTTAAGTCTACAAGATAAAATAAGATGTGATCAGCTAACAATTGACTTGAGCAAAAAAAAAGCTACGTGATTGAAGTTTAATAAATGTTCTCCTGTGACTTGATTGTGTCTCAGATAGGAAATTGAAATCCTGACAAGTAGGCTGCTCTTGGGATGACCCCTAGTTTGGTAGTACCAGAACGATGAGGAGAAGGATGGCTCTAGTGAAATTTCCAGTGAACTTCAGCACACCCAGAAAGGGCTGGGTAAGATTTGGATCAGTCACCCAACCTTGAGGTGTTATATGAATGGTGCCAAGTCTGTGAAATGCTTGTGTTTCTGCCTTCTGTGCGGGGATTGCACATTTCTGAATGCAGGTTGAATCATGAGTGCAGGTAGTTAATATTCTGACTTTGCCCAAGGGGCTTCAAACTCCTTTTCCTCTTGTTTATATACCATACCCAGAAGTGCTGGCTTAGTTATTACTGCAGCAAAATACTCATATGTAGAAAGGCTTGGGACCTACCAAATGACTCCACCTTCTCTGCGGCTTTTTCTTAGAGGCAGCAATGTTCCCATTTCTCTTTCCCTCGTGACATTCACACTTCCTACCCCCTAGAGGTATAGAATATTTTATGTGCTTTCCATTTCCACATGTCCATAAACTATATTTGGCATAGAGGTTGTTCACTGGGTTACTTTGTAACAGGGCTGTGCCATGGAATGCATAGACAATGAAGATATAGTTTTAGGAGAACATGAAGTGCTTTAATTTGCAGGGCTTATTCCTGGTCTCATGACTACCCTGGAAGGAGCAAGGTGGAGAAAACTAAACAAAAAGAAACTGTGCAGAACAATATAAGAATTGCATCCGCATGAAGATCAAACACTCAAAGAGAACACACAACACTACAGCGTTGTGAATCACTGCAAAAAATTCAAACCCTCCTGATCCAGTTTTCTACAAGGAAAGATAAAGTGTCCTTTTATAAGCTCTTTCTATCTAGCTACGGAGTCTTTGCTTGCTGAGAATTGAACGCTCATGAAGCTTCCTCGTGGGGGAGGGTATTTATTTTTGGAGCAGCCAGTCATAAATAATAAAGGTGAATAATTATTTGTGAATAATTTATCTGATGAATGTAGGCCATCCCACTTCATTTGGGTTACTCTGATGTCAAATGGATGGGGAAGCGATCAGGCCCTTTTGTTTTTACACATTTTACTCCAAACAGGTTGTGACCAGTTTCATTTGCATTCCCAGTTTGCTTGTTTTGATTGCTTGAAATACCTTTTTACTTAATAGTGCAATGTGTGATTGCTCAACTCAGTCACTTGGTATGTTTTTTGCTCCCTGACTGGATAACTAAAACCTTTATGCCAATAGAGAATCTTTTGTGCAAATGACCCCCCTGGTGGCTTATTTGACATTCATTTCACTTGAAGCCATGTATGGGAGATGAATGCAAAGCCCATGGAGGTGAAAAAAATGCTTTAAGCCCTCTTCAACCCAGCATTCCTTGAGCTGAAAGTAGGGCTGGATTAACACATAGGCAAACTAGGCACATGCCTAGGGCCCCAAACAGCGGAGGACCTCAGTCCTTTCCTCCACAGTGGTGGCACCATCCACCTTCCTTCCCTTCCCTTCTCCCTGCCAAGGGCCCACAAATTTGTTTGCCGAGAGCCCGCTAAAGGGTTAATCCGGTCTGGGCTGAAAGGACACCAGACTCATATGAAAGAGGACTTTATACACTGAATTGCCAAATTAAAAGAAAAATGAATATCCCCAGCATAGCCAATTATTAAAAGCCATTGTTATACATGTAAACTTAAGACATTTGTTCTGAAAACCACTGGGAAGCATTCAATATTGAAACCCACAATACCAATTGTAAGGTTACTTTTCCGAATAGTATCACACTGATGGATCTTGCAGCACATGATCAGCTCCCAGAGACATGTACAGCTGTTTCTTGTCTTGTTACATAAGGATATGGACAAAAGTGCTCTTGGAGCATCCTCAAAAAGAGACCTGACCTCCCCTCCAAGTTTATGTTTATTCAGACCCTAAGACTGTTGTGCTGCTAATATCAGTTCAAAATAGGTAGACAAAAGCAAATTGAACATCTAGTATTCAGTGAGATAAATTTTGAATCCATATATGCATTAAAACTGACACTGACATGGTGTTCAACCAGGCCCCAGAAGGTGCTGCAAGAATAGAAGATAAGTTGGCTGAAATCAGTCTAACAGTGAATTCAGACTGCTATATAAAGTAGTCAGTGTAACTGCTTTTTCTCATTCTACCAAAAGGGAGGTTGTTTAATGATTTCAAGCTTTTTGACCCAGAATAACAAGTGGTTAATGATGAGCGTTATAACTCATGACATTTCAAGATAATTAAAAAAAAATCTAATCCTAAATATGACTAATCCTGAAATCCACAGCATGAATGGAATATCCCACGGTAAAAGTAAAGCAGGGGAGATTATCTCCTTCATGTGAGAGGCAAGTCCTGACAGAGCTGCTAAACAAATCCCTTTGACTCACTGGGGTTGCTTGTATTACTTCTGTCTTCTTGTCAAAGAAAAGGCTTGCATGGTGGTGTTCCTACAAGTGTATTTTTCTACAGAATGAGAAAGTGTCAGCACTCAACAGAAAGCCTGGCATTAGCTGTAGTTACAGTACACCTAATGGGAAACATAACCAATAAGAGAGAGAACAGCATGTCCTTTACAGCGTGTTATATTTTCAGAGTGTTTTTTAATTCTCAAGAAAGCCATAGGAGCTGATTCTCTCTTTGGCGCAGGGATGACAACTAATTGCTTTTTATTTGACTTTACATGAAAACAAGCTATTTCCAGGTGTTTTAATCCTCCTCCAGTTAATGCTAAATATTGATTTCTTTTTTGGTTTTGTATTCAATGGCACATGTTTGTTCACAATGTAAATTCAGGCACCTTTGGTGTTTATAGGCATCCATATATGGCATGTCTAAATATCTATTTTCAAGTATGGTGCAAGAATATGCAGAAACCTGAGTCTCAACGGAGCTGCAGAGGTGGGATTTAGCCTGAGGCTCTTGTATTCCTACCTCCTCCCAGTCATCGTGGAGAAGATTGCTCCTGCTGCATGCTCCCAGTGGCCTTCACAGTTCAGAGCCAGTTTCCCTGGCGTTTCTCTCTATTCCTTCTCTTTGCTCCTTCACTGCACCCCCTTTGCCCTTACCCATTGCCTCCTTGATTGAGTGATCCGACAGTTTAAGGTTATAAAATGAAAATGCCACTTTGTAGCCCCCCTAAAGGCCATGTTTAAATGTTTGTTACTGAGAAGTGTGCCTCTTTGGCCAAAAGATTTTGGGTAATTTCCAAAAATGGGCCTTTTCCCACAGCTGCTTTCTTGAGATAACTTGGACGATAATTTTTCATGTGGATGATTCTTATTCAATTCTTAGCTTTTCTGTATTATGTTCCCCCCTGCAACCCCTGCCCCCAGTGCTGAGACTGGTTTCAAGGATTGTCAAAGTATTACCAATTTATTGCTCGCTGCTAGGTGATAAATTGCATCTTTTATTGAACATGCTGCTCATTCGTAATTCTTAAGTAGGTTATCAAAACAGGCCTAATGCTTTGAGGTGAGAGGTACCTAACCTACAAAATAACCTGTAATTGCAGGTGTCTTGGTACTATTTTCCTTCTATTTTGGAGAACACTGTATAGTGCAAAGTTATCCTCTCTGAAACATCTGAACTTGGTGAAATTAAGTAAGAGAATGTCTTCAGTGGAGGCAGAGGCAACCCGAGCAGGGTGCGGGGCCCAGGGCAAATCAGCCTGTGAGGGGCCCCTTGCCACCCCTAGACACAAGGAAGCCAGTGGTGGATTTGGCGGCGGCAGAGGGGAGGTGCTGGCGAGTGGCTGGAGGCGCCGGTTCAGTGGTGGGGGTGCCGAGCAGCTGGATGGGAAGCTGGCAGCAGCGCGGCCCAGGGCAGTCACCCCGATTCGGCACCCCTCTAGGGATGGCTCTAACTGGAGGTACATCAGAAAATGATTTGACCCAGACATACAGTACATTAGAATCTCTGGGTTAGTGCCAACACATTGCAACATGCTGTTTTGCTATCACTTTCAGCCCTTTTTTGTATTATGTGGGCATAGTTACTAGATCTACTTTTTGCCTGATGAGTGATATGAAGATTGGCTAGAGAATTTATTTAAACTGACTCTCCCACAAGCGCTTGAATTTCCTTAATAGTAAATGAAGTTCCCATAGATTGCCCCTAGGAGGAACTAGGCTTGCATTGCCATTTCCCTGGTCAGGGTTTGGATGCCTAATGAAAGCACCTATTCTGGTTCTGTCTTTATTTCTCCTCCAGTCGGCTAGAATCCGGAACCACTCACTGCACTTGATCCAACTCTGCTGGCAGTACTTCCATTCAGTCTTTTCAAGTACAAGCAGTTTCAGAAATGAATTTTAATGGTTTGACAACAAATGAAGAATTTGAATACAACCAGTTAAGTTGACTGCTCTGCTCCTGAAATAACCAAAATATCTTAGTATTCCTTTGCATCCTAATGAGTAGAAGTGTTGTACAAGTAGAATAAAATAGGTTGAATTCAGAATGACGGAAAATATAGTCAAATAGGGTGGTAGGTTTTGGGTTCTATTTTTTTTTTACTAAGACTTCCCGTGTGACTTTGTACAGGTCACTTAAGCCCACACCTCAGGGATATTGAGATACCTAACAATCATTGATTTCACTTGAGGACTGTGACTTAGCTTCTCTGCCATCTGTGAAATGGGACTTATAGTGCCTCCCTTAACCACAGTACTGTAGGGATATATGCAATAAGAGACTGTGAGCTCCTCTAATATTACAGCTGTGTGGCTTTGTAAGTACATAAAATAAATTGAATATGAAAATGTAGGCTAACTATCAGGACAGTATGTTCCTCAACAAGCTAATTTAAGGAGAAAAGAAAAGGAATGGAGAAAAGGATTGATCAGTAAGGAAAGCTATGTCTTAGAGGTCAGAAAGTGCAGAAATGATCTGGACTTGGCAGGGAAAATGACTATGACTAATAAGAAAGGTAAGGATTTCTTTGGGTGATATCTTTTATTGGACCAACTATGTATTTGGGATAAGTCAGACAATCTTTCAAATGCAAGACACTCCTCCTCAGGTCTGATCCCAGAAGGCCAGGTGTAACATAGCCTCTAGATTATGCATAAACTATACTAGGCCTGACTCTTTGCGATCAGACTTGAGGAAGAATGTCTTGCATTTAAAAGTTAGTCTAACTTTATCTCAGCTATATAGTTGGTCCAATAAAAGGTACCACCCTAAGAAATCTTTGTCTCTTGCATAGTTTCTGGACCATCATGGCTACAACATCACTCTTTCCCTACAATGAGTAGTGAAAGATTTTTCAACCACAAAAATAAAAAAGGGACTACTATGCACTGAGGAAGGTATGGAGAGTAAGGAAAATCTAGGTTTTTCAAATGCTAGTTGAGTATTTTGCCTCAGTTTTCAATAAGGTTGATGATTTACATAAGGATAAGTGTATACTGCATAAGGGGAATGAGGACAGCAGTATACACTTATACACATAGAAAATGGAAACAAAACTTATTTTCTTCACTGTGACGAAATCAGGGAATCTAGATAATCTCTATCCAAGAGTACTAAAATAAGTAGCACATGAAATTGCAAGTTCAAGAGCAAGGAATTTCAATCAATCCATACATAAAGATTGCAGAATAGTAAACCTAGCACCTGTATTCAGAAAAGGCAAAAAGAGACCTGGACACTTACAGCCACAGGGGCAAGAACCATACACAATATTCTGAATAAGTTCTTTCCAGTGCCTTGTACAATAGTACTTCTCTGTTTCTACTGAAAACACCTCACCTGATACATCCTAGAATTGCATTAGCCCTTTTCCTTGGTCACATCACTTTGAGAGGTTGTAGCAAGTTAAGTCCTGGGAGTGGCCATGTCACCTCCTAGCAGCTACTTGGAACCTGCCTTGTTCACCTCCTCTCGCCTTTCAGGGTCCCACTCTTGTCTTCTTACCTGCCACATCTTGATGTTAAAGTGGGAAGGCTGTCCTCAGAGATCAGTGAGCTTGGGATGCTATTTCTTCCCTGGCTTTACAGTTTCTCTGTCTCCAGTGTATTGACTCAGAAGGGCTATACAGTTTCTCTACCTCTGTCTCCCACTGGCACCCAACACAGCATTTGGACCTTTGGGCTTTAAATCTTTGTCCAGGCCTTGGCCCTCTCGCTCTAGGTAGGCACCTCAGTCTCAGGTCCACTGCCCCAAACCCCAAGCTCCTGAGTCCCCCAGTTCCAGCCCTCCCAGGCCCTGGGCCTCTTGGCCTTGGTCATGCCCTCCTGGGCTGTGGGCCCCTTGTCTTACCCTTCCAGGCTCTGGGACCTATAGCTCCGGCCTCGCCCTCCCAGGCTCTGGGCTTGTTCAGCCAACAAATATTTCCCAAACCAGTGAGAAATACAGTGGGCTATGGAAATACTGTTTTGATGCCATGCAAAGCTCTGGTGAGAGGGCCTGATCTGGGAGGAAAAAGCCGATTGGTGCATTCCTGGTGCATTGTGTTTCAGAATTTAAAGCAAACAAGTAGGAACTGGAACATCTAGATTTTTTTTCTTGGCTCTGCCACTGACTTCCTGTATGACCATGGGCATCACTCAAACTATCTTTGCTTCATTTAACTTATCTATAAAACAAAGATCATGATATTATATCTCTGAAATCTACAAAGAAAAAGTGCTGAACAAGTGTTATCTTTTTTGTTATTGCTATTAGCAATATCGGAATTCCTTCTATGTTTGGAGTTGTTGAAATCTGGTTTTATATGGTCCACTATTAAGAAGCCATTCAGTTCATACATGGATCCAGATTCAAAGTTCCAGAGCTTTTGAGATTGGTTCAAGCTTCCAGATCTGAACAGACTCATATCTAATCAGTTACAAAATAAAAAGGTCCCATAACTATGTCAGGTCCTCAGTTGCATCTTGAGAAAGCCCCTAAAGAATCCATGTTTGGTTTTATATAAAACTTAGTACAGGGAAAGACAGGACCCTATGGAAGTTTTAGCATGTTTCCATTTAGACCACCAAGGCTGTATATGTGGAAAAAAATTAAGCTGCCAAATCCTTTCTGTATTAGTCAGTTATCGGATCAAGTTTTTCTCTGGCTTGTACCACAGGCACTCAGTGAGAGTTTTCATTCACAGTAAGTCCGAGCAGAATTTAGCCTTTAATAATGTTAAATTATAATTATAGGCTTCCAATAAGGTAAGATTAACACTGTGGGCTTGATTCTGATCTCATTAACAGGGCAAACTGAGGTAATTTCACTAATGTCAAAGAGGTACACAATAGATCAAAATCAAGATCATCTGGACTTTTTTTTGCCTCTTAAGGAGTTTTCACCATCTTTCACTTTCCTTGATCCTCCTGCCTCCACCTCACACTCCTCCCTCACGTGTTAGTTTCTAAAAGCTGTTTGGAAAAGACCTACCAGTTATTGTGATTGTAGACTAAATGACTGAAATGTCAATAGTCACACTCCAGTCATAGCAAAGTGTGCAGCTGATCTCTTTGTGTATGTACCATTATCTCAAAGGACATGGGTAGACAATGAGTCTCGTGCTTACTTCAGCCATTGTTGTGAGAGTTGTCATGAGAAAGGAATGTATTAATTCTTTTGAAACTTAATGGAACAAAGGCACATTTCTCATTTCTTAGCATTTACCTGCAAGACCTGTGGCTCACTGGACTGAACAATGTAATAGCAGAGAAATACCCAACAGATAATTCCTTTTTATTTCCATGAGCAATTTAAGCCTACAGATGTTTCTTTTTTTACTAGTGCCTTTCCATGAAGTTGAAACATATGCCCCCAGCAATGATTCATTTCAGAGGGTGTTTGTTGCTACAGAAAAAGGAATTTCCAAATACCTTTCTGCCCACACAGATCCACAAGGGCATGTCTATACTGCTCAGTTACTGTGCCAGGCTCTATTGTGCTGAAACACACCATACTGCTTGCCTGCCTTAGCGTGGTTTGGGGGAATGCTAATTGCCCCCCCCCCGCATTTATTTAAGTCCAGCTTCCTGCTCAAAGCAAGATCATCCCTAACTTAACCACTTGAGCCAAATGTCTGTCTAAGGTGCTTTTGGAAATTTCCAAGGATGGTGATTCCACAGTTTCTCTAGGTAGTTCGTTCCAATGCCCTGACCAACCTTATAGTCAGAAAGTTCCTCCTAATCTCCAGCCTAAATCTCCCCTGCTGCAGTTTAAGGTCATAGTCCTGTTCCCTACAGTCACAGAGAAAGAACACATCTTAATCCTTCACGTGTTTGAGGTCTATTATCAAATCCCTCTCAGACTTCTCTTCTCCAGGCTAAAAAACCCTAGCTCTTTCAGCCTTTCCTCATAGGTCTCCCAGGTGGATCATTTTGGTTACCTGTGCTGGACTCATTCCAAACTGCATGTTCTTCTTGAAATGTGTGGCTGAAAACTGGACACAGTAGTCCAGGTAAGGTCTTGGCAGTGTTGAATAGAGCAGAAGAATCACTTCCCTTGTTCTGCAAGTCACACTCTTGTTAATACAACCCAGGATGCAGCTGACTTGTTTTCCAGAAGATCAGAATGGTGGCTCATATTTAATTTATGTTCCACTGTATCCCAAGGTCCTTCTTTGCAGTTTTGCAGCCTACCCTGTCATTCCCCAGTCTGTTTTTTTGCATGCAGTTATTCCATTCCAACTGCAGATTTTGTACTTTTCCTTGTTGAATCTCATCTGATTGATTGTAGACCATTTCTCCAGTCTATCCAAGTCTTTCTGGATCCTAGCTCTGCCCCCGTCTTGTAATTCCACCCAATTTGCTGTCATCGATAAATCTGCTAATTGTGCATTTGATCCCATCATCCAAATCACTGGATGATGTTAAACAATACCAGACCCAGGACAGAGCCCTGAAGAACCCCATTTGATACCTCCTTCCAGCTGGACATTAAGCCATTGAAGACTACTTGCTGAGCACAAGAATTTATGGGTCTAATTGTTACATAGCTCTGATGCCTAATCTTTTGGAGCAATTAGACTAGTTTGCCAAACTAAAACCTTCATTCTCTCTCAAGAGAGAGCATCCAAGCATAACAAGTGTGGCTAAACTTTGTGGATTTGGGCAGGCAGTGCCCTCAGGACAATGTGGCATGTTTCAGCATTATGTTACCTGGCATGGTTCTCCCAAACCTATATACCTTGGTCATTTGGCAAATGCTTTCATTTATCTAGGTACATACTAAGTCTTCTGATATTAGCATTATGCCTACCAGTTTGTTCAGCATTTTTTTCATGTAGCTGTCCATTCTCCCTTTGTCTGAAGCAGTCCCTAAATTTGTACTTGTCTACTTCCATGTGCTATCTCAGCTGTAGCAGCAGGAGGCTTCAAATCATAGACAAGTAGGGCTGGAAAGGACCTCCAGAGGTCATGTAGACCAACCCTTTGCCTGAAGCAGGATCATCCCTATCCAAACCATCTCATATAATCTATAATCTAAACTCTACCTAGCATCTTAGCCTGCCATAGGTAAAGCAGATGAACCATGGCAGCCAAAGTCCGGCTTCTATGAAATATTGTCAATATATGCTCAAGAGATCCCAGGTAGAGGGTCATACCACACCACTACAAAGGCAGGCAAAAAATGCCCACAGTCCATACCAATCTAACTATGGGGTAAATTTCCTTCCTGACTCCAAATATGGTGATCGGTCTGACTCTGAGTGGAGGGGCAAGACCTCAGCCCATGAGCCTCTGGCTTTGGTCCCAGCAGGAGCACTGACACACCCAAGTCAAAGTACCCAGCCTTGGCCACAGACAACACCCAGTTCCTCTGAGGCAACTGCATATGGTGTAAAAACATCCTAGCACATGTAGCAGAAAGCACAGGTGGGGCATGGGAAGGGTCAACCAGCACAGCCCAGAAGCAAGGGAAACACCCATCATGGAACTTAGCCATAGCTGCACCTAGATCATCCTTGACCAGTGACTGCCCAACCTCTTCTTGAATACCTCCAGTGATGCAAAGTCTAAAACTTCCCTAGGCAGTCTATTCCACTGATTCACTGTACTAAGAGGGAAGAAATTTTTCTGGATATCCAATCTAAACTTACTTTGCTGCAACTTCAAGCCATTGGTCTGTGTCCTCCTCTTTGCAGAAAGAGAGAAAAGGTGTTTTCCCTCTTCTTTATGGCAGCCCTTTAAGTATTTGAAAACTACTATCATGTTCCTTCTTAAGCACCTTTTCTGAAAGCTGAACATGCTTAGCTCCTTCAGCCTCTACTCATATGACTGTCTTTCCAATCCCTTTATTATCTTTGGCCAGGTACAGACATTACACTTTTCCCAGTATAAGAGACAAGAAACTGGTTTATATCCTTAACAGAACAGAAGTTGGGCACACATAGACTAGTTTAAAAATGAACCCAGTCTAAGATTTCTCCCCCGCCCCCACCAAAGGGGAAGATGCATTCTGTTTGCTATCAATCTAAACTACGGGTCTGTATCATCTTGGAGGGAGTCCAATGGTGTCCTGCAGGGTTCAGTTCTTGGCCTTACGCTGTTCAACATCTTTATCAAGAATTTAGATGAGGATAGGGAAAACACTTTGGCCAAGTTTGCAGATGATACCAAGTTATGGGGGAAAGTGGTCATGATAGGGGATAGGATGCAGATTCAAGTGGACCTGGACAAGCTGGAAAGGTGGTCAGAGCAGAACTGGATGCACTTCAATAAGGATAAATGTAGAATGCTTCATTTGGGAAGGAGTAACCAGCAACATGAATATAGGTTAGGAGGTGATGTCCTGGCCAGCACAATGGTTGAAAGGGACCTTGGGTTTAGGGTAGATCACAGGATGAACATGAACCACCAGTGTAACACTGTAGTCAACAGAGCTAATAGCATACTGGCATGTATTAGCCAATGCATTGTGAACAGGGCTAAGGAAGTGATATTTCCTTTCTAGTCAGGGCTGCTGAGACCTCAGCTGGAGTACTGTGTTCAGTTCTGGGCACCATATTTAAAAAAAAAATGTGGAGAATTTTGAAAGGGTCCAGAGAAGGGCCACAAGAATGATTAAGGGCCTTGAGGACAAACCTTATGAGGAAAGACTAAGGGATCAGGGACTGTTCAGCCTGGGGAAGAGAAGACTGAGGGAGGACTTGATGGCCATCTCTATAAGTATGCAATGGGTGAATATCAAGAGCTCAGAGAAAAACTGTTCACTAGGGTGGCCCAGGGGAGGACAAAGAGCAATGGCCATAAAAAGTTAGAGGATGGTTTCAGGTTGGATGTAAGGAAGAAGTTCTTTATGGTAAGGGTGACCAGAATCTGGAATAGACTTCCCAAGGAGGTGGTGCCAACCTTGGAAGTCTTCAAGAGAAGAAGTCTTCATCTTGCCCCAGCACTCTTCCCTGCCTAGGCAGGGAATTAGACTTGATGATCTGTTGAGGTCCTTTCCGACCCTAGCATCTATGAATCTAAGAAGACTGGACAGACATCTTGCTGGGATCATTTGATCTCAGTACAATTCCTGCCCAGAGCAGGAGAGTTGGACTTGATCTTTCAAGGTCCATTCCAGCCCTTAATTTCTATGATTTTGTGATATGCCACTTACAAAAAACAGTGTAACCTAGATTGAGTCTGCCTCAGGCTTTTTGAATGTCTATATCTAGCCTTTGTTGCCTACAGTACTCCAGATAAGGAGTAACCAGTGCTGTGTAGAGGCACTATTACCTCCTGTGTTTTGCACCTAATGCTTCTATTGATGCAGCCCAAAACCACATTCTCCTTTTGTGCGACTGCATCATACTGCAGACTCATATTGAGTCTGTGGTCTATCAAGACTCCCAAGTCCTTTTCCATAGTGCTGCCATCCAGCCAGGTAGGTGTCCCCTATTTTATATTTACATTTTTGTAATGTATAATGACAAACTTGGTCATTATAAGTAGTGATCTCAGACACTAGTTATTGTCAGATGTACATCAAATACAGTTTGAAGTTCATTCATGGTGATAAGTCATTCTCATCCCATATAACTGTTTGGAGACACACAAGGGTATAAGTTAGAAATGATTAACATTAAATGTTTTTGTGAGTACTTAGCATGTAAAGATATAATAATATATTTATTATTGACTAAAATAATAATAAACAATATTTACTGCCTTCATGTAGAGTAGCTGAAGGGGAAGAACACAGAAATTGTTCATATATCTGGCTTGTGGCCTGTCTAGTTCTTCTCTCTACCATTGAATCAAATGCTTCAGCAGAGAATACAAGAAAATCCAGTTATGCAAGAACCTGTCCACAGAGGATATTTCATTCAAGTTTTGTTAACCAGTAGTTTATGTTCAAAAACATTTTTTAAAGAAAATAATGTAGGGCTAAATACATTTATAATATCAGTGGGTGCATCTACAGGTTCATTAATGCACCGTAGTTATTGCTCATTATGTTTAGCACTTGGATGACCAAGTACTAAATCAATGTGCAGTAACTTGTGCAGCTGGTGCACAGGTTTTTTTGGACATCAACTGCGTAGTAGCCTAATACTAGTATGCAGTAGTGTATTAGCACGGGTTTTGCCCGGCACACTACTGTGCAGTGTTATTAGACTATCACGCAGTTCGCATCTCATGTAGACACACCCAGTTAGTAGCATCATTATCATCATTATTTCATTACATTTTGGCATAGAGAAATTAAGCAATTTATCTAGTATTGTAGTTTCAGTAGGTGAGAGAGCTGAGACATGCAGTTTTCTAGTCTTGACTCTAAAATTTTCTGCTTCCGATCCCCCCATCCACCAGGTCAGTATTCTCCTTTTTGTATGCACAAAGAGAATAAACTGCTCTGCTCCTTTTCTGATGAACCCAAATCTTAGTCCTGTCTTCATGAATATCACGTCTGTTCTTGATCCATGAAATGATTTCCAACTTCTTCCTTTCTTTCCTTTTATGTGTGCTTTTGATATATAAAACCCATACATATGCTGCTGCTGTTTCAATAGCAAAAGTTCAGAATTGTTGTCCCATTAATAGCAGAAGTTATAGGTAGGCAGAACTCTCCTCCCCAGTCTTTGCTGGAGCTTTCTCATGCAATGATTTTACCCTGTAACTTTAATGTTGATTCAATGCAATGGTGGCAGCCAAACACTAGGTGGCGGGAGGAGTGCTCAAATGCTGGCCATTGAGCCTGTGCAAAACAGCAGGAACAGAAGAGATCAAACCAGTTCCAAAAGGTTCTTCTAAGACCTGCATTTCTGAAGTATGTAATAATGAAAAGTGAGAATCATTCTCTAAGGTCATGGTGGGTTCACTATGACCTTGGTATTAAAAAGCAATCTAAGATAAGTTGTTTGGAGATGATTTAGCACAGTAAGGTGCCCTTGGACAAAACCATGCAGCATTACTAATGGGCCTCACTGAGACTGTGGCATTAAAGTGACCATGGGGATAGTAAATTATTGGAGCAGGAAAAGCAAAATTAGGTGGTGTTTCCCATTCAGCCATAAGTATCCTGTTCAGATTCCTACTTACCTCATTTTTTCCCTCTCTAGTTATCTTTTGTGAAGTTTGATCATGATGGCACAGCAGTCCTAAACACTGAATAAAACAAGGTCTCTGCAGATAACAAAGTTTTATTCAATATCCCTTTGTCCACCCTTAAAATCAAAACAAGAGTGATGAGAAATGTGGTTTCAGGCAATTAGGAGGGCCAGTGGAAAAGACATTGGGTTACCTATCATTCTTGTAATGATACACTCAAATTCATATACAACAGTCCCTATTCAGGTAAAGACATATCACATGGGATTAGGCAGATTCTTTTTAGCATTTAAAAAATATTATTACAAGATCAACCAATCTCAGGAGATGCCATTTTGTTCTGAAATCTACACAAATACCTCACGATATTTTGATGCTGTTGAATTCCCTTTGTTCCTGCATCAACTTCATACCCAAAATCTGAACCTTGCCTCAACCTAGCCTGCCTTTAAATGCTACCTACTGGCTAATTTGTAGGAAGGGTGAAAAAGTGGTTTATGCTGCCATTATACTTCTCTAACCCTGGAGCCCTATTCAGTGCCAGGCTTATCTCCTGTACATTTAGAATAGCACTGTTGCAACCACCCTTCATTACAGGAGCAAAGGATGCAGAAGCTATGGCCTCTTTACCTTGGCCATGCCTCCTTCACTGCACTACTCAGGAAATCCTTCCCAGGTCAGCTATGCCAGCTTTAGAACAGCTTTGCATCAAGATAACTGAGCAGAGCTGTACCATTGCAGGGAAGGATTGGGGTCACTGACTGTTTCTCTGTATAGTCTCACCCTACTTCACACAGGGGGCTGGAAGTGGGAAGGACTAGCTTGTAGCACATTTATAATACTTGTAGTAACCTATTTGGGATTTAGCCATTCAGCAGGCAAGGGTAGAAGGAAAACTCTGAAAATATGATGGTTTTGCAGTTGGAAAGGTGCCATGGTCTCAATTTAGCAGTTGTAACAGAAAAGTGGATGTTGCCCTAAGTATTTCTAAGCAAAATAGAAACCAGTAGCTGGCTGGAGATTTCATAGAAATATGATATTTCTTTGATATTTTTAACATTATGATATTGTTTTCAGCCTTTGTCTACATTAGATCCCACTGATATTAAAGCTGCAAACCCTAGAATCTTATTGTAGTATAATATTACACCATCTGTTTATGGACTTAGCAGTTGTAACAGAAAAGTGGATGTTGCCCTAAGTATTTCTAAGCAAAATAGAAACCAGTAGCTGGCTGGAGATTTCATAGAAATATGATATTTCTTTGATATTTTTAACATTATGATATTGTTTTCAGCCTTTGTCTACATTAGTTCCCACTGATATTAAAGCTGCAAACCCTAGAATCTTATTGTAGTATAATATTACACCATCTGTTTATGGACTTCAGCTTGCTTCTGCTGAGTACACTGCTTTGCCTCACTCATGACCTACCCCTGTTCTCCTGAGCAACTCTTTTCTAGCTGTTTTACTGACTTTGGAAATGTTATTCTTAATACTTTATGGTATGCAATTTAAGCTTAGTTGTTGTAATGCAAGCACCTGAGTGACCACTTGAGGGTCCATTTGACATGAGGTGCACTGATTGGAAATCAATCTCCAGTTAAGGTAGTGCTCATGACTAGTAGCCCATGTTGAGCAATGGGGCAGGAATACCCTGGGAGTAAAATCTATTTATCTTAGGCTCTTGACCCCAGAGATATCCCAGAGTCTTTCTCCAGTCCTTGACTTTACATATTCTCTTTGTTGAAGGGAGGTCTTGGCTAGTAACTCCTAACCAGGTCAGGGTATAATAGCTCATTGCTTAGTTTCTTATTGCATTTCTTGCACTTTTTTCACTAAGTATGGTTGAATCCATGCCCACAAATAAATAATCACCAAATGTCATGAGTTGGATGACCCCAGTGCAATCCTGAAATGACATGCCCTGGGTTTGACTCTGCATTTGTTTATTTTGCATTTGACTTGGAGCCAAGGGTTTTAAAAAACTGACTCATCAGAACATTTTTCCTTTGCTGCTTTCCAATGGGACTCTGTGGGGAGGAAGACAAAGGGTCAGATTCACTCCTGTGGATAAAGGAAGGTGTAATTTCTATCCTTCCAAACCACTGGATAGCTCACCCACGCAGTGGTAATCCTGCCAGCCTCCTTCAGGAAATTTGGCTTCACATTCCAGCCACATCTTTATAATAACTTGACTAATAGAGTCCTTCTGGGAGAGGCATTGATTCAAAGTCCACAAGCCAGTCATTTTCTGGCCAGCTCTCTGCACTCAGAAGGCATCCCTACACCATCAGTGGTTGCATCTACATGAGATGTTTTACTCAGGATTAGAGCTAATTACTGCACAGAAACTTTACAGTAATTTGCTCACAATGCAAGTAAATTTACTACCTGTAAATACAAGTAGCAAATTTACTCCTGATTATTTACAACAGTCTTTGGCTATCTCTCAGTACAAGGACGATGTCTGCTGGGGGAGGATTAGTGGTCAGTTTTAAGATGCCTGAAGTGTCCAATCCATGCTCTGCAAGTTTTCCACAGATGACGGGTGTTTTCCACAGATGACAGGGGGTCACAGCTTCTGGCCAGGATGTTGTCCTCTTTGCTTCCTCCTCTGCTGGTCTCAGCTTCTTGAGCAAGATGGTTCTTTTCAAAGTGGACCATAGCTTGAGGTATGGTGCAGTGCCATTGACATGTTACCAGCCAGCACTTCCCACTATGTAAAGTTATGCTTTCAGGGTGTCATTGTAACACTTCCTCTGTCATCCACGGGTCTTCTTATAATGACTGAGTTGAGAGAAGAGGACTTGCTTTTGGAGAGAGGGTCAGCCATCTGCACATAGTGGCCAGTCCAGCAGAGTTGATGTTTCATGATCTTTGCCTCAGTGCCGGTTATGTTAGCTGCAGAGAGGATGCTGGCATTGGTGGTCTTCCCATCTAACGCAAAAGATTAAAGCAGTGGTTTTCTCATCTAATGCAAAGGATCTTCTGGAGTCAATATTGATGCAACCATTCCAGGTGCTTAAGATGGCTTTGATATGTCTCCCAAGTCTCACACCGGTAAAGAAGGATGGGGATAACTACTGCTTTGAGGATCAGGATCTTAGTTTCCATCTGTAGATCTTGGTTGAGATAGACATGGCAAAGAAGCTTTACAAAGGATACACTGGCAAAGCAAATCCTATGTTTGATTTCTACATCAAGACTGACTGACTGGAGGAGGTGACTGCCAAGGTATGGAAAATGCTTGATGTTTTCCACCAGTGGTATTTGTGGGGGGAGAGGGGAAGCTTGTGCTGGACGGGCTGATAGAGCACCTTGGTCTCCCCAATGTTGAGAGAGTGTCCCAGGCTATGATAGGCCCCTGAAAAAAGGTCAAGGACAGACTGCAGTTCAGTCTCAGTGTGTGTGAGGATAACACAGTTTTCAGCGTACTGAAGGTTGGTGATGCCAGTCTTGGTAACTTTCTTTTTTTGTGGAGGTGCAACAGATTGGAAAGCTGACAGTCCATTTGACACTCAGCCCCAATTCTGGGAGGAAGGTGGTCATGGATGCATCTCGAGCAGGTCCAAAGAGGTGATCCTCCCCCTCTATGTGGCATGGGTCAGGCCTCAGCTGGAGTACTGCATCCAGTTCTGGGCGCCGCACTTCAAGAGGGATGTGGACAACATGGAGAGGGTCCAGAGGAGGGCCACTCACATGATAAGGGGGCAGCAGGGCAGGCCCTACGAGTCGAGGCTATGGGACCTGAACCTATTCAGCTTCCACAAGAGAAGGCTGAGGGGGGATCTAGTGGCCTGTTACAAACTAGTCAGAGAGGACCAGCAGGCAGTGGGGAAGTCCCTGTTCCCCCCAGCACTACCAGGAGTGACTAGGAACAACAGTCACAAGCTGGCAGAGGGTAGATTTAGGCTAGATATCAGGAGGCAGTACTTCACAGTCAGGGTGGCTAGGATCTGGAACCAACTTCCAAGAGAAGTGGTGCTGGCTCCTACCCTGGGGGTCTTTAAGAGGAGGCTAGATGTACACCTTGCTGGGGCCAGTTGACCCTAGTACCCTTTCCTGCTGTGGCAGGGGGTCGGACTAGATGAGCTACTCAGGTCCCTTCCAACCCTAGAAACTATGAAACTGTGAAACTATGGATGAGAATCAAAATCACAAGTTAGATGGAGAAAAGGGTTCGGGTGATGATGCAGCCCTGTTTGACACCAGTACAGATGGTAAATGGGTCTGTTTCTGATCCATTGCAAAGGACTGTGGTGGTCACCCCAACATGGAGTAGCCTGAGGATGCTGATGAATTTCAGTGGACAACCAAACCTAGCCAGCACATAAGGCTTCACAATTGCTGGAGTTGAAGGCCTTGGTTTGGTCAATGAATGCCATATACAGCTAATGGTGTTGCTTTCACCACTTCTCCTAGGTTTGTCATGCAACAGAAATCATGCTGGTGGCACCCTGTGATGGTTTAAAACCACACTGGGATTCTGGAAGGACATCTTTGGCAAAGGGGAGGGTGCAATTCAGAAGGATGCAAGTAAGAATCTTCTCAGCAATGAAGAGGACGGCAATGCCTCAGTAGTTCCCCACACTGACTTGCCCCCTTCCTTGAAGATAGTCACAACATTGGAATTCTTTAAGTCAGGTGGAGCTTCCTTGTTAACCCCTATTTTGATGAGAAGCTGGTAAAGTTTTTTGCACTAGTGCTTTTCCACCAGTTTGAAGACCTCTGAGGGAATGCCATCTGGTCCTGGCATCTTATTGTTCTTGGCCTGAGCGGTGGCACACCAGACTTCACTAAAGAATGAGGGATCAGCAAGAGATTCTATTACTAGATGTTGATGGATGGACTCAATGATGGCAGCTGAGACCTCAGATTTATAGTTGAGTAGAATCATGAAGTGTGCCTTCCAGTGTTGTTTGATAGATACATTATCTGTGAGAAGGGTGGACCTGTCCTGGGATCACAGGGGGGTTGGGCCATTGGAATGTGGCCTGTGGATGGCGTTTATTGCTTGAAAAAAGCTTCTCACAACAGGGCAGGCCCTATGAGGAGAGGCTACGGGACCTGAACCTGTTCAGCCTCCAAAAGAGAAGGCTAAGGGAGGATCTTGTGGCCTGTTATAAACTAGTCAGGGGGGATCAGCAGGCATTGGGGGAGTCCCTGTTTCCCTGAGCACTGCCAGAAGTGACCAGGAATAATGGTCACAAGCTGGCAGAGGGTAGGTTTAGGTTAGATATCAGAAGGCGCTACTTCACAGTCAGGGTGGCTAGGGTCTGGAACCAGCTTCCAAGAGAAGTGGTGCTGGCCCCTACCTTGGGGGTGTTTAAGAGGAGGTTTGATGAACATCTAGCTGGGGTCATTTGACCCCAGTACTCTTTCCTGCCATGGGAGGGGGTCGGACTAGATGATCTGCTCAGGTCCCTTCCGACCCTACAAACTATGAAACTATAAAGAGGACTGCTTAGTAAGTCTGTGTGAATAGGAAAGTATTTGATTCAGATTTGGATTTGGGTGATTCAGAGGACAGTGATTTGATTTGGAGATTCAGATCATTGTCCTGATTCAATTCGGCTTTGGAAGATTCAGTGCTGATTCGGAGATTTGACCAGAGAATATAATGGGGAATCACTGAAATACCTATAACTTTGTCATTTTTTGGCTTTTTGACATAACAGTTGCAAGGATGGTAACCCCTTCTGAGGGCATGAAGCCTGCCAAGTTTCAAGGAGATAGATGCAGGAGTTTCTGGGAAACTGCACCTCAAACTGTTGAAAGCTAAACTCATGTCATGTGTGTGTTAAGGCAGATTTGGATGAAAACAGCAGGGATAGTAGCCCCTTCTGAGGGCATAAGGCCTGTCAAATTTCAAGGAGATAAGTGAAGGGGTTTCAATGCAGGGGAAAACACAGCTTTCTTTTTAAAAAATGTGTGGGGAAAAACACAAGAACAAATATAAATTGAAAGAAATGTAGTTAGTAAGCTATATCCAATCCTTTCCAAGAACAGAAAGTAGCAGGAAACTTACTAGGTAGGAAGCCAAGCCAGTCCAGCACCTTTCAGGCTCTGTTCCTCAGAGAAACAACTCATGAAAGGCTGCAGACAGAGGCTTATATTCTATTTCTATATCCCTCCCCCAGAGGGATTCCACTATGATTGGAAGGGGACTCAGGGAAAGATCACAGTCACTGGCCAGCTACAGATGTCAGTCTTTCCCCCTCTGCTCCCCCTCCCTTTTCTCAGTTTCTGTTCCCCTGAAAGACTGTCTTCTGGATCTCCAAATCTTTCCCAAATCTTTTCTGAATTGATTTGGAGGCTCCAAATTGATTCTAAGTTTTTTTTTCTTTTCCCAGTTTGAATTGGATTTGGTGATTCGGCCTCCAAATTGGGCTGAATCTTCTCCAAATCGAATCATGGACAGAAGCTTTGCACATCCTCACTGCTCAGTCATGGCTGCAGCTGCCAAATTGTACTTCTATTTTTGTAAGTGCAAAATGGCCATTGCATGACCACCACCTACATGCAGATTTGTGACTAGGAATTCTCAGAGATCACTGTTCTTGTCCCCACTGATACTCATCTGTTGCTGCAGGACTTGGTCTGTGGGAGATGTTAATATCCCTGGCAGAGGCCTGCACATGATATCTTTTAATGTGTGGAAGCTGGTGTGCAAGGAAAAGCCACACAAACTTGAAAGGAAGGAGTCCTGAACCCACTGGCAAGGATAAGCCAGAGAGCTCCATCCCACTGAAGCCTTCATCTGCCTTCACAGCTGCAGAGAACCAGAAAGGCTGCAAGTGCACCTGTTCCACTGTTGGGGTCTTCAGGAGACCATGCTTAGTCTTAAACCTGTTCACCAGGGGAGACCCTACCAGAAGTATAAGACTCCAGACAACATAGCTCTGAGGGTCACTGGAACACACAATCCTCTCCATCATGGCAAGGTTACAGTCCAAGGAGAGGACTACTGTGAGGTAGTGCATGTGTAGCTGGATGACCAGGAGCAAATGTGCTCCTAGTCAGCTGGAGATGGGAGATTGTTCCCTGCCTCTGGAAGCTTCCTGCTGCCAGGATGGGCTCTGCCACCGGAACTCAGGCAGGGACAATGTCCTCCTGCCCTGGAAGCCCTTGCCTATGTTTGGTGATTGTGATTGGGAATTAGGAGCTGGGAGAATCTTATCTTTTAGCTATAGCTCCACACTCATGGGGCCCAGGCTGAGAGATTCTTATCTCCCAGTGGGAGCTCCATGGTTGCATGGCCCAGACTGGGAGATTCTTATCTCCGAGCACCAGCCCCATGACAGCAGAGCTGGTTCAGGGAAATAAGAATCTCCTAGCCTGGGCCCTGTGATCATAGAGCTAGGGATGGGAGACAAAAATCTCCCATCCCAGGCCCCATGATTGTGATTGTAGAGTGGGGGCTTCGAGCTCCCTGCTGCTGGGGCAGGGGGATATTGTCCCCACCCAGGCTGTGATGGCAGAGCCTTCCCCAGCAGCAGACAGCTCCCAGGGGCAAGAAGCAATGTCCCAACCCCCACCAGGAAACAGCTGTCTCCTGGTCCCATGCTTCCTGCCAGCCCCTGGGCTGGCATGCAGGGGGAGCCTAGAGCTCTCTCTGGCTGCCACAGCTGCCAGTGCAGGGCCAGCAAGGATGGGAGCAGACTGTTGCCTTGAGTAGCAAATCTGCTCCCGCTTTCCTGCACATGTAGATGCCTACTTGGGGTTGTGTTTACTCGAGGGCACTGTTTCCCAATCTGTGGTATGAAAACCACTAATGGTATGCAGACAACCCGTCAGTGGTATACATTAACAGATTTATTACAATTACCTTATATGACAAAAATTTGATGGTGGTACTTAAGGTTGTATCATTTTAAATTGGTGGTACACAATCTCTCAGAGTTTGGGAACCACTGCTCCAGAGTAAACCCAGCCCAGAGCAAATGCATGTGAAGACAGCAGCACCAGACTCTGGCTCCTGATTGTCTCTCTTGTCCCAGCCATAGCCCAATTTCCAGTCTACACTGCTGTTTCATAGTTTCATATCTGGTAGGGTCAGAAGGGACCTGAGCAGATCATCAAGTCTGACCCCAGCCATGGGCAGGAAAGAATGCTGGGGTCAATTGACCCCAGGAAGGTGATCATCTAGCCTCCTTTTGAAGACCCCCAGGGGGTTGGTTTCAGATCCCAGCCTCCCTGACTGTGAAGTAGTGCTTCCTGATGTTCAGCATGAACCTACTTTCAGTCAATTTATGGCCATTATTTCTAGTTACTCCTGGAAGTGTTTGGGGGAACAGGGTCGCTCCTGTTCCCTGCTGGTCCCCCTTGGTAAGTTTATAAATGGCCACCAGATCCCCTCTCAGCCTTCTCTTGTGGAGGCAGAACAGGTTCAGGTCCTGTAGCCTCTCCTCATAGGGCCTGCCCTGCTGTATCCTCATCATGCGAGTGGCCCTCCTTTGGACCCTCTCAATGCTGTCCACATTCCTCCTGAAATGTAACACCCAGAACTGGATGCATTACTCCAACTGTGGCCTAACCAATGTTGCATAGAGGGGGAGGATCACCTCCTTGGATCTGCTTGTGATTCTTCTATGGATGCATGACAAGGTACGGTTAGCCTTACTGATTGTGTCCTCACATTGGCAGCCCATGTTTATCTTGGAATCAATAATGACTCCAAGATCCTTTACTACCACAGTGCTGATGAGAAGGGAGTTCCCCAACCTGTAGGTACGCTGCTGGTTCTTCCTCCCCAGGTGCAGTACCTTGCACTTACCAGTATTGAAACCCATCCTATTCGCATCAGCCCACCCTTGTAACCTGTCCAGATCTAGTTGTAGCCTGTCCCTCCCTTCTAATGTGCCCACTTCTCCCCACATCTTAGTGTCATCCACAAACTTGAACAAGGTGATTTTTACTCCATCGTCCAAGTCACTGATGAAGATGTTGAACAGTGCAGGCCCGAGGACCGAGCCCTGGGGAACCCCACTGCCCACATCCTCCAGGTAAAAAATGACCAGTCCAACACTACTCTCTTGGTGCGGCCCTCCAGCCAACTTGCGACCCATTTGACTGTGTAGGCATCGATGCCACAGTCGCCAAATTTTTTAATAAGAATGGGGTGAGAGACAGTGTCAAAGGCCTTCCTAAAGTCCAGAAAGACTAAGTTCATTGTGACACCTGTGTCCAAGGATTTTATGACCTGGTCATAGAAGGCAGCCAGGTTGGACCTGCCTCTAATGAACCCATGTTGGTTGCCCATAAGCATAATCTCTCCTGGTGGTCCTTCACAGATGTGTTCTTGGATAATTTTCTCAAAGAGCTTCCCCAGGACCAAGGTAAGACTAATGGGCCTATAGTTTCCTGGGTCCTCCTTCCTCCATTTTTTGAAAATAGGGACAACATTGGTCCTTTTCCAATCCTTTGGCACCTTGCCAGAGTACCATGAGCTTAGAGCTGTGCCAGGGATCCCACAATAGCCTCTGCCAATTCCCTCAGCACCCTTGGGTGGAGATCATCTGGACTTGCTGATTTGAACACGTCCAGTCCCACCAGCATTTCCCTGACTACGTCCTCTCTGACCCTGGGCCCGGCTGTGCCTCTCCTGAGTTTGTCCGGGATCCTGGTGTGGGGGATGTCCTGGTCCCTGCTCAGAAATATGGAGGCAAAGAATCTGTTAAAGAGGTCAGATTTATCATCTGGTGTAACCATCAGATTGCTAAGTGTGTCCTGCAGGGGCCCCACATTATCCAGTGCCTTCTTTTTACTCCCTATGTATTTAAAAAAGGATTTCTTGTTGTCTTTGATCTGGGGCGCTAGTCCCAGTTCTGTCTCCACCTTAGCCTTCCTAACTGTCCCACTACAATCTTGAGCAACGGAGGTATAATCCTCTTTCGTGATGGCCCCTCCCTTCCACTGGGTGTATACCTCCTTTTTAGCTTTCAGATGTTCCTGATGCCTTTGGTGAGCCACAGGGGCTTTTGAGCACTCCTGCACCCTTTGATTCACATTGGGACTGTCACCCTTTGGGCTTGGAGGATTGTCTCCTTAAGGAATGACCACTCATCTTGGACTCCCAACTCCCCTCCCCTCCGGGACCTCAGTGCCTCCCTGACTAATCTCCTTAACTCATTGAAATCAGCCCTCCTGAAGTCAAGGGCTGCTGCCTTGCTGCAGGCCTTTGACACCCTGTGCTGGATGGTGAATTCCAGTAGGCGATGGTTGCTATTGCCCAGGTGGTCGAGAACCCGCAGTCCCCTCACCAGGTTGGCGCCTGTGGCCAGGACCAGGTCCAGCAAGGCATTTCCCCTGGTAGGACGGTGCACCTCCTGAGTTAGGTAGAGGTCCTGTATCTCAGCTAGGAACCTACGTGAGTGATCAGACCTGGCTGACTGCTCCACCCAGCAGATGTCCAGGTAGTTTATCACCCATGATGACTGCGTCCCTTGACTTAACTGCCTCCGCAAGCTGACCTGAGAATTCCTGGTCCAGCTCTTCCCCCTGGTTGGGTGGTCTGTAGTAGACCCCCACCACTAAGTCTCTTTCCCCCCAACCCCCTTGTATTCTGACCCAGAACACTTCAGTTTGTCCCTCCTCTGACCCAGTGCTATTTGTTGAGGACATGTATTGCTCTTTGACATAGAGTGTCACACCCCTGCCTTTCCTCCCCATTGTAGCCCTTGATGTTTCCCACCCAGTCATGGGTTGAGTCCCACCATGTTTCAGTGAGCCCCACTATGTCCGGGTTTGTGTTAGCTAGCAGGAGGGCAAGTTACTTCTGCTTGTTCCCCAAAAAGGATGATTTCCTGACTGGGAATTAAACCGAGGCTGCAGCAGTGAGAGCACCAAATCCTAACCACTAGACCACCAGGGACCCACTATTATTTAGGAATACTTCCAGTTATGCATCATACACTTGTCTTTTGTCTGTGGAGTACTACTGGCTACCAAGCCAGCTGAGTAAGCTAGGTCCCACAAGGTAGTAGCTCTTGGTACCTACCAGCTGCTGGACAGACCAGGGTTTTAGCTCTATCAGTTACATTGTGGAAACTCACAGGAAGCATCTTCTGAAATGTATCTAACCTAAAGTTAGTAGGACTGGCTTTGGTGTACAGTTCTGTAAACTTCACAATTACTTGCTACCTGTGCTCTGTGACTTGTAGCAAATGCTAAGCAACATGGAAGGAAACTCTCTAGGGGCTGATGTCTGCTAGAGCTTGTTTGTTCTGAGACCAGGGTTGCTCTGGAGTTCTGCTCACAAGCTGCAAAAACAATGAACCAGCCTGTTATTACTGGAAAGGCTAAGGAAATGGGCCACATCTATTTTCTGAGCTTAAAAATGTTAGCAATCTCTTGTAATTTACCTTGCAACTTCTGCTGGCATTCCTAGTTTTCAGAAGAGTCTGTATGATTGCCAGAATTTGAAAAGTTCAGTAAATTTTTTCCTGAAGGCTTTTCTTTTTCAAATGATCAGGTTAAAGGTTAGATGAATTGCAGT
The DNA here is from genome assembly GCF_001723895.1 of Crocodylus porosus. Classification (NCBI taxonomy): domain Eukaryota; kingdom Metazoa; phylum Chordata; order Crocodylia; family Crocodylidae; genus Crocodylus; species Crocodylus porosus. Next base: position 108,902,906 of record NW_017728918.1, on the reverse strand, counting down.
TCTGGCAGTTTAGTCAATGGTCTAAGATATTAGCAGGAACTGTGTTACTCCAGTAACACTTCATATAGAGGTTTCATTTATAATTATTCAGCACTTTCTAGTGTTAGAACAAAGTGAAATAATGTATTTGAGGTGGATATATTGTTTTCATTATCTCCATGAGACAGTTAGCTTTGCATAAGCTTGTTATAGATTCATCTGTTTAGAACCTTGTACAATTCTCATTTGAGATAAGTTATCTAAAAATATAACTGCATCTATAGTAATTGTTGTTTACATTTTCTAAAAGTGAAATCAGATGCTCAGAAAATGTTGTGGACTGTCCTTGATTCACAAGCAAAAACAGGTGCACCATAGGGCATTTCTTTAGTTCAACCTTGACTTCCGCCTTTACTTGTGACTGATCAAATCAGATGCCCTCGCTGAACTCTTTGCTCTGAATGCCTACATGGAAGAGTAATACTGTTTTGCTTCAGACAATTGTTTCATAAGATTGGGGCTGAGCATATGTGATTCTTCTCAGGGGATATGAATTTTTAGTGACTGCTACCAGTCTGAGCATACTTAAACTCAGGGTTAGTTTTTCAAGTTTCCTGAGCCAAATATGCCTCTAGTTTTACTCTAATAAGTCAGTGGAGTAGCATCGTATACTACAAAGGACTCCGATCCTCAGCTGTGATTTTCATAGCCATGCAGCCTCTCACTTGAAATACATTTGCAAGGGTAGGCTAAATTTAAAATTCTGCCCTTGATAATGACACAGTTATGGCATCATATAAAACATAAATCAAAATAATCTGAGCTGTAAAACAGTTAAGAAATTCCAAAGTGCACCTGAAAAACAGGAACAACATAACTCCAACAGCATATAACGAGGTTGTAATTCCTGTGATGGATTCTGATGCCAACTGAAATCGTAAGAGCAATGCTCCTATCTCCAGTATCCTAAAGAGTTATAGACGTAATAGATGGACTTCCAAATATATATTAATCATTATAACACATGATTGTTGTTACATTGCTTTCTGTACTGCATGCCTCGTAAAGTCTTGTGCTCTCCATCTGTGCCTTGGCTTTTGTCTTCTCTTTGATTTCCCTCTCACTGTCCCCACATTCTGACAGTGCACAAAAGGTATTTCATACATTTTTTATTGTTTACTTTTCTGACATAACTTTCTTGTTATGTCTGTTTTAATTCACTGTACATTTTTGATTGCACAGTGGTACAGAATGTACTCTGAGTGTGTGTATACAGATACACTTGCAAAAAAGTATTCTACAAGGTGAAAATTCTTGCAATACTTGGTATTGCGCCACGCTACTTATGTAATTATTTCACCCTTTTTTTAATTAGTTGCTTCTCGCTTTCATTCTAATTTTAAAAGATACTTGTGAATAATGCTACATGATTATGATAATTATGTTACCATTTCCTGGCTGAATTTCAGTTTGCATAATTACATTTTTCCCATCTAATGCACCCTAAAGTTTCAATTGCCTTTGTGCTCTTCCTGAGCTTACAGTATTTGATAATGTTGCCTGGTTCAGTTTAATAGCTAGTATGCTTCACTCTAGGGATAGCTGCATTTTAGAAGTGGGCAAAAAGATCTGTATGCATATTTGGATGTTTCTTAAGTGCATTTTTGGATCCTTCAGGGTGAAAGAGATATAATACGTATGATGATAAGAATAATATATTACATAAATCTCATAAGTGAGCATACCTGTTACTTTCTTTCATATTCATAAATCTATACTGCAGCACTGGTCACTGTAGTTACGGATAAATTCAAACGCATACACATACTGTACAAAAACACACATAAATATGTTTTACATTAAACAAATTAATCATTTTTTAGATTTTAACCAAAATGTCCTGTATGTATTTAGTAAGACCAATAACAACCCTGCAACCATTTAAAATTCTTGCTGGAATTTACCATCCAGTGCAAGATGGAAAAGGCATGCAGTAGGACAGCAGCCCTAGATTTCAGGAGGGCTTCAATGAGCTAAGGAGGATAGTTGTGGATGCACTGATGTCTCAGAGGGGAGGGGAGCCAGATGTCAAAGGAGAGTGGTTGCTCCTTAAGGAGGCGATCCTCCAATCCCAAAGGAAGGTAATCCCAATGAGGATCAAAGGGAGCAGGAGAGCACACAAGCCTCCATGGCTCACCAAAAGCATCCGGGAATGTCTCCTTCCTAAAAAGGAGGCATATACCCAATGGAAAGAAGGGGTCATTACCTGGGATGACTATTCTGCAGTTGCTCGAGGATGTAGGGGGCAGTCAGGAAGGCCAAGGCAGAGATGGAATTAGGACTAGCTTCCCAGATTAAGGACAATAAGAAGTCCTTCTTTAAATACATAGGGGGCAAAAAGAAGGTCCCGGGTAATGTGGGGCCCTTGCAGGATGTGTTGGGAAATTTGGTCATCACACCAGACGAAAAAGTTAACATGTTTAACGATTTCTTTGCCTCTGTCTTCCTAAGTAGGGACCAGAGCAGCCACCTCCCTGCTGAGCCCCCCTCGGGCCCCAGGGGAGGCACACCTGGGCCAAAGGTTAACTAGGAAGTAGTTAGGGAGCTTCTGGAGGGGTTGGACGTATTCAAGTCAGCTGGCTGGGACGATCTCCACCCTAGAGTTCTAAAGGAATTGGCCGAGGTCATTGCAGGACTCCTGCCACGGCTTTATGAGCACTCGTAGTGTTCTGGTGTGGTGCCAGAGGACTGGAAGAGGGACAATGTGGTTCCCATCTTCAAGAAAGGGAGGAAGGAGGACCCAGGAAACTATAGGCTGGTTAGTCTTACCTTGATCCTAGGCAAGCTGTTTGAGAAAATTATGCTGGCACACATCCATGAGGGGCGAGCAGGGGACTGCATGCTTAGGGGCAACCAACACAGGTTTATCAGTGGCACGTCCTGTCAGACCAACCTGGTGGCCTT
>NW_017728918.1:108863688-108899863 GCF_001723895.1 Crocodylus porosus | reverse complement strand
CGGACTAGATGATCTGCTCAGGTCCCTTCCGACCCTAGAAACTATGAAACTAGGTGTAATTTAAACCTCAGGTGATTTTAAAAAGAAACAAGTTTGTGCATTACAAACGTCCCACTCCAGCATAATGGCAATACATTTCAGTTCAATACAGCTCAACTAATGCTTAACAGGATATGGCTTTCTTGGAACAGGGGAGCATAAGGATCATGGTAAAATAAACTCTTTTAACTTAGTTATAATCTCTACTTTAAATTGAATAGGTAAAAAATGAATTTTAAGTTCAAACTCTTTTTTAAAAAGCTAGCAGACAACAAGTGCTTATAACACTTTGAATATTATTGGATTAGTCATTGCAAAGGTCAGATCATTGCCTCTCCAATGTCATAAAAATAATGGAATAGATGGGTGAAATGAAGCCACTACTGCCACTGCAGAAATCCACCTGCCACTAAGACAAACTCAAGCTTCTCTTTTCTCCATCCTTATTTTTACATGCAAGGGCAACAAGTAAATAGAAAATAACTTCACTAAAGTCAGTTAACTGGCATGATGATGTGAGTGAGATACTTTTCTTCATGGTTGCATTCTTCCCAGTGGTCAGAGCAGTAGTACAGTATTAAGAGGCTGAGTCTGCAGTTTTCTGCCTGGCAGAGGAAGGTAGGGTTTTGAGCGAAGAAAGGGATTGTTATTCTTAAGAAATCAGTGGGATGCAGAAGTTGTGTCTCCTGACAGGTCTATTCATTTATATGCATTGACTCTGGCATGTTGTCAGCTGGTTATTTTTTAACTAATGTAGTTAGTTGTTGCAGCCTCCAGAACCCCCATCTCTTCCATATATCTTGGCTAGATGATAGAATTTAGACAATATTTGACTTGGATGTACTACAAGGCAAAAGCACAAGCCATCAAAGGCATTTTTATAACCTTGGGTTAATATGAATCTTTTCTTTGGCATTAAATTAAGAAAAAATAAAGCTATATAACTCTAGCATGCAAAATGTCCTGGGTTTCTATTACATTTTCCCATGCAGAGGAGGGAAGGTTTATTAGTGAATACTAACTAGGCCCTGTGGGATTGAAATGTGCTACTGCAAGGATGCACAAGGCAAGTAGTCAAGTAAAAGGAAACAGGCCTAGTGCCTAGAGCGCCGTACTTCAAAGGGCACCTTGAAGGCAAAGATTTTTTTTCTCTTTAAAGCAAATGAACTGACTAGCAGTTTTCTAAGCTGCTAGTGATGCCGCTGAAAAAATCTGATCTAAGTATGTGTAAAGCTGAAGTGATTATCTGAGCTCCTCTTTATGCACAAAGACATTGTGTTCCAAGACAACCAGCTAACATCACATCACAAATTTAGACTGATCGCATGCTGTAACTAGTTACCAAAGCTATTAGGTAGCAGACGAGTATGAAGTTATTGGGACAATGTTTCCTTGGGGGAGGTCATTGCCTGTCTGTGTCTCATTACTTTGAGCTATTTATAATCACTTAATTACTCAGGCACCTAAGAAGGGTAAAGCCCTCATGGAGGAATCTATTTTTCATGGGGTTACTTCTATATTCAACAGGAATTAGTAGATTGGAAAGCAAACGTGCAATACCACAATTGCTTCTTAGGTGTGTCTTAGAGCACAGTTTCTTAACCCATGGTATGAGACACAGGCAGGGGGTATGCAAACCAGGTGTGGAAAAACCCCACAGCAAGGGGGCACCGCCACTCCCCCTGCTGCTGCCGGGTGCGTGTCCGGCTGCTTGCCTCCACCCCCAAGCCAACCAAAGGCTGCTGCAGGAGGGGGAGGGTGGGTATACAAATACCTGCGCACTCCCTACCGACAGGCAGCTAAGTTTTCTTTCTTTTTTATCCCGCCTGGGCTTTGGGGGAAGCGGAGGGGGGCAGACAGAGACCCCCATAGTGCAGGAGGGGAAGGGTGATGTCCCGCGCCCTCCTGCATTATGGGGACTGACGACCCAGCCCGCCCGGGGCCCAGTTCACTGTGGGTGGGAGGGCTGGCAGTGGCACTGTGCTCTGCTTGGGGCAGGCTGCAGCGATGGGAGGAGGGCTACTGCCTGCCCCCCCAACGCCACTGCCACCGAATGTAGGGAAAAGCCCTTTGCCACTGCCAGCCCCTGCCTGTAGCCAGCCTGGGTTCTGGGGCATCTGCAGCAGACAGCAGTCAGGTTGCAAACAGCTGCACCAGGCTTCACAGCCCTGGCATCAGCTCCACGCTGGCGACTGCACATGCGTCTCAGAGCAGACCACTCTCTACTCTGAGGCGCGCATGCAGTCGCTGCCAGCATGGAGCTGATGCCCGGGCTGCGGAGCCTGATGCAGCTGTTTGCAGCCTCCCTGCTACAGCTGCCCAGAGTCCAGGCTGGATACAGGTGGTGCTGGCAGCGGCACAGGGCTTTTCTGGGTTGCACTGCCTCAGGCTCCCCACTCCCCCACAATTGTTAGCTCAGAGCTGTGGGATGCTGGAGCCTGGAGCTCTTTGCAGCCTCCTGGCTGCAGCCAACCCAGGCTCTGGGTAGCTGCTGCCAGCCACAGAGCCCAGGCTGCTTGCAGCAGGCCTTGCAGCCTCCCAGCCACCTGCTGGGAACAGCCCAGGCACCTGCCTAGAGCCTGGGCTGGCAGTGGAGTGCCAAGCAACATGGCCTCACATGCCATGCTCAGCATGCATGCCCTGGGGGTTGCTGACCCCTGCTGACTTACCTCACTGCACCGTGGGCCTCTGCTTCTCCCCATCACCCCAAACCCTGCTTCAGTGGCCTCAGAAGCAGTCGACACCACCACCTGTCTCTACCACAGTTGCAGTTGCTACCTGTCCCCTCTCTCTCTCCTCCCTTTCCTCTCTCTCTTCACCCTTCCCCCTTCCCTGTCTCACTCACTCTTTCACCCTATATCCTTCTCCTCTCTCTTTCTCTCTTGCTTGCTCTCGCCCAGTTTCCCTGTCTCTCTGACCCCTTCCTCCTTTCAAAACTATGGCAAAAAATTTGGCACACCGCACGTTGCGCACCACTTTAAATTTCCCAGCAAAATTTTGGCATGCCACACTTTGCATGACACTGGGTTCAGCCCTCCTAGCTTTGGCCAACATCACCTCTAGCCCAGGTACATTCTTGAGCACCCCTGGTGTAAAAGGTAGTAACCCTACCCACACCAGATCAGACCTCTGTCATATCACGGCCTTATAGACGCAGCCCTTCTTCCAACATACAGCACACATTAGTCTGTAAATATAAAATTTCTTGGAAAATTGAGTTTTGGGGTACTTATTAAAATTTTCAGAAGCTAGGGAGTACTTGCTACTTAAAAGGTTGAAAAACACTGTCTTAGAGAATGACATAGCAACTCTCTGCCAGTCAGGTTTACAAAGCTTACTGTCTAGTAAGTTGTTTAGCAATGACCTGTGAACACTGAATCGGATTGGATGACCCCTCTGGGCTACCTTTGGGTCCAGCAGTGTGACAGAGCAGCTGGGCACCTGAGACAGCTGCCACACGCGGGCAGTGGTGACATCCGGCTGCTGGTGCTGCTGGTGTTATTGCCAGTTTTTGTCCTCCCCCACAAGTCCATGCCCAGGGAAATTACTCCAGTTGTTTCACCCTAGTTACACCACTGTCTGCATCTCACTGTGCCTGAGTGTATAGACATATGTTAAACAGTATTTCCTGGTGCTGGTATTCCCAGTTTGTGTAATCTGAGGGCCGCTGAACAACTAAGGATCAAGACTGCAACCCTTGGCATCTGTGCAAATCTGGAGTACAAATAGCAAGACACAGCAAACAGTAAATCCTATTACAGCAGCCTGTGCAGAAATAGTGCAGCACCTGGCTTAGATATTGTTCATTGGGTGACTGAATCATTAAGTAGCACTCATTGAATGGGGTGGCCCAAATATGTAATCTCAGCACCTGTTGTTGCAAGAACTGACAGAAAGTGTGCACCTGCAGGCACATGTGCTTAAATGCGGTTCTCATCTGCTATTGTAGGGCTTAATTGTAGGAGATATTTTTCTTATAGTCTTTTCCTTGTTGCTTGTCAAATGTAACTTGTTGGCCAGGAATAACATTCTTTGTCCTGTTTATTACCTTTAACCTTATATTTATGGCTGCAATGCTGTACTTAACTTAGAGGCATTGGCATGCTTTCTCCATTTACGCAACGATATGGCTTCCAGTCTTCTGAGCTGTTGCCTTATTTTCTTTAGAATCCTGTTTTCTTCAAAACAATCATTTCAGCTGGAAGAATTAATTCATGTAAACACCTTCCCACACCATAATCTAATGTTTGAAAAGGGGTGGGCCCGATAAACAAATCCCAGTACAAATACTTTCAGTGACCTGGTTATTGTCCTCCTTTCTAGTTTGAAGCCTGGGACATGGAGTAAATGGGTGTTCTAAGCTTACATGCTACTGAAAGATAGTGCCTGAGAATGAAAGAAAACTGAAAGCAAGTACCAGGAAGTTATATAAATTGGCAGTGAAATCAGTTGAACTACTAAGGTTAATATTTTAACATTTTAATGTATGCCTTTTCCTTCGTACAGGCATACAACTGCTCTCCTTGCCTATTCAAATGAAGCAAAACACTTAGATTCCTCTTCATCTTCTTCACACAGACCAGTCCAGAATGATAAGTAAGGTCTATTCTTGTGTACAGTACTGTAGGAGGAAGTGCTTTGGGCCATGGATGTTGGGGTGTGCTGGAACTGGTAGAGGAATGTAAATGGGTGGCAATGCTGGCACTTTGGGACTGATTTTTTTCTTTCTGTTTATTAATCACATACTAGCCCACAGGTATTTGCATAAGTTCAGCTACCACAGTGTTTTTCTAATAGTCAGAAAAAATATTAGAACACCAATGCTTGGTCCCTCATGCATTAAATTAGTTTAATTGTTACTAATGCTGGTTAAATTCCATACAATAGCTTTGTGAAACTTTACAAAGATTTTATTCATATCTTTGGTGCTTCCTTCTTTCAGCAAAGTTAGAGAGGCCAGTAAGGCCCATGTTGATAACTTTGACATTGCAGAATTACTGGGGGTTGTTGCCTAAGAGGACTTATATTGGATTCTTGGAAAAAGTATTGGATACTATTAAAATATTTTCAGGTGTATTTTCCCTGTTAGTTTCAATAGGCCCCTGTAGCTCATCTTGAATGTAGGAAGATAACTATATAGAGTTTCTGCAGCATCATGGGATCTGGAGATTCTCACACATTTTGCTAAGAAGGGGCACCACAGCTAGGATACAGAAACTAACATTGCTGTCTATTTTTGTGATACACACGCAGATGTGATGGAGGCTGAAGAAGAGGCTGAGATACCTATTATTTGTGGGATGGAAGTGAGGTGCGCACACCCCAGGACAGGGAATTCATTGGAATCTACCATTTATAGGACTAAAGTATCATCTCACCACAGCTAGTGATTGTAGCACCAGAAAGGAACAGTGTTGCAGAATATGGGATGTGGGTCTGTGAAACTGTGCAGGAAACTATGCCAGGATAAGGTAACCTTCATTTGCAATGGCAAACTTGTGAAGTGAAGTTCCTTGCAAAGAGAGATTTTGTGAAACAGATGGGAGGAAACTAAGTTGATTTACTCTCTATTGCTTCCCGCAGAAAAAGTCTAGGGAACTTTCTTGGGAAAAAGTACAAGTAGACCACATCAAAGGCTGTTTTAAAATGTAAATGTTTGATAAGCACAGTTTTGCCACTTGTGTTTCCTGTGTTAATGGGCATGGTATGAAAGCTTAAACAAGACAGACAGAAAAAGTAGACATTGTGTCATCTATGTAGTCATCTTCTATCTTTAAACTATAGAAATATTTAAAAATCAATCTCTGTCCTTCCACACAACTCAATTAATTGACTGCTTTTTGGGATAGCTATTAGATACACAATATTATTATTCCAAATCACAATCATGTGTGCTGCTACCAGAAGAAAAAGGAACATAAACCTAGGTAAATATGGATGCTGTGAGTCAGTATGCAGATACCCTAGATGATAGTGATCCCTGTGATACAAATATCCTGTTCATCATATACATGTTAATTATAGCCTGATTAGGAGTATATGTAGAGCTGAACACTAACTATGTCAGGTATGTTGTATAGTCCTCCGCTAAGACACTAAATGATTACAATGCAAGTCTTCTAGTCTAGTCCCTCCTTTCCATATTGTGAGATTAGCAGCTGTTCATTTGCAGTTACCATCCTTTTGATGCAGATCATGGATTAAATTATGTCTTTTTTCCTATTCCAGAAAAACTTGTGTCTTTCTGTACTGACAACATTGCGCATAAGCATTTAATTATATCATACTGAGGAACTCTTGGTAAACATAGAAGCCTTGCAGCATCTTTTATTTTTAGATGGGGATACAAGGGGCAGCACATTAAGGAAAGGATTGCACCTACTGGCTAAAGCAGGGGACTGAAAGTTACAATTCTTGAATCATGTTCCCAACATCGCTACATGAATCATGTTCCTGAGTACACTACCTGTGCCGCTTACTTAACCTTCTCATGTCTTGATTTTCCCTGCATCAAGAATTGACTAATAATCCTTCCCCCCAAATGTTGCAAAACTAAATTACTTGATGTGTTCAATATGCTTGACACCCTCAAATGAAGAAACTGTTCTTTGAGGCAAGCCCAGTATGAGTCACAGTTTGATTTAGGTACATTATGAGACTCTAAGGGAGCAACCTGTTTGTGTCAGGATGGGTGAAAGGGAAATCCTTTTGAGCCTCACAAATTGAGGTGTGTCTAGTGAAAGTCCTTCAACTCAGTTAATAAAACACCTGGTGCATATACAGTAATTTTTCTTCCAATCAAAGATAAATGAAGCCGGGAGGTAAATGTGGGGCCTATTTTTAATGAGCAGCAGTAGTACTGTTCCAGAGGGCTATCTCCTGGATTTCTCATCAATTCAAATATATTTCTCATGCAACTGTGCCAGTATTTCTGAGAGAGAAAAAGAGAGGGCCTGCACCTAACCCTGTCTGCATTTACTGTTGTGAGAAAGCCATCATGTAGACACCTCACTATGTCAAACAAGGCACAAAGAAAGAAGACATATTTTTCAGTGCTTCTATCCAATTTAGAGTAGGAGACGCAAACATTTCACAAATCTTACCTCTACTCTCTATCCTGCTGTGTAACATTTTTTTGCACAGTGGGGGAAATTTAGAGATATGATTCACTCACAGTGTGTTCTCATGTTACGGAGGCCATTACATCTAGTTTCCATGATGCAGAGGGTAGACACAGGCTCACCTCCCAGTTATCCCAGTATAAATAAAGATTGAACTTCCTGTGCACTATGGATCTACAATGTCTCTTCCAGCCTTTAATTTCTATGATTCTATGATTCCTGAAGGCAAGGCCTCAGGAGAACTGCCCTCATGAATTTAATTGCTTGTGAAGATGAACACTACAAAATTTATGGAGAAGAGCCTGAGATTTTACTGAACGTATTTAAAAGAGACCAGCCAAAAGCATTGGCTGACCTGTTTGCTCATGCTGAAGATGGGTGTTTCCTTGTGACTTCCCACAGGGCATCATTAATACTGCATGACTTTAGCGCTTTGTTTTGGTAATAGTAGGCTTGGAGTTAACAAAAGTTTCCTCTAATCTTCCTTCAATGTTTTTTCAGGCTTTGGTTGCTGACAATTTCCTGCTTGAAACTGAAAAGAAAAATCAAATCAACTGGAAAAACCAAACCAAACCAAACCAAACCTCTAATTTAATCCAGCTTTCAAATTGTTACTAAGTACTGGTGTTTTAGTACATTGTAAACCAGGGCTGGTAACAACCACAGGATGTCTCACCTGTCCCTTTTGGTTAACCTTGTTGTGTAAACCAGTGAGTTTGCTGTTTCCCCAGTGAAGAGACTGGATGTTCTTGGCCCTTGGACAGGTGATTCAGGCATGATTCATAGGTGCAGAACATCTTGTTACCAGCTGGGGTTGGAGAAAGTCTCTTTGCAAATATGGACTCAAAGAACTGCAGCAAGCCAGGTCACCTTTTGCACGGCTTAAAATAGCAGCCTCATAAAACAAAAGGAAGTCAAACAGATGTAAACAAAAAGGCTTACAAGGGACTGGTAATGATTATCAGACAGGGCATTATTGCACTGCTGATGGGTCTTTACAGGCTTGATCCTTCTGGAGATCCCACTTGGTTCTATTCTTTCTCTCTGGGAGACAATTAGGGGTTTAACTCTAATCTTAGTGGTATCACTGATTTACACTGGCACTAATGAGATCGGGATCAGGCCCATGTTCCTTAATGTGGCCTATGGTGATGTGTTATAATGAGTAATGATAATTCTTTTTAGTTCAGCTAGTAGAGTAGTCACAGGGGAGGAGGGGGTGTCTCCTGAAGCAGCAGGCTACTACTGGGGCCATTGCATTTTGTACAAAATGGGCACAGTAAGTTCATTTCCTTGAGTCTGGGCAAATAATCCAGTCCATTCCCTCAGGGTCACAATTTGATACACTTAAACAGAGTACTACCTTTTTCAGTGAATATTCCCAGTGATTATGGCTGGACCTGAGGAGTTGAATATTACCCCATATTTGTAAGTGTTTAAGATTCTGATCCACAGGAATGAGAGATCCTTTGTTTCCAAAGATGAATGTTTCTACTTTTCCTGTTCTCAGAGTGGAAGAATTGTCATTCATTCATATGAAGATCTTAAGATAAATATTATTGTAGTAAACCGTGTACCCCCTGTACAAGATTGGGAGTTATTCCAATCATCCAACATTAGATGGGGTATCTGTGTCACAGGGACATGATCTGGATTCCCCCAAATCACATGATAAATCTCTGGCATTCCTAGGAAAATGAAGTCCCACATGAACTTCTCATAAACAAATTGGAGAAAACTGGACAAGATAAAACTACTACATAGTGAACAAACAACTGGCTCAATAGCTGCAAGCAAAGGGTAGTTATAAATAGATCCATATCAGAATGGCAGGAAACTTGAATGGAGTGGAGTCCCACAGGGGTCTGTCCTGGACCCAACTGTGTTTAACGTACTTGTCCCAGGCAACAAAGTAATGGGAGATACTTACCAGCAGCTCAGGGCATGATATGTGAAGGGCGGAAGGAAGAGCCCCCGTGGCTTGTCAGCTGCCTTTTTATTCAATTATGGCCAGGCGGTGATGTCAGCATCAGGCGCTGGCCAGCAGGGATAAAAATGGCGGCCAATGCCGCAGAGGGGGTGGATGGCATGGGGAAGGAGATGCAGACGACGCTGGCAACAGAAGGGACTCTGCCCGTGGGACCTGTGGAGCCGGGTAAGCAGGGACAGATGCTGACAGGACTGGGCGGAGCACCCTGGCAGGAGGCCTCATGGGACAGCAAAGGAGCAACAGGCACGCCGGCCGGAAGCATCACTGGAGTGGCACCCGGAGACAGAGCTGACCCCAGGTGGGAGTGCAGGGATGACAGGGCACGGAGGAAGCCACGTCAGGGGGAAGAAGACCCTGGGCGAGCTGGAGGGGGTTTACAGTAAGGGTGGATATTGCTGTCAGACCCCAGCTGGATTGATGAGCTTGTGAGAGGGAATACTGGAGGCGAGTACGGGGTTGGAGACTCGGGAGGAAGACATCTACTTGTGCAACAATACGAGTCCGTAAGGCGCTTGACGGTTACCACCGAAGCGAAAGGTGCCTGAGAGTGGCTATTCGAAACCTGGAGGTCACAATGCTTATTAGCATTTTAGATGCTGGAATGAAGAGCTCCTTGAGCAAATTTGCAGGAGATGTGAAACTGGGAAGAACTGCAAACACACTGGAGGACGGGAGCGCAATTCAGGATCTTGTTAGATTGGAAATCTAGGCTGGAACTAAAGGAATTAAGTCTAGTGCTGACAAATGCAAGATGCTACACCTCAGGAAGATTAATCAAAAATGCAAGTACAAGATGGGTAATAACTGGCTGGATGGCAATATGGCAGAGAGGATCTAGAAGTTTTGATGGATGACAGGCTCAATATGAGTTTGCAGTGTGACTCAGCTGCACAGAATGAGAATGAGATCTTGGGCTGCATCAGTAGAAGCAGAGGAGGTGATAGTATCTCTGTTCTGCACTGCTTAGGCCTCATCTGGAATACTGTGTGCAGTTTTGGGCTCCACAGTTTAAAAAGAGAAGTTAGATGCAGGGTCCAGAGGTTGGTGGCAAAAATTATAAAGCGATTGGAAGGCAAGCCATATGAAGAGAGGCTGAAGGAAATGGGCATATTCAGTTTGCAGAAAAGGTCCTTAAGAAGGGATATGATAGCAGTCTTCAAATATCTGAAGGGCTGTCATAAAGAAGAGGGAGAATACTTTTTCTCCCTTGCTGCCAGGAGCAGAGTGTGGACCAATGGCTTCAAGTTGGAGCAAAGAAAGTTTAGATGGGGTATCAGAAAATGCTTCTTCACTGTTAGAGCACCGAGGCAGTCAAACAAATTGTCTAGGGAAGTTGCAGATTTTCCATCATTGGAGGTGTTCAAGAAGAGGTTGGATAAGCATTGGTCAGGGATGATCTAAGAGTAGCTACAGCTATGCCCTGCTATGCATATTTCCCATGCTTCTGGGTTTTGCTTGTTGCCACATGGGTCTGTGAGAACTTTCCCCCCTCCTGTTGCTACACACATCAGAAGATTCATTCACCTTCCTCAGAAACATGAGGTCCTGGCTGCAGCAAAGGTTGGGGATTTTTACTTGGGTGTGCCAGTACTCCTGCTGGGACTAAAATCCATGACTGGAGGGTCTGACTAAAGGGTTTTGCCTCTCTGCTCAGGGTCACACTGATCATCACATTTGGGGTTAAGAAGAAATTTTACCCTATGGTCAGATTTACAGACTGTAGGAGTTTTACCCTGCTCTGTAGCAGGGGGCACAGCCCTCTTTCTTGGATCTCTCAAGCTCATTTTAACATGCTTACAGGGATGTAGGTTGTAGCTGTGGTGGTCTACGGACATAGGCAGACAAGGTTCTTCAGGTGAATCTGATATCTTGGTGAGCACACAGCAACTGCTGAAACTTCCTTAGCCTGATGAAGGGTTTTGAACCTGAAAGCTTGCTTTAAAATTGTTTTCCAACTATTTAAGTTGGTCTAATAAAAGATATCAGATTCACCCAAAGAACCTTGTCTGCCTTTTAACAAGCTTGGCAGCCACTAACTTCCCTTGTCCCCCTGCTTTGCCAGATTTCGATGTCTTATAGCTGTGCAATAGGGTTGATGTAGTTTTAGTATGGATTTACATGAGATGGTTGAGGACAATCCTGCCTCAGGCCAGGGGTTGGGCTAGATAACTTCCTGAGATCCCTTCTAGCCCTACTTTTCTATGATTCTGTGATTCTCAACTCTCAGGTAGTACCTTGACAACTAGCTAGCTTAATCTCTAAAGAAGTCAGGGGGGTGGGAAATTAACACATTTTCCCATTTGATGTGTGAGAAGAAAAGTAAGAATAAAGATATTTTCACTGTGAACCAGAGATGCCATCAACTTGATTACAGGTTATAATGGGTAATTGGTTATAACTGTTCACTTTAGCAAAATTGCTTATTATCTTCTCAGTTACTGGGAGGGAATACAGATGTGTTCCCATGAGTTTCTGTAAGTTTTTACTTCTGCTTGTTATTTTTCCTTGTGTAAGCATGGAATCCTAGCACTGGGAGCTAATGTGATACATGCACACACAAAATACAGCACATTATATTGGCTGCAGTTGCGATGGTGTGGGGTGGGGTTTCCCTAGTGTGCTGTGTTACATTAATATTATCACTCACAAGGAATTACTGAAACATGGTGGACTTCTCTTCATATCATGTTGTAGCATTCCTATATCCAGTTCACTATTACCCATTTTAAATGTCATTTCATGACATTCTGGGTAAATCAAATGTTAATTTCAGGCAAAATACTGCAATACAATTTCTAATGCCAAATTATCATTACAGAAATGTCATTGATTTCAGGGGAGTCCAGCAAGGTATAGATTTGGCCTGTTAACACTTCCAAGCAAGGGGCCTGAGAACACTCACTTCTGCCAGACAAACTTGATAGGCTTTTTTCAGATACAGACCGGTAGATAAAGAAAATGAAGTGGATGCAGTTCATCTGGATTTTTCGGAAAGCTTTTGCACAGCAACATACAGAAAGCTTGTAGAGACTGGGTGTTTCAACTGGCATCACTGTTCTTTACAGAGCTTGGTGAGTATTGTCTGGGTAATGATGCAATAAATATGGATAAAAAGCTGGCTGACAGATGAGAAACAACATATTATTACCAGTGGTGTTACATCAGAATATAAGTGGTATCAAGTGGATTTCCATACAGCTTAGTGTTCTTCTGGGACTAGGCATTATTCTGCCTAGTCATTAACAAGCTAGGAGAAGAATATTATTTGACTGTCATCAGATTAAAACATGGTATTAAGTACACCAAGTGCAGAAAACTATTAATCAGACCCTATGAAATGTTGTTGGATCAGTGAGGAATGAGATTTAACTTTAAAGAAGAGCGTGTATGATGATAAGACAGGTAAGGAAGCAAAATATACAGTGGTAATAAAGCCCTACCTTTTATGTTCATCTCCTGCTGTGACTCAGATGGTATATTGTAGAAGGCTTAGAACTAGATTCACGAAAGGCTTTCAGTCTCTTTTCCTGTGGATATTTAATTTTTCATGTAGAGAATGTCATCACCCCTCTCCTTTGCTGTGAGAGAGAGCTAGCTTAAGTACCTAACTCCATAAGAGGGTCATAGCTGTGAATTGTGAATGGAGATACACAGCTGACTGGGCTACGGGGAGATGCCTCATGCTCTGACAAGCTGGGTCTAAAGCCCTATCTTCTCAGCATTTCCTACCAGCTGATTAAGGTGGCTTCTCACTCAGCCTTCTCGTGTTTATGGATCCCATTCACAGGCTCCCCATTCTCCCCATTGACTGTATGGAGAATCTCTGGATGTCTAACTTGGCCCTGTGGATTCCATTAGGCAACAAGATGCCTAAAAAGTAGGCAATGCAATGATCTTTTTGTGGAGAAAGCACCTTCAGATCCAGAGAGATCCGGTTTATAGAGCATGCACGACCTGTTCCTCCTTAAGACCAGGTGTTTGTTTGAGGTATCTCCAATGGAGTGCATCTGTGAAGGCACCCAACAATCTCTACTCATGTTTAAGGTTTAGACCTGTATACTTGCATGTCCTGCTGAAATATGTTGAATACACACCTTGGATGGTTATTTTATACTAGACATATTGTATTCCTACACAATTCATAGAGCCTATATAATATGTTATACAAGGGTGGGATGTAAAGGTTATTACATCATGCCTTATAAATTCTCATGGTTTTAAAAACTTTCAAAAATTACAAAGTAAAGGAGAGAAAAAATGATCTTGTGATTAAATCACAGGACTGGAATTCTTTTGATCTGAGTTCTGTTCAGCTACGTCATAGACTTCCTGTTTTACTGTCGGCAAGTTACAATTTCCCCATACCCAAGTTTCCTTCTCTGTAATGTGGAAATAAGAATGCCTACCTCATCAGGGATATAGACAGCTAAATTAATTATAGAGTTCTCATGTTTGCAATTTTTTGAGATTTAGTTGGACAGAATAAGAGGAGAGCAAATAATTGTTTTAATTATTATTGCTTATAATAATTATCAATACAATTTAGCCTTGGAATGTTTTGGCTTTCAAATGTTTCTATATAAACTGTAATGTCTAGCAAGGTATCTCTTTAGATGTAATCTCTTCCTTTTGTTCTTTAGGACTGTGATTACCCTGACGGCACCTACAGTAACCTCATTATTCTTAGACTAGATCCTCTGGGGTAAAGCCAGGATTGTTCCACTTACAGCATTTCCATTCAGTAAGAGCCACCTCCTACACACAGTGTCATCGTGTTATTCTTCCAAAATAAAAGAAAATGTTGTCTGCCTTCTCTCTATCAAGGACACAAATCCTGTATTCTGTGTTTCACCTGGCTGCCTTTCAGTTGCCCCTTTTTTGAATCCCACTATTAGAATTTTAGTTTCCTCTTTGCCTCATTATATCAACACCATTTGTCTCTGATCCCTGTTTGTCCCCTTCCCTTTCCCTCTTCTTCCCCTGACTTGTTCCTGTCCATAATTTCTCCACCGCTCTCCATCACAATGATGGGACCATTGACACATACGCTCAGCAAACTAATTACCATGTGTAACTGTAGTCTTCATTCATCTGACCATTTAGTTACTGATTGTTTGTGGCTGTCATTCACTGTATTTTACCATAGCACAAGTGTACTATCAGGCCTAGTCTTTATCATGGTCATATTACCATTGTAATTCCACTAAGGATTTACACAGCAGTAAATACTTCCTATTCCATCCTTTTTAGGTCCCCAGTACAGTGGGTGTTTTCAGGGAAGTGGGGCATGGAGGAATGTGACTTGAGCAGAAACAGTCATTAGGGGCTGCCAGCAACTGGTATGGCTCAGAGCTGTTCTACGTTAGACCCAGGAGCACTCCAGCAAAAAAAAAAAACAACAACAACAAAACTCCAAAGTTGAGAAAGCATAAATAGTTCCTTAGCATCAGTCACTGGGAGTAGTTGGGAATCTGACCCCATATCTCTTTATCTGTAAAGCATCTTCATATTTTAAACACAGGCAGTGTTAAAATTATGGGGCGCCTGAGCTTCCCCATAAGAGATGAGGCCCCTCCCCCCCATGGGTCAGTCAGCACCCCTTCTTCAGCCCAGTCAGCCCATGCACCACTGCACACAACCCCCAGCTTGCTCTGCACCTTTTTAAGCAGCCCAGATGGCAACGGTGGCAGTTCCTTCCAGCTGCCACTGCTGCTGGCCTCAGCCCTGTGGTACTGGTGGAGACCCATGCAAACAGGCCTGAACCTGGCCAATTTTTTTTGCAGACCCCCCAAGTGTAATTTGAACCATGGGCACAGGATGAATTATGATATAGTAAAGAGGAATTTTGTTTCATACTATCATTTTAATCAATATTTTTGCTTGCAGATGTATTTACAAACGGTGTCACAAGTACTGAGCTATGGTTTTTTTCTCTTTGAGCTCCATCTGCTTTATTGCTTGATGAGTTTTTTTCTTGCTCAGCATTTTGAAGATGGTTTGTAAACAGATGTGAGTGATGATGCTTGCAGACACCTGAAACAGGAGTAAATGAATTGGTGAGGATAGCAGTTAGGTTTCTCAGTGAGGCATATCATTTTTCTCTGTCAAGTTGGTGAAAGCAAAAGGCAAGATGTGTCTGAAAATTTCTGTTAATCATGCTTCTTTTATTCCCTTTATTTTTCTAAAATAGGTTTAATATTTTTATCATTTATTTTCATGATGTTGGTCAGCATTTCATGTTCAAATACCATTGAATTTAAAGGCAATTCAAGTTCCTATCTTCAAATCCAAACTTCATAGTTATAACCCATGTCTGCTTTTTCTATCAAGTGTGATGGCCAGAACCAGAGGGATTAATAAGCAATAAATATGTGCTTCTTAGAGGCATTTGGTATTTTGCCTAAACAGGTAATATTAGTTAATATAAAGCTTGTAAGTTTCTAAACTGCAAATGTAACTTGTCTGTCATAAGTTTAACCAAAATGATAAAATTAACTGTTCGTGGAACTGACTAGGCCCCATAGGAAAAGCTGTAGATGTGAGATTAACTGACCTAATGGTTTCTGCTCAGGGTTCAGCTTGGAATAATTACTCATAAGTCAAGCACTGGGGTCACATGGCAGAATTTGCCCTGATGTTACGCGAGTACAAGATCTCCACAAACAAGATCTGTATGTTCTAATCATCTCAGTATACCCATTCCCTTTATAAGTTGCATAATCAAGGGCTTTAGTTAACTTGAGCTTTCTGCCTTCTTTTCCCTGTTAACAGGAGAGGAAAGATGATCCTGTGGTGTGGGCTGATTTGGAAAGCAGAAGACCCTGGTCTGAATTCCCTTTTCCCAACAAATGTCTTGAATTGCCTTGCACAGGTCATTCAGGTCCCAAACAATTATTTCAATAGCAGTGAGCCAGCTAAATATCTTTGAGCCTTACTCTCTGTCCCTCTCCTCTCAAAATGGGTGCTGTGAGGACAAACATATTCCAGACTGGGGGGTCTATGATGGGAGCCATGTAAGTACCATTCATATATAGCAACCATATCCTGATTTGTTTTTTTTCAAATTGGTAAATTCTGGAGGATAATACTATTGCTACTTTATATATTTATCCCCTTTAAAGAGAGTTTGGCAATGGCAATATGTAATATTCACTCATCCAGAATCAACAGGCAGCAGCTATAGTGTTAGTATTATTTTGGCATTTTCATTTACAATAACTGGCCTTGCCCTTCCAAAACAAAAATCTGATTCTGAATACCTAACCATGTGAAGTGAAGAGTTCCTGTGACTTCAGGGAGTGCATTTTTAACACAAGGTGACTTGTTATTTTCCCTACTATGAAATCTCTAGCAGGTAGTGCTTTGAAGAGTTACAAAGTGTAGACATAGAGGAAAGGAGCTGCAGTGTTGGAGGCCAAGAGAAAAAGAAAACAAATCAGAAGATTCTGAATAGAATAACTGTAATGATAATATAGTAGTCCTTCATTTATATTTATGTAGCACTGCCCCATTCTGTGATGCCAATTGATTTGCAAAAACACTTGAACAGATACAGCAGAATAAAACACATTATCATAAGATGTCTCAGTTTTAAAATATAAACACACTAAAACCTGGCTGAATAAGCAAAGGAGACTGTTATCATTTACCATGTTCTTTCACTGTCTATAATCCATATTTGTTGCATCACATCAATCCAAAGCCCACATCTTGGAGGACAAAATGCATAAGCAGACCCTAGCACACATAAGACTCTAAAACACAGAGGGTGTGTCCAGATGAGTATGGCCATGTGGTATGTGGCACCACAGACTCATCTGCAGTGCTACACACTGAACATTTAAGCATTTCCCATACTACTACCTTGCAGTGTGGGGGTGTTATTGAGTCCAAGAAATCCCTGGTTCAAAAAAAAAACAAAAACAATGCAGGAAAAAGCACATGTGGAAGCAGCATGTGCTACCCAAAATCAGTGCCTGACCAGCCAGAGCCACACTCCAGCTGCTCGCCAGAATCCCAGCTGCAGGAGTGCCACCATGGCTGCAGCTTCCCCAGCCCACAGGATCCCAGGTAAGGCTGCTAGGTCCAGCACAGTTGGTGGCCCCAGCCTCCCCAACCCAACCCAATCCAACCCAACCCAACCCAACCCAATCCAACCCAAGATAACCTACTGTGCACCAGAAGGCATGTGACATGGGTGTTCCCCAGGAACAACTAGCAGCGGTACAAGATGCGCCACTGCTAATTGTCCCCAGGGAACCAAACATACACACTCATCTGTATGCAGTCATAAGGAACACTGCTGACTTACAGTGAGCTCCGGGTTGGTAGAGGGATAAGACTACACAAATCAACTGGATGGACATGATTTTGAATGCAGCTCTCCAGGGAACTGGCTTTTTTTAAAAATGTTTATCCATATCAGGCATTTATATCACTGAGTGCCTAATCCTTAGAGTATTCCTGTGAAGTAGAGAACTGTCATTATTGCTATATACGGATGGGGAACTGAGACACAGAGGCTGCGTCCAGGTGAGCAAGCATGTGCCTGTTGCAGCATTTTACAGCAGTTTGGGAGGTCACAAGAGGCACACTAAGAACAAAAAATGCTCCCTGCATTGCATATTTGCAGCACAGACTCTAAACTTGATACCAGGAAATCCCAGTATTAAAAAACAACCCACTGGGAAAACGAGGCACAGGGTGCGCTCCTGGAGAGTGCAACCAGAGGCTGGGTCCTCCAGAAAAATGCTCTAGCACATGGCCAGAGCATCTCTATGGTTTCCACATGCCCCTGCTGCTCCAGCATGCTGCCTCAGCATGCTAGGGCAAATAGGAGTGGGGCAAGGCTGCAGCAGGTAGGTAGGGATGGGGGAGAGGGACTGTGGGTGTGGGGAAGACTGCACGGTAGGGGTGGGTCATCCCTTCCTCCCCCCCACATGGCGCACAGCCCGCCCCCCCCGCAGTCATAGCAGCTGTCAGGGTACTTGTGGCCACTCCTGGCAGAGCAGTGTTGCCTGAGACTGGGAGATGCACATGGCGCAGGGCATTGGCCCATCCCACTGGTGCATGCTCTCAGACAAGAGCAGGCCGCACTTGCTGTCATGTGGGACTCTTGGCACTGCAGGCAGGAACTGTGCACTATCAGGCCAGGCCCAGTCCTGCCTACATATGTCCCATGCACCCACAAGTGCCCCAACAGTCACTGCTTCTGTGGGGGGGGACTGTTTTCCATGCGGGGGGGGGGGAGGGACACACCTCTTCTGAGCAGTACCCCTACAGTTCCCTTGACCCCTGCACACTCCCCCCACAACCACAACCCCCTCACAACCCCAAACCACCTGCACAAGCCCCCCACCCACATACCCACCCACAAACCCTATACCACCCCAAACCCCCACACAAACCCCATCTATCCTCACAAACCCTACCCCCACCCCTATACTCACCCACAAATCCCCCCAACCTCCCTAGAGCAATCTGAGCAGGGAGAGACCAGACTGGCAGGGAAGGGGCTTGCCCAGCCCAGTCCCTGAGCCCCAGTCAAAGGCTGCCCAGGAACAGCATGGGGATGGCTGGGGTCTGGGCACAGGCACAAGGAGCAGAACAGCAAGGGCTGACACTGCTCAGAGCCACAAAGCTGCAGCTGGATTCATGTTCTTGTGCTGGGACAGAACTGCTGCTGGGAGGGAACTAGTGGGGGCAGGCAGGGGCCACTGCAAGGAGCACATCTTCTGGGCAATAGCTGCCCAAATGACAGAGCAGGCACACCAGAAGACATGACAGCAGTGCTGCCTGAAGGCCAACTGTGCAGCCATGGCTCACTGGCAGCTGGCTCAGAGGTACAGGAGGCTGTGTTGCAGTGCCCATACCACAGCCCAGGTGCCCGTGTGATCCCCATCCAGGTCTGGGAGGCATGCAGCCATGGTGCTGCAGGTCCAAGGGGGAGGATGCTTTTGCAGGTGGCAGCAGGTGACAGCCAGGCAGTAGCCCCCACTGCCAGACTGCTGTAGTGGGTAGAGGGTGTAGGGGCCACTCTAGGTTAGGGCTGCTTCAGCAGTCCAGCTGGCACAAGGGGCTATGTCTCCAGATAGTAACTGGCTGGGCCTCAGAATTTCATGAAGGTAAGTAGCCCTGAGCTGCTTGCCAGGGCAGCTTTTTATACCGGAGCTGGGCAGGGTCAGTTTGCCCCAAGCAGCACAACTTGCCCCACACCAAAGTATATGTTCAGGGACATGTGCTGAGGCACAAATCTCTGGCACAAATTTGTGCTAATGCCATTTGAACTGCTGCAAGTGCACATGCCTGCATATGTGGATGTGCCCAGAAAGGTAAAATAACCTTCCTAAGGTCAGAGTTCCCTGTTGTGAGGAAGAATAGGGAAATTAATCCAGGCATCTGGATTAACACTGTTTCTCTCCATCCTGCCTTTTTGGGGAGCAACTGGCATAGTTCTGAGTGCTAGTGGCATCATCTAGAACAGCAGTACTCAACCTTTTGCCTGCAGGCCAGATAAGTGGGGCAGGCCATCCCCAGGCACCAGGATCAGGTCCTGGGGTTCACCACCATCCCCTTCTGCCCCTGGCACAACAGGTTGATTCCTGGGGCCCAGCACCAGCCCCTCCCATTCCCACATGCTGGGATTGGCCTCTGGGGGCCTAATACCAACCCCTCCCACTCCAGCATGTTGGTACTGGGCTCCAGGGCCCAGCATTTCCTCTGTCTGGCCCTGCATGCTGGGATTAGGAGCAGTGGCCATAGGCTCCACAGGCTTGAAGACCTAGGGCCATGGGCTGGATCTGTCCTGCAAGCTGGGGATTGAGCACCCCAATCTAGAACAAAGCCATAAAAAGTGTTAAAAGCATTGAGGGATATATTGAAAGGCAAGGCTTTTTTATAGTATCTTTGTGATATGTGGAGGGATATAACAACAGTGCTTTGTAGATCAAATTATTAAAGGACAGGTGCCAGATCCTCTTGAAGAAAATGCAAGTTATTAGATGCTTGCATTTATGCTCACAACCACTGCACAACCCTTCTTGTGACATGCAGGCCGAGCTTATCATGAAAAGAGCAGCCAACCAGCAGGTGTACGCATTCTTTACAGGTGTACCAAGGGCTGCCCAAAATGTCCCAGGCATGGCTGGTCTTGCCATAACGCACCATGCCACACCTGCACCTGTCAACTTGGCTATAAAGGGCAGCCTCAATCCAGAAAGTTGTTTTTCCAGTGTAGCGACAATGTGAGTAGTGGCAGAAGCCCTTAGCTGTAGCAGGCTGATATTTTCAAAGATTGTCAATTTTGTCCAGCCAGGCTTTTTACTAGGCAGTAGAGAGGGACCTGGAACTGTGGTAAGTGTGGCATTAGCAACACCTTGGTGAGCGGTTTGCTGACAGCTTTCTGACACCACATGTTAGATGGAGGGGTACTGGCTGGGGCTGGAAATCATATGAGTTTGGTTGCTTTCAGCGGTGATATTTCTCATGGAATGAACACATTACATCTACTAGCCTCATGTAGGCTGAATGTAACCAAACTAGGGCACGGGGTTTGCCCACTAAATAGCAGAGAGCAAGACCTGAATGTGCATTGGATCCTTTGGTGGACTCTGCTCGTTGCTTCAGGATACAGTTTCTGCCACATTAGTGAGGCTGTATTTGTGTTTGAGTGGGTAGTGCAGGGATGGACAATTATTTGGCCTGGAGGGCCACTTAAAGAGTTTTGGTGAGCTGTTGCAGGCTGGAGTATGGGAGAGGTACTGAGCTGGTATGGGGTGGGGGGTGGCAATTGATCCTTTTTAGCCTATGCCTGTACACCTACCACAGGGGCGCTGGACAGAAAGGGGCAGTCTCCATGGAGACCGGCTAGGACCCCTGCAGGAAGGGCATGTTTGGCCAGACAGATGGGATGGAGCTATGGGTGGGTGGAGAGTGACATCCAGGAGTGAGACAGACAGGTGGGGTCAGGGATGGGGCTGCGATTGTGGAGAGATGACAGTGCGGGGCCAGGGCCCAAGGCAGAGCCATGACTTGCTTCCTGTACCTCCGTGCAATGGATGCTGGTTCAATGGGCAGAGACGTACAGGGAGTGAATCGCAGCTCTGCCCCGGGCCCCATCCCTGTGCTGTCACCACCCGGTGATCCCAGCCCCAGTCCCAGTCCTAGCCCTGCCTGCCCATCCCACTTCCAGATACCACCTCCCATCCACCTGCAGCCTCATCCTATCTGCCCAGCTGAGCATGCCTTGCCCATGCCCATGGGCTGCCGGGCTGGTCTCCATGGAGACCCTGCCTGCCCGTCCACCTGCTCCACCTGGTGCCCATGGCTGTGGGTGCAGGGCAGTGAGGCTGGGTTTAGCAGTGGGGGTGACACTGGCAGCAGTGACCAAAAGGAACGGCTGCTCCTGGGGCCACCGGAAAACTGAGTCCAGCACAATGTATTCACATAGGGAGCTTTTCTTTCCCCACAAAATACTAGATTTTTAAATCATATTTATTAACAAGTCTTCAAATTTTAAAACTATCTTTAGGTAAATGCCATCCCTCTAAATGTTTTAACTCATGGTGTGTGGCTGGCACAAAAATGAGCAGTTTGTGCTTTTATACAATTTTTGTCCTGCCAACAACTGTTCCATTCACTTATCTTTCCTAAAGTCAGGGGCAGATCCTTTCATTAGACCTGAAAATTATAGATAGTGTTGGCAATACAGCAATCAACTCTTTCATAGTTCTATTTTGTTTTGCAACTGAAGAGAGCCTGGGAAAGCTACCCTGGGGTGAAATTACATATGTGCCACCAAAATTACAGAGCACGGGAAATACTTCCTTGTAACTGTTTAGTGGGGTCCCAGCTGACTTCAGTGACATTCACTTTAGCTGAAATATGTACATCAAGAGAACCAGAGGAATGTTCTCAAGGACAGCACCATCTTGCTCAGTGGCATGCTTCTTTGCACTATTTAGACGCTCTGGAAAGAGTTCAGTTGGTTGGTAGAAGAGATTCAGAAATGTTTATATGTTCTCGGGATCATAGAGTCATAGGGTTGGGAACCTCATGGGCAATCAGTCCAACTCTGTCCTGGAGTGTGGGAATGGTATTCCTAAACCATTTATACCAAACGTTTATGCAGCCTTCTCTTGAAAGCCTTGCATGAAGGAGATTCTACCACTTCCCTGGGCAGTCTGCTCCTATATCCTATTATTCTAAGAGTAAAGACGTTCTTTCCTGAGAACCGGAGATAAATCTAGTTTATTGGGGATTCTTTTACTACTGTGTTCCTACCTCTTTATACAGGACAATTGGCCGAAAAGTAATGGCCTTTTTGCCTTTATCAAAAAAGAATGCAAATTCATTATATATATGCTCTTTCATACGAAAGTAATTATTGCAGTCATGTCAAGGAACTGTGAGCAGTTGAGAGTGGTAACCTGAATAACAAGAACCTTTAAGAAATCACATTATAACTTAAATAGTAACAAAAATATCAATAATAAGTAATATATAACTATCTTACCTCCCTATTGTCCCTGTGGTTATATAACCTCAGAAAAAGAAAAGTAGTTAATAGAGTGGGCTGTGCTTGATGTTTAAGAAGCTGAATTTAACACATTTCTTTTTCTTTTTGTAGATAAAACAATTAAAGTAACTTTGTTATCAGATGTATTAGCTGCAGCCATAGGCAGATCTAGGATTTTGGAAAGGGGAATGCATTTGGTAAGATGCATTATCACAAAGAAAAACAGCACGTTTTTGTCCAGTTAAGAATAAATTTGAAGCGTTACTAATATGCTAGTAGCCTACGGCTTTATTATTCAGTTAAAAATTGAAGCAAAACCAAATATACTTTCATTGGAATGAGATAAGAACAATCCACAGGGGTGTGAAATAGGAGAGCCATTACCAGGAGCAACTAACAGACAGCAAAGTTGGAGAACAAAGGATAGCTTGATTGGTGGACCATCAAGACCTTTAAAAAGAAGAGAGCATTGTTAAAAGCTATGGAATGAAGACTTTAGAAGAGATCAAGCAGATTGTAATGAGCCATCACATCAGTTGATGCTCCTAGCACTGCTTGAGTAGAAATGCTGCTGCCACAGTTATGCTGCTGGCTTAAAACTTTGTGTGGACAAGGAATCAAAGCAGGGGTTCAAGTGCACCCCACCTGGTCCACTCGAAGTTTCAAACCAACAGCATGACTGTCCCTGGTTATAACCACACTGCAGCAGTTATACTAGGAAAGGATATGCTTTGTTACTTTGTGACACCACAGAAATCTCACAAGTAGAGGGAGCAACAAAGTTTAAAAATGGTAAATCATAACTGATTTCTGTTCTGACTGTTCCTATCAGCTATGGTAGTGGCACATAAATCAGTGATTTGCAGTTTCCATAAAAGCTTTACTATTCAACTTTAAAAAAATTCAAGACCAATATAAGCACCTCTCTGCTATGTTAGTACTGGGGTTTTTTGGTTTTTTTTTAACTTTGAACCAAACAAAACAGATATCTATTTTTGGTTATTCTCTCCACCAAAGGATGTTATCTGTTAATTATTAACTCTATTAATATTCTAATGGAGCCAAATGTCCCATTTTGTTACTTGCTGTTCGTATATACAAGATGACACAGCTCTGTCCCAGGAAATTAACACAATTGACAAATAGTTAACAACATAAAAGTCACAGAGACTTGTTTTGTGAGTTACTGCTAGTTTTTTGCAGGAGTTTCAGAAACATGAACATGTGCAACCAGTCGGCTGGCTGCACTGTCACATGATGTGATACTATGGAATAAAGTCTGCCCAGTTCTCAGATTCCTGACTTCTGCAGGGTTTTGTCAATTAATAACATTGGGTGCCTGTAGATGTGTGGGGAGGCTGGTCTGACACACTGTAATTACAGCGTGTTGGAGCAGGCTTAATTAATGCTAATTAGTGTGCCTCCAGCAGCCTCCATGTCTCATGTATCAATGTCCTCACACTTCAAAATGGCAGCTGGGGCACTTTAACTAAAGCTTGTTTTATGAGCTTTAGTTAAAGTGCCCCTGCCACCATTTTGAAGCATGGGGACATGGATACACAAGACACTGTGGGTGCTTTAATTAATTAAAGCACCCTCCCATCCACAGAAACACATGTAAAAATGCCCATAGTTTTCACCTCTTTGTTTAGGACACAGAATAATCCTTATTCCAAACAGGGGAATCCAAAAGGAACAAAGGGAGTTCAAACTCTCAAACCTCTATTACAGCCTCTATTAGGATCCTGAATTTCAATTGTTCTATCTGCCCAGAATAAAGAATTTCAGCTTACAGCGATGCACCTGACAGAAAACTATAACTTCTTTAGAAAACTTCTCCCTGCTCTGAACTCCACTTAAAAGCACTACATTTTAAACTTCAGTGGCTCAGCTTTATGCATAAGAATGATGGCACAAGGCCAGATTTCACACTAACAGGCTTCATGGCTCAAAGAGCAGCAAAGTTACTTAACAAGCCATTTTTTTTACCTTTATGTAAAGTGAGCTGTATATGCAGAGCTAATGGCAAGTGGGCATATGAGGGTGGAAAGGAACATGTAGGTGATATGATGGGAGACAGAAAATAGAGAGCCCTGCTTCTTCAAACATACTTACAGGAATGCTGCACTTTACAAATACTCTATAATTACAGAGAAGTTTTGTAACACAAAAATAAACCCTTTAATTATATGTACTGCTGGCTGCAGATAATGATGGGGATTTAGTTGGGAATGGATTAAAGAGATGTGAATGTATTCTTCACTCAGACACTGATGTTTTTTGTGCCAGCCCGTTAGGGCAGCATAGAAGAGAGAAAGTGAATGACCATTGTCTCCGCGTTCATCCTTACTAGCTGAGATGGTGTCTATCTTGTTTCCGCCCCCCCGCCCTTAAGAGTTCCTTCTGCTGCAGTCATTAGTGAGAGAGGTGGTGCAGACCAGTCACTAGAGCAGGACTACCCAAAAGCTAAGAGTGTTGGTTGCCACTTGGCCACACTTGCTACTCCAGTTGGAACTGGGTAAGAGGAAATCTAAAAAAAAATGCTTCGTGTTAGTAAGATGTATGAGCTATGTTGTTTGTCAGAAGCTCTTAAAATGCAATAGATAGTTGGTTCTGTTGAGTTAGCAGGAGAGTTCACTGGGTAAGAAAGGCCAGAAAGCTCAATTTTTAGGATCCAATTCAACCAGCTGTCTTTGGGCCTCATGCCCTTATGCAAATTTTCCATCAAATGACTCTGTTGAGTATGTGGTAACAGAGAATGCATAGTAATTCTCTTCACCCTTGTATCTAGGATCACATCAGGAGATATCAGGGCTGGCTTTAGGGAAAATGGTACCTTGTCTGAACTCATATTTTTGTTCCTTTTCTTCCAATATTTAGTAGTTTTAGCAAAAGTTTCAGAAATAAAGCCCCAGGGGGAGCTGCTGAGCTGGATTGGGAGACTTGCTTCTCTGCAGACAGGCACTGCTGCTGCTGTGGGGGAGCAAACTGGGTGGACCAGAGCAGGATGGTTATCTTCCTGAGCAGCAACTGGAGGTGGGGGACAGGTTGGGCTAGGCACCACTCCTCCTGCCTGGGACAAGGGTTGAGTGGGATGCCGCGGGGCGAGAACACTACTGTGAGTGTGTGCTGATCACATGTGTGGTGTGCATGTGTGTGAGTGGTGCTCCCTGACCATGGTGGCCTGGGCAGTTGTCCACGTGGCCCACCTGCAAGGTTGGCCCTGGACATCAGGGCAGGGAGAGAGGGTAGCTGAATTCCATCAATACTCAAGTGCCACATGGTTCCATAAATAAAGGCCATATGCAGCTTGTACAAGATATACATTTCCCCAGACTGATGCAGTTCATGCCACAGCCAGATCCGGAGCCTGCCTATAGTAGCTGGTAAGAGTTAGGAGCTATGAGAAGTTCCTGGATGTACCCTACCTCCCCTTGCTCCAATCAAATTGCAGTTCAGGAGAGAACCTGACCCTTGGCCCCACTGAGCACCAGACACTCTCCTCACCCACATCCTTGAACTCCTTGCCAGTTGAGTTTTCCCTTCACTTTCCAGCTAGAGAATTATCTAGCAACTTGTCAATGCAGAGATTTTATGAAAGACTCATGTAAGTCTTGAGTTGTACTAAGCTGCTTTTGCAGGCCCTATTTTGAAAAGGTCCATGGGCAACTGATGGCAAAAAAATATTTGACCTTACTGGGCCACGTTCATCTTGGCTGTAACCTCCTTAAGATCACTGTGGATACATCAGAGATGGGTTTGGCTTTTTTGACAAGTGAAATATGCAGAGAAATTTCAAAGCTGAATGAATGAAAAGGACTGTAAAATGAAACGTTTGGGTTTGGAAAACCATAACGATTTAAATTAAGAACATGTTTAGATAATTTATTAAATGATTTACTCAGGTTCAGTTTAAACATAGAGCTCGACCCTTAGCTCCACTGTACCTTACTACTACAATTACAATGATTGGAATAAGCTGAGAAGCCTAGAAAGTTTAACCACATATTGGCACAGTTTAGGTGGTACAATATCCTGAGTGCGGACATCGTTATGGCAATACCAATGTGTTTGTGTTAGTATAGCTGTCCTCAAATGGGAAAGGAAAGAAATGTTATGGGCCAGATCCTACTTAATCTTCTAGGTGCCTAAGTGGTATCCTACGTTAGCCTCCTGGAGTATTTGCAAGTCTATTAATAAATCTATTTTTGTATCTATTTAGCTGTCAGCAATGAGAAGGCGAACCCAACCACATTTCATATTACAGTTTGCCAAGGCCTCAAGTATGGTGGAATAAGATCACACTTAGGCACCTAAGTGGTAGAGGAGGATCTGACCCTATGTGTGTAATTGCATTTATGTTGCCACTTATACTAGCCCTAGGGCTGTTACTAGTATAACTGTTTTGATATTAAGAAAACAGAAAAAAAAGAAAAGAAAAATCACATGCCTGACCATAATAGTTGGATTGGTAGACCAGGCCATAGTGGATGGAACACTTATTGAAGTCAAGGTCACTAAAATAGGAAGCTTCTATGCCAGGGGTTCAATCCACATCTTGTAGGCTAGATCTGGCCTGCATCCCCATGCCATCCAGCCAGCATGGCTCCCCATGGCAGGAGTGGGCCCAGGGCCCAATTCATACATGCTGGGGAAAGGAGGGACAGTGCAAGGCCCCTGGGAACCAATCCTAGTAGGGGGGAACAGTGCTGGCTCCAGGGACCAATCCAGACATGTAGGGTCAGAGGGGGACATTGCTGGGCTCCAGGGCCTCATCCAGGTGCATGGGACTTGATTTAGCCCATGGACCAGCCCCATCCCATTCATTTGGCTTTCAGGGCCAAAAAGTTGAGCACCACTGGCCTATGTTATATTAAACACAACTGTTAGTAGTTTTTCCTGCAGTGTGCTTGGACCCTGCTTAGTGAGTCTAACCTGGTACTAATTGAACTGTGGAATGGGTGCCAGTAGAAAGACTAAAGATTCTGTTTAATTTGACCTTTTTTGACCCTTCACCTGATGGTCTCCAAGCACTTTACAACACCTGTATGTGGTAGGTAGGCAGTAGTATGGTTATGAATGGGGAAGGAGAAGCTCCCTGTACACCTAAGTTACATTTTTTATATTTATTTCTGGCCTTTTCCTGATTTTTATGCAGAACATTATGTCACCAGTTTACATGACCTCTAGACCTTGATCTATTTCTATTGTGTACTTCTACTGCATCGCCATGGGGCCTTTACCTTCATCCAAATTCATGATCAAATCATGATCAAGCCCTGTCCTTGTGTTCTCTCTACCTGTCAAATCATTCCTTCCTATTCAAATTCTTGATCATATATGAGAACGTTTCTTACTGTTCCTGATCTATTTTGTCCCTTCTCCCTTTCCAGATCTCCAAGCTGCTTCTCCCCACATTTATTTTGTTCTGAGATTCTGCTGGTAGAAGAGGGAATATTTAAACTTGCAGTATATTATTTAGACAAAAGGACAGAATGACAAGTGCTGAAGTCTTAGATGATTCAGTGTTCTTTTGACTTTAGCTGATGCGTATTGACCTTGATAATCAGAAGTAATTAAAATCATTTCTGGCCAGGGATCTCTGAACACTCATTGAATATTAATTAAGCATCACAATACTTTTGTGGGATGAACTAAGTTAACATATTCATTTTACAAAGGGAGGAAAGCAAATCACAAAGCGGTTAAGTGACAGTCTCACAACTATACAATGAATGAGTGTCAGAGTTTGGGAGCTAAGGGAGAGGGTGGCCTTTATAAGTCCAATGACTAGGACATCTAGTTTCTTTTCCTGACTGATAATGATTTTGCTTGTGACCTTAGACAAGCCAGAATTTTTTTGGTGTTCAGGCCCCCCTCTACATATTACACTTAAGGTGTGATTAACCAGCTACTCATAACTAGCTGTGACTTAGCTACATGTTTGACCAATTAATAGCATGATAAAACAAACAATAAGCTACAAAGTTATTCCAAAAAAAAGTTTAATGACTTTGTAGCTTGTTCTAATCACTACATTAATTGAATGGATGACCAAGTGCTCCCCAGTGGCTGGGAGTCCCATCAACTGAGGGGCTCCCAGGCACAGCAAGGTGTCATATGAAGCCAGTCCCTCAGCTGACAAGACTCATACGTGGCAGTATTGTCAGCTGTGGGGCTTGCAGTGGGGACAGCAGGGAGAACGCTGCCATCTATGTGATCCTCATGAGATGCAGGACTCACAGCAGCCGCAGTGTTCCCTATGCTGCCCCTGCTGTGAGCCTTGCAGCCAAATTCAGATGCAGGGCTTGCAGTGGGTGCAGTGCAGGAAACACTGCCCCCACTGCGAGCCCCACCAAGCCCCATCAGGCTTCCCCAGGCAACCTCTGCTCCAGGGATAAGGTGCAATGAGATCTAATGTGTGATCTCACAGTCACACCTCTTGCCATGCCACATGTGCATGGCAGGAGATGCACTTGTGGGCACATCTGCACAAAACTTTATTGTGGAGCTAACTAGTTCTGCAGTAAACATCTCAGTGTCTACACATATGCCACTATTAGGGCAAAGAAAACTAATAAACTCTGCAGCAGGGCAGTACTTGTAAATACAAATACTACTCTGCTGCGGAGTTTGTTCATGCACAGCAGTACATGTGTAAACGCTGACCCAGCTGTCTGGGGCACACGTGTTCTTCAGTGCAGGGACTGCCTGCCAGCTTGCCCCACTGCCTAGCACCCTTTAGCCCTAGCCAGTGCTTCCATGGCACACTGAGCCTGGTTGGAGCAGCCGCTGGGACCCCCAACAACCAAGGCTCCTCCACCCTGGCTCAGTGTGCCATGGGCACACACATAAATGGTGTGCCACGGAGCTTCCCAGGACCAAGAAGCTCTGGGGCTCATTGCTATGCATTAATGGCATGTGTAGATACACCCTGTGGTATCATGCATTACATTCCATCGTGCCTTTACCTGCACATGTAGAGGGGCCCTCGGTTTCTCCATGCTTAATAGTGAAATAGTAATGCTTTCCTATCTCTTAACTGATGTAAAGTGCATTGAGATCATCACCCAGATTGTCAGGTTTTAAAACATAACAGCAATGACAAAACTGCCTCTACAGCTGTCCTAATTCTGGGTTCTGATGCCAGAATTGATTTCTCAGCCCTATACCTGCTGTTCTGTATTCATACCAGTCCTGAGGAGTACAGAATTATAGTTTTCAGTATGATTGTGTGAACCGGTTTGTTGTTGTTGTTGTTTTGGGGTGTCTTTTTTTTTTAAGAAATAACACTTCTTTTCTATGGACAGTATATTTTGCACATCTATAAAAATTCACGTAGCTGTTGCTGTAAAGTATTTTAAAAAATTAGATGCTTCATATTTATGATGCCTGAATCCATACTTGGGAACCTAAATAAATGACCATATTTGTAAAAGCACTGAGCAACGAGAAGCTCCAAATACCCATATTTTATAGCTTTAGCTTTCAGAAATGTTATTTAAACCAGAATGATCTAGGAATAAATACATGTGTATTTAGTAAAATAACTAGCATGTGCATTCAGGCATAACTTCTCAATTTCAACAGCTGTAATATTTCTGCCCCAATGGGAAAACATTTCCTGGTATTAAGCACTTCTGAAGTGACATGGAAAAGAGAAAGCCTTTCTGTTTTATTCCACTTCTCCTTTTGGAAGGAAACTCACAGCAGTTCATTGTAGCTGAGTCAATAAATCCCCAGCTGGGACTCAAAGCTTATGACATCAGAGAACAAAGCATTTTTGCTGTTCTAATGTAGGCAGTGATGATGTGTCATAGGCTACCACGCACATATTACTGTACCATGAGAGTTTATTGCTGTTTTGGTGACAGGGAGCCACCTAATACTTTGGTATTAGTTAGACACTAATTCTATTCATTGCCTCTCTCTTTTTCCATGCAATAGCTCTCACATACAAAGCAGTAATATGGAAGACTAGTTCAGCTGATGAATGAGTCACTTCAGTTCTTTCATTTCATTAGTTTTACCACCCTTAAAAAACCCTCAGAAAACAAAACAAAACAAGCTTCTTTCCTATGGGAAAGGAATACTAACTGAGAATTAAATGCAAGATTATATATAAACAGACATGCTGGAATTTACCATACTATGGAATTTTGAGAAAACCGAAGGTTGGAAATAGTATACAGAATATGTTTTGTTCTAATTATGAAAAAGTAAGAGTCCTAGAACCCCAAGTGGGACCAAAGAAACTTGCATGCTAGAGCATATCAGTGGTGTATCTAGTCCAGTATCTTGTCATCAGCAGTGACCTGTAACTAGCTTTTCCAGAGGAAGGTTCATTAACCTCCAAGTAAATACATTAGTTTGGACATTGTAGTAGCAATTGGAAGATCTAGTCATAGATTAGGTTTCAGCTGCGGTAGACTCTGTAGAGACCCAAAACAAAAAGATTGCCACAGATGCTGCCTTAAAACATTTACATACAAGTGATTAATTATTTGTCCTGGGGAAAGTTTCCTCCGGAGCAAATCACTAACAGAAGGATGGGTGGGCACACAGGGTATGAGCCCTAAGGAAGCCTCATCCTCTGGTGCCCCACTCCTCCTCCTCTTGCATCCTCCAACTTCAGCTCCAGTGGTGGTGCAGGAAAGTGTGCATGAATGTAGTTCTGTCATGTGGCAATTTATGGCAATGCAGGGAGAGTAGCTGGAGTTCACTGCTAATGGGGGAGACATTACCCCATCTTTTTGCCATCAAAAGCAGTTCTTTTGACCGCTCAGCATAGGCACCTGCAGCAAAAAAAATGAGGTGACACCTTTCCTCAGCAGCAGAAAACTCTAGCTAATGCTCCTTTCATTCTGCCCACTGCTGAAGGCTCTGGAGCCAGAGCCCTGCAAAGAAGATTCAGGAAGATTGGTCATGAGCAGGGATCCTGATTTTTTCCAATTAAAAATTGCAGATTGTCTGATTAAAAATTGCAGATTCTCTGATTAAAAACTGCAAATCCATGATAAAAATGAAAGACCCCCCCCGACAGCCTCCCCCAGCACTGCTGGTGCCCTGCACTGCCTCCCCCCCCCACAGTCTCAACAGCCCTTCTGATGCCCCTTGCAACAGCCCCCAGACCCACAGGCACTGATATGCAGACACAGACACTGACACCCACCCCAGGAGGTAATTGTGTGTGGGGGGAAGGGGTGGGGCAGGGCAGGGGAAAGGGAAGGTGCTGGGGGGTAGATCGAGAACAGTGGGGAGTGTGTCCCTGTGCCCACTCCCAGGAGCAGGGCCGGGGTTGAGGGCAGAGGTGCCACTCTGTGGGCTATGCACATGCCGGCTGGCCTGACAGGTTTGCACATAGAGGCCACCACCGCAACTGTGCCACTGCAACCTGTGCTACCATCCCACAGCCACCTGCATGGCTTTGCGGGCAAGTGGCACAGGCTGTGGTGGTGCGGTGGCTACCACTGTGTGTGGGCCATAGCATGCTGCCCGGCTGGGAGGTGAAATGCTTGCATGCAGCGGCATGTCCCACAACTGCCTGCATGGTTCTGTGACAGTGTGGGGTGGTGGAGGCTATATGCAGGCTGGAGGGGCTTTGCGGGCAAGCACTGCCACCGCAGAGCCATGCCCTTCACCCATGGATCCTAGAGGTAAGTGGGGCTTGGGGGCTGTGGGGCAGGGTGGGGGAAGATGGTTGGAGGCTGAGGGAGTAGGGGGGTGTTGCCGGCCCCAGGCAGCACATCACAGCTGGGAGCAGGGCCAGGGGTTGAAGGCATGGATGCCCCTCTGCGGGGGAGATTTGTGGGCAAGCAATGTGGGGCACAGTATGGTGGTGCCCGCCATGTGTGGGCTGCACACATGCCGCCTGCCCAGGGGAGGGGGAGAGGGAGGCTGGCATGCGGCCAGAGCACAGCTCCATGACTGGCTCTGCATCCCCTCATCTCTCTAACTGTATTATTAGCTGTTAAGCAGACCCTAAGGGAATCTCTGTCTCTAAATGACACAATTAAAGTAAAGCATAGGATGGTGAGCTATAGGATATGCAGTCATTACTGAAGAAGCCTGTAGTCCTCATTAAATTGTCTGTGTTAAATATTATCATAGAAAGCAGATTCATACTATGTCACAAGATGTAAGAGTGCAAATTTTCAGCATGAGATAGTTCACAATGTGAAGTGACAAAGGATGTCCCAGACACTAGAAGCTGTTAAAGGCACTCTTCTCCAGTGATTTGGTAGCAAATAATGGTGATTATACACATGCATTAAAGAGAAAATCAAGAATGCCTAGTACAAAATAGTCTCCGTAATTAATTTCCATGTTTAGGCACAGAGAAAAGGCCTTGAATTTACAGCCCTCTGCATGGGAACAAAGTGTCAACATTTCAATGTAATGATTACAATACTGTTGGCACTTAAAATAATACTGCAATAACTGCCATCTGTGAAGAGTGGAAGGGCAGTGTGCTAAAAATCAAATGTAAACTAGTTTAAGGTTTGTACTTCAGTTTCTGTTGTTGCTTTCATAACAAACAGTTGGCATACAGGCAAAATTACACTTTGATCTTATCAGGAAAAAAATCTTGACCTGCTCAAAAGAAAATGTATATGGAGGGTCTAGAGGAACATACAATTTAACTTTTGACCCCATATACAGCACACTGTCTTAACTCCATATTGTAACTCATTCAGGATTTTACGAGTGATAGAATAGTTTAGGGAGACTGTGTGGTTATCTTTTCTGTCAAAGATAGAGTGATAATCCCTGTGGTAACTTGAAAAGTTCACAGTGCAATCAAGTGCTGGTAAGGAAAGAATTGAAAACCCCAGAGATCATTTGGGGGGAGAGGAAGGGGGAAGCTTGAGACAAAGGGTTTCCATGCACATTACTCCCAGCAGAAATGTGGATGCCTGTTTAGCCATTTCTTTTCAAGAGGAATATGAGAGTCAAGAATGTTTATGGCTTTGTTGGAAGATGCACTTGAGATTTCTCTGCATTTAGGACAACTTGAGAACAGGGGTGTAACAATGCAGCCAGGTGTCCAGTGCAGCTTCCAGTTGCTGTCATATTGCACAACTGTGTGGCAGCAAAAGCAGCCATTTTTCCCTGCTCCTCCCATCTGCCCCCACCAAATCAGCCCAGGTTACAGATCCAGTTGTCCCACCCTAGTCACACCATTGCTTGAGAAGCGTAGATTGAGCCACTTTCCCAGTGAGGCATTAAAGGGTAAACTACTATAACAGAGATTGAGCAAAGTTATGTGCATCTGCATACATAATATCAATGAGATTGCGTAGCCAATATACAGAATTATAGTAAAGGGTTTGGTCCTGGGGATGTTTCTGTTCTATATCTTCACCAACGATCTGGAAGATGGGATGGAGTGTACCCTAAGCAAGTTTGTGGATGACCCCAAGATGGGGGGAGCAGTAGATATGCTGGAGGGTCAGGCTTGGATTCAGAGAGACCTAGAAAAATTGGAGAACTGACCAAAAGAAATCTCACAAAGTTCAATGAGGACAAGTACAAAGTCCTGTGCTTGGGATGGACGATCCCACATACTGGTACAGGCTGCAGACCAACTGACTAAGCAGCAGCTCCACAGAAAAGGAGTTGGGGGTTACAGTGGACAAGAAGCTGAATATGAGCCAGCAGTGTGCCCTTGTTGCAAAAAAGGCTAATGGGATACTGGGTTACATGGGTAGGAGTGTTGCCAGCAGATTGAGGAACATGATTCTTCCCCTTTATTTGGCATGGGTGAGGCTACATCTGGAGTACTGTGTCCAGTGTTAGGTCTCCATTACAGAAAGGATGTGGACAAATTGGAGAGAGTTCAGTGGAGGGCAACAGAAATGGTGAGGGGGCTGGGGCACATGACTTATGAGGAAAGACTGAGGGAATTGGGCTTATTTATTCTACAAAAGAGGAGGCTAAGAGGGGATTTAATAGCAGCCTCCAACTACCTGGAGGGGGGTTTGAAAGAGGATGGAGCTAAACTGTTCTCAGTGGTGGCAGATGACAGAACAAGGAGCAATGGACTCAAAATTGCAACAAGAGAAGTTTAGGTTAGATATTAGGAAAAATTCTCTCACTAGGAGCATAGTAAAACACTGGAACAGGTTACCCAGAGAGGTGGTGGAACCTCCATCCTTGGAGGTTTTTAAGACCTGGATAGACAAAGCCTTTGATGGGATGATGTAGTGGGGAAGTTTCCGGTTTGAAAAGGGGATTGGACTAGATGACCTCCTGATGTCCCTTTCAACCCTAATTTTCTATGATTCTAAAGCTGTGCTATAGATCAGGAGTATGAACCTAATGGCTAAGTGCATAATTTCAAAGAAGTCCAAGAACCACAATAAGTACTTTGTAGTAGATCCTTTATCCCTTCCACTCTTGTGTGTATTAATCAGGTCAAATTTTGCTGTTTAGCAAGTAGAATTTTACAGTGAAATCTAATACTGCACCCTCCCCCTGCCAATATCCCAGTTTAGCCTTGCTGGCTAAATGCTTGTCCAAACAGGAAGGTGTCCAAGTTTATCAAGAGTAACCCCATGTAGAATGCACTACAGTAATCTAGCAGCAAGAAAGGGACTAGCCAGCTAGTGCACATCAGGCTGCTCCTGGAGCTGCAAGCCAGGTATGGGAAACAGGCTGTAGTAGCAGTGCCCCCTGCCTTTCTCTCTGTAATAGGCTCTTTAAAATCCACATAGGGTTGTTCAGGGAGATCATTTTCATAATGAACATTTTCCCAGCCCTGAGTGACTATGGCTAGGGCAGACATTATACATAGACTGGTTTAAGTGATCAAAAACTGGTTTAAACTAGTAACAGAACAGATGTTCGGTGAGCATAAGCCAGTTTGGAAATGGCTAAAACCGGTTTGAGATAAACCTGGTTGAATGTAATATCAGAATTGACTGATTTGAGTCAAACTGGGTTATGCAGTGTTTGTCCCAGACCCCTTACCGGTTTAAGATAAACCAGACACCCACAGCATCCCGGCATGCTCCCTGGGCCTCCCCTCTGCTCCCTGGCTGCAGCTATGGCAGAGACTGCAGCTGCTCCCCCCATCCTTCATCACTCCCTGCTAAGCAGGAATTCTCCCCTTCCCTCTGCCTTGCTGAAAGGTGTCTGTGTATTAGCTAGCAGACCACATGCTGGCTATGGTCTGTGCTGAGTCAATAGGTAGAATTAATAGGCAGAATCAACAGGTATCTGGTAATGTCCCTCTGTTGCTTTCTGAATGGGGTGATAAACACTATTTTAGGGTGATAAAACCCTAGCCTGAGCCACTGCAGGCATGTGTTTGCAGGTATGGGATGTCTATGCAATTACAAAGTGATTTAGCCTAGCCTGGTTAGACTAACCTGCAAAGATTGAATCAATTCAGGCTCAGGCTTTTTTAATGTCTGTCCGTACATAAAGGGCCTTGAAGACCACAAATAATCAATCCCTAAGCCAGAGGTTGGACAACTTGGCTGTTTCATTAGCTCCCAGGTACAG
>NW_017728918.1:108843049-108863371 GCF_001723895.1 Crocodylus porosus | reverse complement strand
AATAAATTCATAGACATTAGGGCTGGAAGGAACCTCAGAAGATCGCATCCAGCCCACTGCCCCAGGGGCAGGAAGTCATCAGGGGTCATAGGATCCCAGCAAGATAAACATCCGAATTTCTCTTTAAGGTGTTCAAAGTAGGTGCTTGAACCACCTCCGGCGGGAGTCTATTCCAGACCTTGGGGGCT
Source organism: Crocodylus porosus (assembly GCF_001723895.1). Taxonomy (NCBI): domain Eukaryota; kingdom Metazoa; phylum Chordata; order Crocodylia; family Crocodylidae; genus Crocodylus; species Crocodylus porosus. The sequence goes on along the minus strand of NW_017728918.1, from coordinate 108,863,183 downwards.
CGGACAGTAAAGAAGTTCTTCCTTATGTCCAGCCCGAAATGGTCATGGAGGAATTTGTGACCATTCAACCTTCCCTCAGATCCTGGTGAGCACCCCTGATAAACTTACAGGCAGCCATCAGATCACCCGAGCCTCCGCTTTTCCAGGCTGAAGAGTCCCATGGCTCTCAGCCTCTCATCATAAGGTCTGTTTTCCTGACCTCTGATCATGTGTGTGGCTGTCCTCTGTACTCTCAACAGGAATCATAATAGGAAGAATGTAGGGTAAACTAGTTTTGTATTTTTGAATATTGACATTCTGCAACTAAAGCATAAGATTACAGAGATAGTATATGAAGCAAAGTATTTTAATTTGGTTTGTATCATATTCATAGCCAAGTGTAGGAAACAATTTTGCTTTAAAAGTGTTAACAAGTTGAGATAAAGTACACTTCACGTGTCGATGTTCTAGAAAGAAAGGCAGGCCTGGAATAACCAAGGTCATATCAGGACCAGTTGCTGAACCCCACGCTAACCACCAGAGGCAGTCAAGGAAAGGGGTTTTATTTTGAGAAAACTTAACAAGTTTGTAAAAAAGCAGAGGAATTTTCCATCAGGTGGAAACAACAATAGAAAAGCCATGACCTTGGGATGGCGCCAGGAGGCTGAACAGTTTGGCTATTGTGTGGAAACAGCTGACTTGCACAGGAAACAATCACTGTTGATTAGAGACTGCAAAACCTCTGCCTCTTTGCCTTCTCTTCTTTTTTTTTCCATAAAAAGGAAAGCTTCTTGAGGGCTCTTTGACATCTCTTAACTTCATCCACTTGACTGCTACATTGAGATTGGCACTGGTCAACCTCCTATAAACTAACAGAAACTAGAGGAAGATACTCAGATGAATACTTTACTCTTCCACAGTAGCCATGCCAGGGGTTGTATGTTATATATATGGGAACAATTTAGGAGAATGTTACCATTCTGTCCCTGTTATTTCAGTACTCTCTGCTCAGTTATTGCCTGCTAATGTTATATATTTCCCTTTCCTACCCTACACCACTCACTTTTTCCAGATTCTTTGCTGAAGTAAATGGAGAAACACCAGTGAATGGCAGTAAGTATTTGAGCACTATTTTTGAGTAACAAAGTAAGTTTGTTCTAGAATTTCACAAGCTAGGAAGGAATTTCATTTTGTTTTTAACATTAATAAACTTTCCCTCCTGTGAGATCTCCCAATCTTTTATTTTTTATCATCTTGTTGCAATTTATTGATTAGTTAGAAATTAAACTAACACTCAATAGGCAGCTTTGTCAGTGTCCAATTTAGCCCACAACATACAATGCTGAAAAACTTCAGCTTTCACTGATTTTAGTATCTGGAGGCAATAGTAGGGAACAAAATCAAATTTCACCCTTGTCACATGGGGTATAAAAAAATTATAGACTTACTTGCACATCATTAATGTTGTAGAGACATTAGAGAATAAAGAATACATAAGCATAAACAAGACACGGGGCAAGGGTAGGAGAGGAAAATACATGTGATTCTTTCATACTTGGTTCTTGGATAGGTTCTTGTAATTATTATCATTTCATGCAGAAAAACTGGCTCATTCCAAAGATGTGTGAGTGCTGTGCCCCAGATGAGGTCAAATGGGAGGGACAGAGAGCAAAGACAGACCTCACAGTGTGTTGGATACGCTTTTACTTTCATCTCAGTACAACTACCAGGAAAGAAAATGGCAGGGTTAGTGGCAAGTTCTAGTTCATGGACCTATGAGAATTAATTGGAGGTCCAGTGAAAATTAAACAGGATTGACTACATGTACCAAATAGAGCCTAGCACAAGAGAACTAATAAAATAAAGGAAAGGGAAGAAGGAAGACAAACTGGGCAAAACCAAACCATCCCACATAGTCAGTCCTGTTCTTTGTGTCTTTTAGTTTATGGAAAATAATCAAACTACCCATTATAGTCTTTCACTGGGGCCTGTCTTTACCCTTTACCTTGGCCTATGAAAAGGGCAAATTTGAAATAGCCTAGTAAAATAAAGAAAGGTCCATTCTGCAAAACAAGATTTCTCAGTATCCTTTCAGCAACATGAATTAAAACCTTTCACTGAGAATTCCCAGATAACAGTTCTACTGCCTGTAAACCTTAAACACAATGTATGGTTTCTTTTTTTTGGATGGTAGAATCTGCTTGTCTGATACAAAATGGGTTCAGTTTTCTTTTAGTGAAAACTGAAATCTTAAAGGGCCATAATAAATTCCCCGCCCCCCCCGGACTAAAAGTGTCATTAGCTTGATGTCCTGTCTCAGTTCCAATGTGGTTATTATGGTCTTCATAAATTTCCTGTAATATTACAATCACATATATTATGCAGGTCCTATCAATTGTTTTATACAGTTGCTGTGAGTTTTTACATAGTGGTTGTGTTTCAACTCACACGTGATAGAATTTCAACAGCAGTTGAAATCATCTCTATATATGACAGAAAAGTGACAGCAGACAAAAAAAATGGTTCTGGAAGTTGCACATTATACCTCTTTGCATGGGATAAGTCTTGCATCCCAGAGGGGTATTCATCCCAAGTGGAATGCAACTGTTATTATCATTGTCACACTTCATAAAACTTTCTGCCAGAGAGGCAACTTTAAATTCTGTAAGGGGCAACAGGGACTGATGGGGGAGTTGTTAAATGGGCTAGGGTTAACAACGCAAGCTTTATTTCTTAGGCACCTTCTTTCAATGAGGTAAGGAGACTAGTCGGGGAGGCACTGAGGTCCTGGAGGAGAAGGGAGTTGGGAGTCCAGGAAGAGTGGTCGTTCCTTAAGGAGACAATTCTCCAAGCCCAAAGGATGACAATCCCCACATGGATCAAAGGGGGCAAGAATGCTTAAAAGCCCCTATGGCTCACAAAAAGCATCCAGGGATGTCTGAAAGCTACAAAGAAGCTGTACACCCAATGGAAGGGAGGGGCCATCACCAAGGAGGATTATACCTCCATTGCCCAAGATTGCAGGGGGGCTGTTAGGAAGGCTAAGGCGGAGATGGGACTGGGACTAGTGACTCAGATCAAGGACAACAAGAAGTCCTTTTTTAAATACATAGGGGGTAAAAAGAAGGTACCGGGTAATGTAGGGCCCCTGCAAGATACGCTAAGAAATCTGGTGGTCACTGGACAACAAAGCTAACCTCTTTAACAATTTCTTTGCCTCCATCTTTTTGAGCAGGGACCAGGGCATCCCGCCCACTGGGACCCCCAATAGACCCAGGGGAGGAACTGCCAGGCCCAGGGTCAGTGAGGACCTAGTCAGGGAACCTCTGGTGGGACTAGACATGTTCAAATCAGCAGGCCCTGATGATCTCCACCTCAGAGTGCTGAGGGAATTAGCAGAGGTCATTGCAGACACCTGGCACAGCTTTATGAGCACTCATGGTGCTCCGGTGAAGTGCTGGAGGACTGGAAAAGGACCAGTGTGGTTCCCATTTTCAAAAAAGGGAGAAAGGAGGACCCAGGAAATTGTAGGCCAGTTAGTCTTACCTCAGTCTTAGGGAAGCTCTTTGAGAAAATTATCCAGGAGCACATCTGTGAAGGACCAGCAGCGAAGATGGTGCTTAGGGGCAACAAACATGGGTTCATTCAAGGCAGGTCCTGTCAGACCAACCTGGTAGCCTTCTATGACCAGGTCAGAAAATCCTTGGATGCAGGTGTTGTAGTGGAAATAGTCTTTCTGGAAGGCCTTTGACACTTTCTCATCCCATTCTCATTAAGAAATTAGGCAGTTGTCGTGTCAATGCCTACACAGTTAGATGGGTCGCTAACTGGCTGGAGGGCCGCGCCCAGAGAGTGGTGGTAGATGGGTCTTTTTCGGCCTGGAGGGACATGAGCAGTGTGGTTCCCCAGGGCTCGGTCCTCGGGACCACACTGTTCAACATCTTCATCAGCGACTTAGATGAAGGAGTAAAAAGCACCTTGTTCAAGTTCGCAGATGACACTAAAATGTGGGGAGAAGTGGGCATGCTGGAGGAGTGGGACAGGCTGCAACTAGATCTAGACAGGTTACAGGGGTGGGTGGAAGAGAAAAGGATGGGATTCAATACTGACAAGTGCAAGGTGCTGCACCTGGGGAGGAAGAACCAACACCATAACTACAGGCTGGGGAACTCTCTTCTCATCAGCACAGAGGCAGAAAAGGATCTTGGAGTCATTATTGATTTCAAAATGAACATGGGCCGCCAATGTGGGGCTGCAGTCAGGAAGGCTAACTGCACCTTGTCATGTATCCACAGATGCATCACGAGCAGGTCCAAGGAGGTGATCCTCCCCCTCTATGTGACACTGGTCAGGCCACAGTTGGAGTACTGTGTCCAGTTCTAGGTGCTGTACTTCAGGAGGGATGTGGACAACATGGAGAGGATCCAGAGGAGGGCCACTTGCATGATCAGGGGCAGCGAGGCAGGACCTACGAGTGGAGGCTATGGGACCTGAACCTGTTCAGCCTCCACAAGAGAGGGCTGAGAGGGGATCTGGTAGCCATCTACAAACTGGCCAAGGGAGACCAGCAGGCTATGGGAGAGTCCCTGTTCCCCCAAGCACTACTAGGAGTAATGAGGAATAACAGCCATAAGTTGATGAAGAATAGATTCAGGCTAGATATAAGGAAGCACTACTTCACAGTCAGGGTGTCTAGGATCTTGAACCAACTTCCAAGGGAAGTGGTGCTCACTCCTACCCTCGGGGTCTTTAAGAGGAGGCTAGATAATCACCTTGCTGGGGTTGTTTGACCCCAGTACTCTTTCCTGCCATGGCAGGGGATTGGACGTGATGATCTGCTCAGGTCCCTTCTGATCCTACCTACTTTGAAACTATAAGCATCTGGAAAAATGGGGTGTCTTAGGTATCTAAGAATGGGATTTACAGGATCTGTCCGTAGGACCAGAGCTGACCCAAGCAGGTTGCAGGGCCCAGGGAAATCAGCCCATGCGGGGCCCCACCCCCTCTCTGATCCCATGCGCCCTTGACCTGAAGAAGGAAGGGTGGGATTTATGAGCGGCTGGACACGGAGCCGTTGCTCTGCCCCACTCTATGGGGCCCCCCAAAGTATGGGGCCTGAGGCAGTTGCCCTGATTCAGACCCCCCAGGGATGGGCCTGCTTAGGGCTACTCCTAGCCTACCTATTAGCCCAAACTTGTTGACTATCCATGCAAAACCCAATAGCTCATCACTTGGTAGCAATCCAGTCCACCCACACACAGAAGGTCTCCTTAGCATCAAGGCCTGAGGTCACGCCTACTTTTCCCCTGCAGTGTTCAGCATTCAACTCTGTACAGGATGCAGCACAGGGCCTCTGACTAGAGCCTTTCTGTGCCCCACCTCCTTTCTCTTTTGCCCACAATTAGAGCCAAGTACAGAAGGAAAGATAAGTAATGTGGTTGATTCCTTGAAGGACTTGATTTGAATTTCCTGTTCCTCCTCTTCTAAGAGTCTGCACACTACCTCATAGAATCATAGAAAATGGGAGTTGAAAGGGACCTCGGGAGGTCATCTAGTCCAACCTCCTGCTCAAAGCAGGACCATTCCCAACTACACCATCCCAGTCAAAATTCTGTCTAGCCAAGTCTTAAAAACCATAGTCTCTCTGGGTAACCTGAACCAGTATCCAATTCAGCCTTTACTACTACCTAAGCTGCTCTTGCTGCAACTTGTGACCGTTGCTCCTTATTCTGCCACCTGCCACCACTGAAAACACTTTAGCTCCATCCTTTTTCAAACCTCCCTTCAGGTAACTGAAGGCTGATATTAAATCCCCTCTCAGTCTTCTCTTCTCCAGATTAAATAACGTCGGTACCCTCAGCCTCTCCTCATAAGTCATGTGCCCCAGCTGCCTAACCAACTTCATTGCCCTCCATTGGACTCTCTCCAATTTGTTCACATCCTTTCTGTAGTGGGAGGTCCAAAAATGGACACAGTACTCCAGATATGGCCTCACCAGTGCCAAATAGAGGGGAAGAATCAGTGCTCTTGATCTACTGGCAATGCTCCCTCTAAGGCAGCCCAATATGCCATTGGACTTCATGGCAACAAGGGCACACTGTTGGCTCATATTCAGCTTCTTTTCCACTGTAACCTCCAGGTCCTTTTCTGCAGAGCTGCTGCTTAGCCAGTTGGTTTACAGCCTGTACCAGTGCAAGGGATTTTTCTGTCCTAATTACAGGACTATGTACTTGTCCTTATTGAACCTCATGCGATGTCTTTGTCTAAGTCTATGAATCCTTGATACCTGCTGCCAACTAGAAATCAAGTAATTGATTACTACCCTCTGAGCCTTACAATCCAGCCAGTTTTCTATCCACCTTATGGTCCATTCAGGCAGGCCATACTTCCTTACCTTGCTTGCAAGAATTTTGTGGAAGACCATATCAAAAGCCTTGCTAAAGTCAAGGTATATCAAGTCCACTGCTCTTCCCACACCCACAGAGCCAGTTATCTCATCATAGAAGGGAATCAGATTGGTAAGATCTAACTTGCCTTTTGTGAATCCATGATGACTGTTCCTAATCGCCTTCTCCTCCAAGTGTTTAGAAATGGATTCCCTGGAGACCTGCTCCATGATTTTTCCAGGGACTGAGGTGAGGCCGGTCTGTAGTTCTCTGGATCCTCCTTCTTCCCTTTCTCAAATATGGGCACTATATTTGCTTTTTCCAGTCATCTGGGACCTCTCCCAATGGCCATTAATTTTCAAAGATAGAGGCCAGAATCTCTGCAATCATACTGGAGACATACTTCTCTCTCCTGTGCTTCCTTCATGTTGCTGCAGCAAGGTAACTTGGATGTGGAAATGTGTCTCATAACTCTGGGTAGCAGAGGACAGAGCCAACTTGCTCCTTGTTTAATCCAGGATCCAGCTTGCAGAGCAAAGATCTTTTTCTTCTCTTGTCTTGATACCACATTTGACCATTTTGTTACACATGCTCATGCTCATTTGTTGTACTTTGCAGGATCTTTCATTATACATGTGCCTTCAAGCAGCAGGCATTGCAGCAGGTGTTGCATAGTCTGAGGCTCTGTGCTATAGTCACAGATGGTTGAACTAATGGTATAGCCCCACTTCTTCATTAGTTCCTTGGAACGACCACCTGTGCTGCGTAGGCAGTTGAGACATCACCACCTTTGCCAAGGTGTGCAAGGATTGAAGAAGATAGCTAACTGGAAACGCTGAGGAGAGGGGTCCAGCTTAAATCATGTTTCCTAAAGTTAGTTAGGTACTAAGGTAGAGGGAGGCACCTTCCTTCACTTGGGATTCACATCCATGAACTCTGTCCTGGATTTGAACTTCTGTCCCACATCCCAAGTAGGGATTGGTAATTGGGTATAAGGAAAGGGCAGCACCACAACCATTTCCTCCTCAGGGTGGCCTTTTGGGCATGGTCTGACATGGTGGCTGTGCTCTCAGAAAGACAACCAGACAGTTTCCCATAGCTGATGCAGAAGTGAAATGCCTACCTTAAGAATCCTGCTGGGGCTTAAGCAGTGGGACTTGGGTTGGTATGTGTCAGACCAATAGAAAAAATGTAGGTACCCTGGGGGCATTACTGGGAATTTAGTTCTTCTCTCAGGTTTAAGCCTCAGGTGCTTAAAGTAGCAGCTGAGGCTCTAAGGGTACGTATATATGAACAACTTACCACAGCATATGAGGAAGCAGAGCTCCCATGTGTACATTCTTATTCGACAGTATGCAAAGTTAAACACCACTAATGTGGCTCTGTTTCATGGACTTCCACTTCCACTGCAAGGTCAGAGCATCCACTTAGGCAGTTAGTGCCCAGCAGCTGATGTGTGGTAAATCCCACACTAAATTGTCTGTATACCCATACCCTTACGTCCTTTTGGAGAGCTAATAATAGCCTTCCTGGCTATGCCCCTTTTTGTCCAGCATCACCCATTTTGGGGGGGGTGTAAAGAGAGCCAGAAGGCTTCTGTTACTTCAAGAAAGAACTGTAGCAGGCAGGGATGGCAGCTAAGAGGCAAGCTAGTTGCTAATAAGCTGGTTGCCGATGGCTAGCCACAGGTAGAGGCTAACCCTAGGAAGGCAACTCACCCAGCGAGTAGGGGCAGTGCTTCCTGGGTGAGTTACCTTCCTAGGGTTAGCCTAGGAGACAGGTAAGCAGCCCATAAGCAAAGGGATGCAGATAGCCGAGCTAAGCCATAGCAGAGAAAGCAGCTGGGCAACACCTATGCAGTGGCTACAGAGGCACATGACTAGCTGGACCAGGGATTAAGAGGCACATCAAGCCAGTGCCTGAGAGCAGGCCATCAGTCTGGCCCTGCTGGTTACGGAGAAGAGAGCTCCTAAGCAAAGCTGGAAGTGGACAGCCAGGGTGTCTCCTGAGCTGGCATGGGCTACTGCAAGTAAGGAATAGATGGGCTGCAGGGGAATGTGACCAGAGTACAGGCAGGTGTGGGTTACACCACCAAGGAGCTGGGATATCTCTTTGGATACAGTATAGGGCAGTTTGTGTTACAGCCAGAGGGCTTATGTGATTTTTTTATAGTTTAAACTGCTGGTCTGGGTTGGGATTGTTTAAGGGTGGTCTGGAGGTTACTTTTGTGTATGTGGCAATTTTAAGCATTGCCTGGGGCTAGGCTGAAGATGAAGGCAGACAGGGCGAGGGCAGCCAGCAGCTGAGAGGGCTGGAGACTAAGAGAGAACTAAGAGATGGCCTGACACCAGGAAGGCTAAGGCCAGTATCCAGAAGAGGTGGAAACCGGAGCAAGGGGTCTGAAGCCCGATAGAGGCAGGACCAGAGAGAGAGAGATGTGCCTAGGGCCCAGAGAAAGAGATACAAGCAAGGGCCAAGGACCCAGAGATGCTGACAGCCAACAGAGCTGAGGCTCAGAGAGCTGGACCAAAACAGTGGGTCCAGGCTGGAGGCTTGCAGTTGGAGAAGAGGGAGGCTAAAGCCAAGAGTGCTGGGGTCTCTACAAGGAACAGAACTGTGTGTTGAAAAAAACCTTTGAGGTGTGGATATGGCTCTAGGGGAGGTCAGAGACTCTGAATAGCTGAGAAGGCAACAGGTGCCCTGGGGGACACGTATAGGCCAGGAGCATCCATTTAGTGTGAGGATAGGATTTGAGGCTAGAGGGACTCCTATAGTGGATCCCCTCTCCGACTGAGGCTTGCTCTAGGACCCTTGGGCAACTTGTCTTTTAAAACTGACCAACTATATCAAGGCATGGCAAAGAAACGTTAAAGGAAGGATAACTTAAAGCCAGAGCTGGACAGCTGCCATTAGGCCACCGGGGGGGCATCAAATTACAGGTGTGGGGGTTGCTGTCTATCTACATCCCACCTGACCTGGTGCTATTGAGACTGTGGTCACTTTGCCTCACTGCTCCCTTGTTCTTACAAAGATTTTCTAGTAGTTGACACTTCTGGTAACCCCTCTTGCTCTAAAGACTCAAATTAGCTGACCACACCCTTTTTTTACAATCAGTTACAAAAATTTGCAAAGCAGATTGGGATCAGTTTTGAAAATGGGCACTTTCTGAATGAGGTGTTGCTGACATTTAATTTTACTCTATGCGATTTGCACTTGAGTATCAGCTTAAAGAAAAAGAGTGACCTGGAGTAAAATTCCCTCTCCAAATGTTTTTTCTTGTGAGGTTAATTTATGTAGCATCCTAGATCATGGTGAGAAAACAGGAATATAAACAGTGGCCATGATGCTGTGCATGCACTTTGTTATTCTATTTGACAGGTTAAACGTTTGGTTAATAAGATGCTGCCAGCCATGATGATAGTATAACTTAATTATCACCATGATTTTAACGTCATGTTGGGGGGGAAAAATAAACAAAATACAAAAGTAGGAACAGTTGCTGAGTCCTGGCAAGACCATAGAAGGAAAGCTGTTGCAGGAGTTGGGGGGGAAAAAAACTCCATCACAACAAGAAACAAGAGCACTGTTCAAACTTGCATAAAAGACACCGGCTTATCCCTCCATCTGTCTATTGGACCCCTTCCTGTGCTTTCCACCTTGCTTTTCTGGCTCAACATCTAACTGAGGCACTCACTGTCATGCCAGAGACTCTTCCATGTTTCCAATCCTCCTAAAATAATGAATTTGGAATTTAGGAGAATGTCTGAGTGAGAGGAATGCTAACAGTAATGAAAATACAGCACATCTGGGTATTGGATTCAGTCATCAAAAGAAGGATTATATTCAGAGAACTGTTTCTCCTAAATCCTTTAAAACTTCATTGCATCTAGTCCTGCTCCAACCCTGTGTCAGAGTTACACTAGAGAAGATGCAGGCTTACATTTACTTTCCAAATCAGGGATGACCAAGATCTGACCTACAGAGCTGTAGTATTCAGCTCACAGGGCTCCCTGTGGCTCCAGAAATTTGGTGTTGGGGGAATGGCGGCAGCATTAATTCCCATGGTTCCTGGAGTGGCAGCAATTAATCATAGACAATTGGGGTTGGAAGGGACTTCAGGTCATCTAGTCCAACCTCGTGCTCAAAACAGGACCACTTGCAACTAGATCATTCCAGCCAGGGCTTTGTCTAGCCAGGCCTTAAAAACTTCCAAGGATGGCAATTCCACCACCTCTCTAGGTAACCTGTTCCAGTGCTTCACTACCCATGTGGTGAGAGAGTTTTTCCTAGTATCTACACTAAACCTCCCTTGCTACAACTTAATGCAGTCACTGCTAACCCTTTTGTCAAATATATGTGCGGGGAGCCCTGTGGGCCAGACAATGCAGGTTCACATGTTGGGTCAGGCCTGTACACCAACTCCATGTGCTGGATAGGGATCAAGGAGCAAACCTGCACCTCAGATATGGCCTACAGACTGGCTCTACAACACTCATATGGCTTGCATGGCTGGATGACTTGAGTACAACTCTTTTAAATGGAGACTAAATTCAAAGATCTCTCTTCTTTTGAGGAGATGGGAATACACAGCGGCTCTCTGCAGCATCTAGCCTTTGCCAATAATATCTTCTTAAAACTCACACCGTCTATTCTTGTGGGAAACAGACCACCTCTCAGCAGCACATAACTGTTAGTAGGATCTCCTACTATGCTAAGCTTGAAGACTGTTACGACTCACTTTCCTGTTCTAGGTTCCTTATGGCACTAATTGCTATTTCCAGCTGATTTGGTTGTGTTTGTTAATAGGACAACCACACCATGAACAGCAGCAACCCCTGTGCAGTACACCAACATAGCAATCAACTACATCCTGATACCATGGCTGAAGGATAATTCAGCTTACTTTTGTTCTTTGGCTTCTCCCTGGAAAATATTAACAAGGATGAAAATCACATTGGTGGGTTCATGACATGGCTCTAGATCAGTGGTTCTCAACCTTTGGCACCTTATGTATCCCCTGTTGACTGACACAGCGAAAGCAAAACCAGAAGTCTCACCGTGGCACTTCTGGTTTCGTTGCCGTGAGCCAAGTCCCAAAGCAGACTATGCAGGGCCTCCCTCCCTATCCCCTAGCACACTGATGCTGAGGAGTGAAGGCCCTGGAGCACCAGGGAGGGGTGGCAGCCAGAACTTCTGGCCTGAGCAGGCAAAGACCAAAACACAGCACCTGTGTACCCCCTGCCCATGTCTTGCATACCCATAGGGGTATGCATACGATGGGTTGAGAAACACTGCTCTAGATGATACGTCCACTCAGGCAGAAAGTCGAATAACTACCAGATAGCACTGGTGTTTGCTGATACCACTGCCACTATAAGATGATTCTAATCTGCTAAAAATTCTAAATTGCTGAAATGTGAAGGCAGAGAAATTCCTTACCACCCCTCATTAAAAAATTAATTACAGGGGTATAGCAAAGCAAAAAAAAAAAAAAATTCAGTTGCAGCAATTCTATCCACAACAACAGCTATAACCATTTTATAGAATCATATAATCAAAGGACCGGAAGGGACCTGTAAGATCGTCAAATCCAGTCCCCTGCCTTGGGCACTGTGCAGGAGGTTATTGGGCTCAAATGCTTCCTCTTGAACACCTCCAAGGATGGTGACTGTGCCAACTCTGCTGGGAGTGTATTCCAGATTCTAGTTACCCATATGGAAAAGAAGTTTTTCCTTAGTTTTTCTAAATTTTTCCTTAGTTTGCTTGTGTCCATTGGTTCTCGTCCTCTCAGCGGGTGCTTTCCTGAAGAGTTGCTCCCCTAGATCTTGGTGTTTACCCTGACATACTTGTAGGTGGCTATCAAGTCACCTCTCAGTCTTCTCTTATTCAGGCTGAACAGACCCAGTTCCCGGAGTCTCTCCTCATAGGGCCTGTCCTCCAGGACCCTAGTCATATGGGTGGTCCTTCTCTGTACCCTCTCAAGCTGATCTACATCCTTCCTGAAGTGCAGTGCCAAGAACTGGAGATGGTACTCCAACTGCGGCCTCACCAGTGCTGAGTAGAGTGGGAGAAGCACCTCTCTGGATTTGTTGGGAACACATCAGCTGATACACGCCAGAGTTCTGTTCACCCTTCTGGCAACTTCATTGCACTGTTGGCTCATGTTCGTCTTCTGGTCGATTGTCACCCAGAGGTCCCTTTCAGATGCAGATGCCATTTCATAGTGGTTCAGGCACATGCTGGCACTTGAATAACTAACTGATTCAGAGAGGCATGAGCTTTCATTGGTATGGTTCAGAGGTCAGTAGAATAGACTGATTCTGGTTCCTAGTAGACTAACTACCTATTATAGCTAGAAAATGTTAATGTCCTGAATACAAGATGGATTTTTACTGTTCAGATGTACCCAAGAATAATTTCTCATAAAGTAGTAGTTAGCTGTGTTAGTCTGAAGTTAGGCAGGACACAGTATAGAGGTACACCTTATAGACCAGGAGTATCAAACTCCTTTGGCCCTTCAGGCAAGATAAGGGGTGTGGGGCTGGTCTAAAGATTGGATCAGGGCCACAGACCAGCCTTGCATGCTGGATCCAGCATACAGAGCCAGTCTGGCATGGGTGCTGCATGCAGTACACTGGCCCAGCCCTGTGCACTGTAGGTTGGATTACAGGGCTCCATGGGCTGCATCTTGACACCCCAGTTATAAACTAATTGAATCAGAGAGGCATGAGCTTGTGTGCAACGGCTGATTTCATCTGATATTATTATTTAGACAAATGATATGGTGGCTAGATGTGATAATTTAGTACTCATCTACCTATTAGGATCCAGAATCCATCTTGTTTTATGATGGACTGCTGTTTATGGTGTGGTTTTGAGTCTTTTGTCAAACCTGTTGTTAAATGACTGTGGTAGGAAAGCCTTAAAACATGTCTTGAGAGATGTTACGTTATTCCATAGTGTAAAAGTTCTTTGAACGAGGGCTGTGTATTTGTACAGCACCTAACACAGGAAAGCCCAAATGTGGTTGATGCCTTTGAACTCTACTGCAATACTGATGATTACTGATGTGCCTCACACATCAGCCTGAATTATCCTTTGATTATTGGTCTGAACTTTTCCACTTTCTTCGCCCCTGCCTTCTGGCCACTTGTTTTCAGCCAGCACCCAGGGAGTGAGGAAAACAACACTTCAAAGTTACAGAGCATTTAAAGGCCATTTGATTTCCGTCTTTGACTCATAACTTGTAATTTATTTTCCTCTGATCTTGTGGTTCACTTCTCTGCTTTTACTGATTTTTCCATTGGCTCCCATCTAGCACAGCTGCCATACATTCCTTACTCCCACAGCAGTTCATCACTTACTCATGGAGCCTCATGACATCTGGTATTTGAGATGAAGGTGCCCAAGAGCAGGATAAGATTCTTCTTCCTTCTGCCCTCCCCTTCCCGCAAAGCTGAGTAATACTTATTCACTAGAGGCTGCTGGAGCTCAGACTCCTTTCTCACAAATTCTCCGTGGGCAGCACGGCAGGGGTATGTCAGTGGAGTGTTTAGAGATATGACATTTTAAAAATAAACTTTGTTTCTAAAATGAGCTGTGAAATGATTCTATTCTGGAAACCGCTAATCTCCCACCCGCCCACGCGCACACAATCTCCTTCTGGCCTGGAATTCTCTTCTCTGTCTGATAAATTGTCAGCATGGTAAGTAGTGGCATAGGGCCCAAACGTCAAAATACATTTTCGGATCCGGACTGCAGATCTGTTCCAAGTGCAGGCCTAGTCTGGTCCAAGGTTTGGTGTCAGGCCCAGATCTAATAAGTAGTGTACTGAAGCAGAGTTCCCTCTTACCGATGTCATCCTGCTGCAGTTTGAATCCTTTTGACTCATTTCCGATTAAGGGATGCCAAAGAAGAAGTAGATGTGCCTGTGTCTTTATGCTGTGCCCTGTAACACAACGGGCAATTTATTCCCAGGGATTCACCAATAACATTAGCTTCTTAGAAGCTCCTACTGTCCTTACACTGGCATACTTGATAATATACCTATATGTTGCACATAAACAGTAACACATAATGGTAATGCAGCTTCGTCCATGAAAGCAACTCTTTGCTTAGATATTTGCTAAGCACTTGCAAGTGCATTTGATTATAATTTTTTACAAATGACAACAAAGCCAACAAAACCTGAAATAGCACTTTAAGTTGTAGCACTGTGAAAAGTAAAGCACAAAGTAAAAGTAGAAACAGGGTGTCATAGTTTAATGGGTAAAATACCTTTTCCTTGATAATGGTGATTTTCTAGACTGGCTTGGCCAACCTGTGGCATGGGCAAGCAGCACAGCAGTAGAAAGGGGAGGAAGCAGAAAGCACAGCCTGAGTTTTGGGCAGGGTACACAGAGTAAGGAACGGAAAACAGAATGGCAGACTGGGCAGAGGAAAAGGATTGGAGTGGCATTTGGGGAAGGTGTGAAGCTAATTTGTGGCACACTTGCCAAAGATTTTGGGCCCCGCTGTTCTACACCATCTGTAACATGCAGAACATAGTGAAGTAACTGTAAATCACAGCACTTTCTAAGTAGCTATAGTTTCCTCCGTGTAATAGCACTGTTCTCAAGCCATGTACCCTTTAAGTCTTACAGCAATGTGAGCATACATGACCTTTGCTTGTAATGAAAGACTATCTACTAAATGCAGATTCTCGCAGGATGATTGGCAATAGATTCACATGCCTTTAAGCTGTTTTATCAACAAGTGCAGTACTCATTAAACAAGTGCAATACTCATGCAGAGAGAGGAGGAGATGGGGTGACAATTAGGAATATTATCTGCTTTCACAATAGGCTAAGACACATTTGTTACCTCACCCTAATATTTTCCAAAGCACAGACTAATGCTTTATACCTAATTATATTGTATGTCTGCTTTAAGGTGCTGCTATCCCTCTGGAACAAACAAAGGAAATGCATCAGAAGAACACAACTACACACGGAACGCACATCACCAAGCGGTGGTTAACACTGAGATTCCTCAGATGAAAGCCAATTTCAATGAACATTGTGTTTCAGGGCCCACTTCCTTTTGCTCTGTAAGGCTTAGGATGGAACATCCCACTTATGTCTGCCGACACAAAGGAATGCTGTGGCTTGAGCGATGTTATCAGGGCTTCCCGTGCCCCTGCAACACTGTTCCAGTTGTGTCTCATAAGAATTACTCATTGTTTCAAGGGAGGACTGACTCCTTTGGGTGGGATCCCATGGCATCTAATTCAGTGGAAGTAGGTGGTGCTGGGAGGTCAGCCAGGCACATGACACAGATCTCCAGCTACAGAGGAGCCAAATAAGGGAGCCAAGCTAACAAAGCCCTTAGTAATCATAGATTTGGAGATTGATTCATAAAATGCATACTTTTATGTTTTTTTTCAAATATAGTTAGGAACAAAAAAAAAAAAATTATTGAATACTGCTAGAAGTGCTTTCCTAAGACTGCAACGCCCTTGTTCAGGCTGTTCTCATCTCAGTTGCAGAGGCAATGTTAACTTCTATAAACTGTTTAGCCAATTTCTTAGGGTGAGGCTCAATTCTTTCACCATATCCTGAAGTGGGAAAATAACTTGATTTGAGGTTAGATGCTTTTGAGTAGATTTAGAGGCAAGTTCCCAAAGGCTCTGTATTCAGGTTTCTCTCATAGCAGTGTGGATACATATTCAAATTACCCAAATATATTTAGTCTCTAAATTTAGACTGGGAGTACTATAAAAGTCTTCCTTGTAAGATTTCTGTGCTGGTGTCTCCAGTGCCAGCTGGAGTATGCAGTGATCAATAGCTTTTCTCATGTGATTTCTAGAGAACTGGAAAGGTAAAAAAAAAAGGAAAGAAAATAAAAGGAAATATATCTGAACACTTCAGGGTTTCTGTTCACCTTTGATTCTCAGTGACAGGTTTGTGCTTACACTAAGGCCTCCTTCCTTTTTTCCTTCCTGTAAGTATTTCCAGTGTGTTTAAGGAGGTCAGTGGCATATCAGCTGCAAAGGAAAAATCTCTTCAAGAGGTGATTCTTCATAGGAAGCTGATAGAGATTGAATAAAATATTTTTTTACTGGAAGGAGCAGGGGAAGGAAATGGACATAGGCTTTCCAAAAAGAAAATGTTTAGTCCACCTTCAAAGCAATGAAATTTCCAAGTTTAGACATCATGCTGCAGGCTAACACACAACACTGTTGGCTATACAGCATGGAAAAAATGCCTCTTATAATTTGGTTACTCTTGCCAGAGGAATGAAGCAAAGCCACTCAAACACATTCAAGTGAAGTGCTAATTTTCTCCTGACATTCAGCCTATGTGCTGTCATCTAGTATCAGTATTGCATACTTACTCTTATTCCACAGAAACATATTGAATCATCCAGTAAAATCCAACCTCACAAGTTTTCCATCAATGGGAATTCAGTAAGCTAACTACCATTCCAACAAACAGCATCATTAATGACTAAGTGAGCTCCATGGACCAGTGACAGGAGTTAATTGCATAGCTCTCTTAAAATAACACTGTTATTTTGTGAAAACTATGCAATAACTCCATGGCAACTCAACTGTAGGAGATGGTGACTAAATGGTGACAGTGGTGCTGTACGATATACTGATAACACCCATGTCCCAATTTCTAAATGCAGTCAGACTAGTCAGATGCCCATGACATGTTGCCATCAGCCCAACAGACTAAGAGGGAGAGACAGGACCATACCATACCTTATAAAAGAACTGTGAGCATATAAAGTCAGAATGTCTCCTGAGATAATTCAGGAATGCCCATGGATATGTTCAAATGCTTTATCAAGGATTAATGTTATCTATGAACAGAGCCAGACTTAGAGAAAATGGTGCCCTGGGTGAACTTGTATTTTGGTGCCTCCCCACAAATCAGCAGTGCTGCTGCAGGCACGAGCAAGGTGGGTGGACTGGAGCAGGTGCCACCCCACCTGCATGTGCCCAGCCTGGCTTCTCCTGAGCAGCAGCTGGATTCAGGTGGTGGGCTGGGCTGGGCACTGCTTCTTCTCCCTGGGGGTGGGGATTGGCCAGGGCAGTGTTGGGGGATAGCACTGCTGTGAGCATGGGCTGCTTACGTGTGCGCGTGTGTGTGCGTGCATGCGCACCCCCCTGACCATGGTGCTCTGGGCGGTTGCCCATGTCACCCACTCTTAAGACCAGTTCTGTCTGTGGGAAGGAGGGGAAAAAAACTTGCAACCTGCAGATATGATAATCACTGAAACTAGGTGTTACGCTATTTATAACAGACTAAGAAAAGTACTAGTAATAGTCGACATGATAACTGGGCACTATATGAAACGAAATAAAAATACTTGCAAGGACAAGAGACTCCCATGTGAAATCAGTGGTTCAGATCCAGGGCTGTAACTGGCAAGTGGTTGGCACAGAGTATAGGAAGGGGAAGGTGTAAAACTACATTTATTCTCCTTGATCTTGCAGGCTTCCATGTTAGGCTGGTTTCTAATGCAGAGTAGAGCCAACAATATCAGTTACCATTGGCCTCAAGGGACCTTTCCAATAGTTAAGAATGGGTGCAGCAGAAGGGAGCTCTGGAATTGCCAGAAAACAGCAGGGTACACTGTGTAGCCCCTGAGGACTCCCTTTGGATGGTGAAATCATCTTGCTTCCTGTTAAACTAGCCAGACACTAAGCTAATTTCTGTACATGCCATGGAGTGAAATTCTGCCTGCACATCCATAAAGTCCAAGACATGGGAGTATGTGGATATAGCTGAGGATAAAATTTGACCAACTGAACCTAAAGCACGAGTGAAACCTTGCCTTCGCTGATAACATATGACTAAACTTTTAACAGTGCCCAGGTGTTTCATGAATGTTTGAAACCAGCTAAATGCTGGATCTATAAAAGGACCTAGGCCTTGCTAGTATAACAAAATCCACACCCATCTGTTAGAAACCTTTTTTACTATGCAGTGAATGGAAAGAGTTAGCTGTATCAAAAAGGAACTCCTAACATGCTGGCATGCTGACTGAGGTACTGCCTAAACTAGCTACGGAGATGCCATAGGTTGAAGAGAGTCTTTTAAATCCTGTCTTCCTGTTAGATACAGTCACCTCACTTTGGGCTTCAGAAAGATGCCTCTCTAATCAGAATTCACTGATGCCGGATATTAGAAACTTGAATTAATTTTTCTTCCCTGCTGGCTACGATTCAAACTCTTATGCCCCCCACCAAGAGTGTCCTAG
Source organism: Crocodylus porosus (assembly GCF_001723895.1). Taxonomy (NCBI): domain Eukaryota; kingdom Metazoa; phylum Chordata; order Crocodylia; family Crocodylidae; genus Crocodylus; species Crocodylus porosus. The sequence continues at coordinate 108,844,566 of NW_017728918.1, read as the reverse complement.
TCACTGGGCTTAGACTGGGAGAGAAGAGAAGCTACCAGTCCTTCCTGTCAAACTGATCCACTTAGCATGGATTAATTAAGGATTCACTGGACTAAAGAAAGGGAGTATACAAAAACGAACATGGTTCTCTCATCTAGTGGTATGGAAGAAGCACCTGAATTTCAGGTCTCCTATGGCAGCAGGAGCTGTTTCTGGGTAGGGCTCAATCCACTCTGCTTTGAAAGCACCTAAGAGTTCAGGCCCTGCAAATGAGATAGGAGAATACCAAGAGTTTGAGGAGCCTAACAGGGCTCAAGTATGAGCTAGTGGCTCAGCACTGTCAAGACTGAGGTATTTTTTAGCATTCCCAGTAGCTGACCTTGTAGGTGACTAGGAAACATTATTATTGAAAATGGAGGCATGTAAGTATTTTAAGGACTTGCAGTTTTAGGCAGCAGCTGAGGTAGGGTTTTGAAGAATACAGTTTTGGACTTGGATACCTATAGTGGGAGTTAGGCTGGACTTACATGCCTAACTCCTTTTGTGGATCTGTTAGGTGCCTGATGGCATCTCTGGGGACTTTAAAAAAATCTGGTCTGCTGTCTACGGCTACGGACTGAAGGATTTCACGGAGGGCATGTTTTTTAAATCAGCTAGACTAGTCTCTAGTAGTAGTCTGCCTACTTTATGTCAATGGCAAAATGTTACATTTTACTTAGAAGTACATAGTCCAAGGTGTGGAGGCTTCAAAAACCCCAGTCTGAGAAGTATTAGGCTTGGGCACACTGAGTGATGATGAGGGAGTAGCAGCTTTTCTGAAACTCAGCAAAAGCCCTTGGAAGCCATGCTAGTTCTAGCAAGATAGAGACAAATGCTGATGATTTTTGGACTAAGGTAAAGAGCAGCTAAAAAAACCCAACACTTAACATAGCCTTATCCTGAGAAATTTAAGGATGTGTTCCTGTTTTTGATCATCTCATCCCAGCCCAAAATAATTTCAAGATAAATTTAAACTAGCAAGATTTGTAGGGCTGATGTGGAAGATAGACCAGAAGGGTTTTTAACAATGGTGGAAAAAAGGCTGGAAAATGCCCCCTTATGTCCATGTTTTCCTGGACATTTCCTCTTTTACGGTCCCCTGTACTCGTGTCTGGGTGGGTTTTTAAAATGTGAGCAAGAGTCTGGGTTTTTCCTTTGCCTCTGCTTTTCCCAGGAATGGGCAGCTTGGATGCTTGGGGCTGGGAGCAGCAGGCAAGGCGATTGGCCGTTAGGGGTCATGTGCTCTGCATGCAGGCCCTGGTAAGTAAATGTGTAAGCAAGCTACACATGCACAGGCAGTAGCTGCATGGGCAGCAGGGCTGGCAGGACAGGGTGCTCTGTGGTGGGAGTGAAGGGCACTGGCAGGGCTGGGGGAAGGGGCTGTGGGTCAGGAGTGAGGGGCACCAGCAGGGCTGGGGGGAGGGAGGGGCCAGGGCCTGGGGGGCAGGAGCTCAGGAGTGAGTGGCAGAGGCAGGGAACAGGCATATTACTGTCCCCCA
>NW_017728918.1:108826069-108842949 GCF_001723895.1 Crocodylus porosus | reverse complement strand
TGGGGCTGGGAGCAGCAGGCAAGGCGATTGGCCGTTAGGGGTCATGTGCTCTGCATGCAGGCCCTGGTAAGTAAATGTGTAAGCAAGCTACACATTCCTCCTTTGATGCCGGGGAAGGACTGGAATGCTCCACTGCTAAGTCTCAGCAAGGCGAGTGAAGGGCACTGGCAGGGCTGGGGGAAGGGGCTGTGGGTCAGGAGTGAGGGGCACCGTTAGGGCTGGAGGGAGGGAGGGGGCAGGGCCTGGGGGGCAGGAGCTCAGGAGTGAGGGGCAGAGGCAGGGAACAGGCATATTACTGTCCCCCACAACAATCATATACCCATCCCTTCCTCTCCCCCCTCTATCCCCTCCCTTCCACAGATATCCACTTTTTTGATCCTGGAAATATGGTAACCCTAAAAAAACAAAACAGCAACAGAAAAAAGCAATATAGTTAAACATTTCTTTTCTTTAAAAATGCTTCTTCCCCTGTCACAAACCTTCCCACAGATTACCCCCAGAGCACCAAGTTTCTCCCTGCTGTCCTGCCACTTGTTATCCCAGAGAAAACCTTGGTCTTTTCTTTGGGACTTCTTATCCTTGCAAGCCTCAGCTCCACTGCCATTATAGCAGACCTCACTGATCCAGCAGTCTGCCAGCCTTAGGTGGCCTCCCTTTCAGGTTGTAAAATAACTTTTGGGTCCCCCTTTCTGTAGCATGGGTAAGTTTGAAATATCACTCTTTCAGAAATCACTCTTTGCCATAGGTAATCAGAGACAAAAGAAAAGTATTTCTTATATAGGAGAAAAGAATTAGACAAAAATACCAGATTATAAATTTGAAGACAGAAAAAGAGACAAATATAATTTCTTACCCTATCATCTGGCTATACCCCAGTCCTTTGGAGACACCTGCTAGTATTTTCAGAGTTTAGCCTTCCTGTTGATTCTGCCAGCCCTGACTGCTGGGCGCTTTGACTCTCCAAATCCTGGGGGACCCTAATTTTATCACAGATATACTCTAAATGACCTCCAAGCCAGGCCCTGCACCTTCATCTCCCTGGAACACCTGGCATTCCTCTGACCTGATGGACCATTTCTTGCAGATGCCTTCACTATTGTGCAGTTGTTTTTCCCATTACAAGCAGACAATAATGTGGGTGCCCATCCCATTGGTGATTCTGTCTGTGCTTAGGTGTTCTTGCCCTGGTATCAGAATACCAAGAATTACTAAGCATTTGTGTCTACTCCCTTTTTTCTTTTGGCTAAACCACAATCAAAATCATAAAGATACAGACAGATAGCATAACATGATCTATACAGAGATAGATAGATCCAACATAAATGGATGCAGCATAACTTTGGCTTTCCAGTGAGCCTATGCCTGCTCTATCAGCACAACAGACACAAGAAAATCTGTATGACCCCTCCCCCCCAAGCCCTGAAACCAGAGTGGGTTTGTGATATCCCCAGAAGTTCCAACAATGATACGCGTTTTATAGCTTCTACAAGAAGCACATGATGAATAATGATGTAACGAAAAAAACCCATTATTTTGCTTGAATTTCTATCAATCTTTTGTTTGATCCAGATGTTTCTGGACATCTTGAATGATTTCAAACGAGACAGGAGATGTATCAGCAGCTGTGATACTGAACCTTCCATTTTCAGTTGCCACAGAAGAAAAGGTCAGCTGGCATCCCCTACTGCGGCTGGTAATACCACTTTGTTTCCAAAGACATTTTAAGCCTTAGTGAAGTACAATGGAGAGCTGATGAACAAAGTAGTGCTATTTCATTTCCCATAAATACTACCCATCTTGTCCTGACAAGTTTTATTCTAAGATGTTTCTAGGCAACATGTTTTACCCAGAAAAGAAAGCGTGGAAGACAAATGCAACAGTGCAAAGCCCTGAGGGCTATACAAATACTATAATGGCAGGTCTAGTTGTAGGCCCTAGATTTTCTACTATGGCTGAAATCCATTCTGCATGAGATGGAAGGGAGCTTTCAGGCAGTTAGCTAATGTACCTTGTTCCTTTGCTTGGTTACACCCCAGCAAACTGTCCAGATCTGCATGTGGGCAATCATCTTTAAAACCATAATCCACAATAACCAGTTTGATTCATCACACTTCCCATCTCCCAAACTCACCCCACTCCCATTTTGAAAATTTTCCTTGATGAGTAATCCTTTTCCTCCCCCATTATTTGTCCAATTCTACTCCTAACTGAGTCAAAGTAGTAGCAGGAAACTGCATATTTTGTCCCAAGCTTTGCTGGTATTCAAATATCTTTGAAGCGGGTTCAAGGCTGCCCACTGCATTGTTAGAATATTTACAGGCCCTATATCCCAGTCTCAACAAGCAATGTTAGATTAATTTAAGTAAAACCCTAATGCCAGATTTTATGACAACTAAATAATATTTATAGCTTTGCAAGATGATAAGGGTAATCCTGTCTCATACTTCAAGGCATAAAGTTGTCACCAGTGAGGGTTATAAAAAAAACTTTTCACTCCATATACAGCATTGCACAATTGTCTGGGTACAGCACATTTTGTTTCAGGTTCCTGTGGAGTGTTGGGTGTTATCAGTTTCTTCACAAGTGTTGTGAAAGGCTGGAGATATTCAGTCAGTGATTGCTTTGCCTATCACAAGCCTTCAATATTAAGACTGTTGTAGCCTGGGTTAAGAGCATGATTTGGCTTGTTGCTGCTTTGGTTTCTCTAGAAGGATACTCATGGAGTATAGCATGGACATAGCAGAATCAGTGACCAAGTATAATTATAGTTATTTTTAAGTAAATCAATGCAGGCTCTTGTCGTGCCTTATTCAGATTTAACAAGCTTGTCTCAGCTCTGTTTCTCCTACATAACTTACTCTTTTGTCCTATCTTGTTCTATCTATTCCACCACTTCAGTCACCTATTTGTACACTTGTACAATGATCTTTTTGAATTGTTGCATGCTTTAATATATAGAGCTTCTTCCCTGAGCTAGTCTCTAAAACTATTAACCATCTTCACCATCAAATTCCTTCTCAAAACTTATTTCTGCTGTGAATTGCAAAAAACCCCAAACAAAAATCCAACCAACCAACCAGCCCCACCTCCCTGCTAATCTAGGCTACATGGCATAATAGACAAAGTTTGAGACTAAACTCAAATTACCTTAATTCTGTTCTCAGTGCTGCCTTTGGCTTGCTGACTTTGAGAAGGTCTGTATACCTGTCTGTGCCTCAGTTTCCCCAACTGTAAAAAAAATAAAGTCAGATGATACTGGCCTCATTTTTAAGTTCTTTGACTTCTACTGAAGACTAAGAAATACAGATGTACCAACCCCTGCAACCCCAGGAACTGGCCTAGGGAGCTGATGAGGGAAGTTCTCACTTTTATATAGGGGATGCTGGGGATTAGGGTCACAATGGGATAAGGAGTAGGGATATGAAAAGTTAAACAGTTAATCATTTAACTGATAAGTGTAGTGATAACTGGTTAGCTTACTGGTTTTCTTTTGGCTCAGGACAAGCACAGTCTGGCAGGGAAAGTGGGAAGGGACACCATGAGAAGCCCCAGCAGAAATCAGAAGGATAAAGGAGGGGCAAGGAGGACTAGTACCCATAGCCTAAGAGGAAAAGCAGCAGCCAGATGACTCATCAGTTAAGCAATTAAACACCTGCTTGTTGCTTAATTGCTATCCCCCAGGCAGGGCTTCACATGGGCTGGTTGGGCTTGCCTCTTCCACATCCCCTGGTCATAGGGCCACGGGAAATCCAGAGTGGCTCCCAGCACCAACTGTGTCATTGGTTAATTGCTTAACCAATATAATTAGAGAAGGTTAAACAAATATTTTAAAAATGAAATTTACATCCCTACTAAGGAAAGGGGGACAGACAGGTAAACATTAAGGTGTATACTCTTAGAATGTGGGTAACAGGAAGTAAACAGTGACACTGGTAAAATCACCCAAGAACAGGTACATGGTAGAAAACACTAACGCCATGATATATATGCTTGAGAACCTTAAGCCCTTCCACAACCCTGGAGGGCTCCAAACCAGTTTCTGTTCCCATAAAACCCTAAATTACCATCTGCCCAAGTTCCATGTCTGAGCCCTGCTGCTGCAGCTCACAGCCCTAGCACCACTGCTCCTTTCAATTCCCTGGCCATGTCTCCATCTCCCTACCACAGCAACCCACACTCCAGCACTGCTCCTTCCTCTTCCTCCTGCCCCCTACTGTCTTCTGGGAGCTGTAATGCATGTTGCAGTTCATTCCTCAAGTCTCCTGGAGGCTTCTGGGCATTGTACTTCATGTTACAACCTTATAATATATAACATTCAACTTTACAATACATTAAACAGCTCTTAGTACCACAAGGCCCAGGTCTTGTTCAGGATGTCTGAGCAAAATCCTAATGTAATTATTCAATACTAATAATCTATATATTTCCACCTTATTTCAGATTATGCTTAATATAGTGGCATTTGAGCCAGGGACTGAGAGCTAGAGCCCAAGCCATTGTAGCTTGAAATACACTTCAAGTTGAAATTGTGACAGACTTAAAACCTCTAATCCTATTGTTGCCAGAGAGTCTTTGGCTAAAATGAGGCCACTCATGGACATCCACTAAGAGAAACTTCTGGACAAGAGGACATGAATCTATGTCTATACAGTTTAAACATAGCGTAACTACTCTTAAGGCTTCTGCTGAAGAGCATGGCTCTACCTCTCAGAAATGAGAGGGTAAATGTGCTCCAAGAGCAGTCATAGCTGCTCCCTAGATCTCTGTTTCCAACAGGCAGGGGACATCACTAATGTCTACACCGCCGTGTTCTGGGTTTGGCACACATGAGCAGCATCGGATGGACAGGTCATGGTAGGCTTGAGAGCACCAGAGACCTGGCCTAGACATACTCTGAAGAAGGATGCCAATGGCAACTGGGATAGAAGCAGCTAATCTGTGCATGTTCAGCAGCTACACTGCATATGCCCAACCTTACTACTCCAGCAGATGTACCAGGAAGGAATAACCCTACACCTGCTGAATTTTCTGCTTGGCATTGTCATAGAGATTACAAGCCCTTTGCAACATAACCCAGTTTGAGAATTTGGCTTAACTGTTTATTCCTGAATATTTCCAAATATGAGCACCAAGTGCTAATTTAAAATTACATATAGGTTTCAGTTCAACCATAAACACATTTTAAGTTAAGTAATAATATTGATATAGAGGTCACTTTAATAATAGTACAGGTGGTAGATTTTTTATCTGATCAAAAATCTTTTTTAAAGGAAATTTCAGTAGAAAATGTCCTCTTGTGATTAAATATTAAGTGTTTATGACAAAATAAAATTTCTTTGATAGTTAGATATTTGTTTAGTTCGTTAAAAAACAAAGACAACATTTGTCAATATCAAAACATGTTTTATTTTTTTCCATTAAAAAAATCAGGGTCTCCTCCAGTGAAAAATAATAACAGCTACTTTTTAATATGGGTAAGTGTACCTACAACGGTCAAATTCAGGGCTTCAAAGTTTGACTTAATTTTGACTTTAAAATAGTAAAAAGTTTATCAAGCAGTTCCAATGCCTTATTAAATCCAGGGTCATCAAAATATATCACTATATCACTATGCAACAGTGTAATTGAATGGGGTTGAGAACACTGCACAGGAAATGATTTTCCCATTCTGTTGCAATATCTCAGTATGTACAGGGGTATACATGAAAGTCTTCTTGGTTGAGGTCCAAACTAACATTATTCAGTAGAGATTAAAATCCTCATGTTCAGAAAATCACTTAATTTGTTTTCATTAGAACAGCTAGAAAGTATCCTCTTGTAGAACAAAACCTCATTCTCTTCAGCAGCCAGTCTAGGCCTTCTGTGCTTGGCAAGCATGATGATACAGTTTGCTGATTTGTATCAGCCTCATTTGTTTCCTTCAGGAAGGGATAGTAGATAATTTGGCTGGATCAAGTTTAAATGAAGTTACTGAGCACATGTGATGAAATAGATGCAAAGTAGTTAGGGTTCCTGTCCCTGCTCTAATGGTTGCTGATGCATTTAAAATTAAACAGCCATTGGATAAACAGAAATGGAACCCAGGTGATGCCAGAACTGGTAGATGAGAGATTCATGCTCACTTCTGCTCCCTCTCTCTCTGGCCTAATGAATTGTTCCTTCTTTTCTACTTCATGGGACAGCTTCAAAAGCAGGGTTTGGCAAGTGTCTTTCTTCTCAACCACAGCCTAGCTTCTAGCCTGGCGATCAAATTACTCTCTCGGGAAGTGGAAGATATGGGTTTGAATTTCCCCAAGGAGAAAACTGAGTTCAGCTTTCTCATATTCTGGATGAGTGCTCTAGCTAGTGGGCTGATATTACAAAGGTAGACACTTTTCGATTGAAATGAGTTAGATACACAACCCTAGGAGAATTCCCTGAAGGAGGTAGGCATTTCCCTGCAGCTTTAAGCAAGAGGCTTAGGGTGTGGTGATCAAGATATAATCCTCTTGCAATTGCATCTTGTTTGTTATGCTAAGTATTCCTCAGTTTCCCACCCTGGATGCTGTGAATCCCATTTAAAATTTCCCCTTCTCCCTGTGCATTGCATAACAAGCCTAGGTGTCTATCTCAAGACCATAAATTCCACTTTGAGAGTCTCTGAAAGTGATCTAAGTGATACAGTGTCATGATGCCCCTGTTTCTTTATGGATCAAACTCCTAGTTTCTTGTTCCAGAAATTCAGTGGTTTATGCTTATACTGGTTTTGGACAACCAGTCCATGCCTTCTACCGTCCTTTTCCCTAGCAAACCTACTCAGTGAGTCTCCCTCTGTGTACTTATTCCAACGGGATGGAGACATTTAGCAATATAAATAATGAAACAAAGGAAAAAGGGCACTTTCTTTGGTCTGTGTTTTGTTTTGCTCCAGGAAGTGAAGAGACACTAGTCCAGACAGCAGAAATGACAGGTCATGGTGTGGGTATTTCCTACGAGACAGGAAGCTGTATCAATCTTTATATGGAACGCTGGCTGGCCACTGATTTCCACTTGGTCCTTTGTACTTTTTTGCATTGTTTGCAGTAGAAGCTTGGAATGGCTGTTACAGTTGGAAAGACAATGCACTGTGAAAGAAACTATTTGTACAGCTTTGCATTTAGCGTCAGGTATCATAATGAAACCAAGTTATGAAGAGCCATGTGATGAAGACTTGAGGGCTAGGAACAGAAGTTACACATGAACTGGTTTAAGTGATCAAAAACTGGTTTAAACCTCTAACAGAACAAATGTTAAGTGCACATAAATCAGTTTCAAAATGTCTGAAACTGATTTAAGATAAACCTAGCTGAATGTAGTATCAGACTTAACTGATTTGGGTCAAACCAGTTTATGGAACTTCTGTCCTAGACCCCTTCCTAGTTTAAGTTAAACCAGAGTCCCCCAGCATCCCAGAATGCTTTTCAGCTCTGGACTGGGCTGCACTATCTGCTCCAAAGAGCAGGGATGCCTCGTCCCTCTGTTCTCTAGCTGAAGCAGGAGCGAGGGCATGGCCAGGCCCCAGCCTGGCATGTCCCCTGAGGTGAAGGGGCAGGGAGGGGGTTATTTCCCATTCCCTCACCTCTCCTACCAGGTCACCAGGCTGGGGTCTGCTTGGTTATGGCAGAGCACCCCCATCAGGCATTCTTCCTCTCCCCCCTGTAAATGGTGAGGGGTTATAGCCAGCTCAGTTGGCAGCCTGAAGCAAATCAGGGGAGGGGGATTTAATCCCTCCTCCATCCCCTTTCCCACCAGCATGGACCCCAGCTGGGGTCTGCCTGGCTGGGGTTCATGTTCATGGGATAGAGGAGGGAGTGGGGCTCAGGCTGTCAATGGGGCTGGCCACAACCCCCCCCCCCCACTCAAACAGCAAGGAGTTGGGGAAATGCTTGAGGTCCTGGGAGGACCTGGGTGGAGAGAGGAAGGAGCGGGGATTAACCCCACTCCCTGCCCCCTTTGTCTTAGGGGGCCATGGTGGACTGATGTCTGGCCATGCTCCTCCCTCCTGCCAAAAAAAAAGCCTGCTTCCTCCCTCCTACTCCAGGCACACCCTGGCTGGGGTCCCTGCAGGCTAGGGTGGGGGTTTAAGCCCCTCCCCAATCATACTGCTGGGGGGCCTGGATATGCTCCCCAACTGTCAGCTCAGCTGCCCTCCACCTGGCCACTGAGGAAGGGAAGGGAGAGCTCTCTTTAGTGCCCCCGGCTTCTGGCCTGAGCCACTACAGGCAGGTGCCTGCATTTTCAGAATCAAAAGTGAATGTTTATTCACTTGCAAATCAGTTCAATCTATGCAGGTTAAACTAACCTGCAAAGATTGAATCAGTTCAGGCTCAGGGTTTTTGAATGTTTACACTTACCAAGTGCTCTAAATCCCAGGAATATAGATCGTATATGTGAAAGTTTTAGAGACTTCTGAGGATATTGCAGTAGTTTTCAATATTCTCTTTTGAAGGAATAATACTGTTTTAATCAGAAATTGCTACCGTTTCAATAAATTAATTGGAAGCGAATTCACCACCAGTATAGACTAAAGCAAATTGAAGGCCCCTCTAATTTGCGCTAATTGGTTATAGCCACTGGTATCTGGACATTGTCCGCAGCATGACTAGGACTTCTAGAGGAATGTTTGACATGTAGCAGCTTCCTGCTCACTGATGGCTTCCCAGATGCAGGTATAGTCCTCAGTAAGACGGTCTGCCTGCTTTTGAAACCCATTGTGTTGCATGTCACTTGTTGGGTTGTCATTTTTTGTAGCAGTCCTTTGTTGTAGCAACACTGTGTTAATCTTCTGTGTAACTCTGTGGTGTCAAGGGTGGCCATAATTAAGATGTGGCATGGGATCCTAAAAATTAATATCTAGTATTGCATATGGGACAAAATGTAATGAAAATATCATTTGTTAAACTAGTAAAGATAAAACTTGTCAGCTACTATAAGGAAATTCCAAAATCAAAGCACTTTTTGTTAAAATTGCAGCTCATGAAATTATCAAAATAAATGGGAGTGGTTAATGAAATCATGACATCCATAAGGTAAACTATTTCAAAATCAAAGTCACAGTGTGGCAGGTGGAAAGTTGAGATGTTTTGTTGCTTGCATTGGAAAGAACACAATCATCAAGGGAAAAGAGGCCTAATTAAGAGATGGGGATTTATATACCACTGAGATCCAGTACAAAATGGAACAGATGCTCTTTTCAGAGTTAGGGGCAGAAAATGGGAGGAGTGGGAGGATGGGTTATATGAGGAAACTGGCAGCCACAGGAGTTATGGTAGTTCCTTTTAGATAAACAGCCAAATGTGCAAATACTTATCAAAGCGTGTTTCCAAACTGAGGAACATACTTTCCTACAAGATACTCTTTTTTTTTTGACGCATCGTGATTTCAGCCAAGCTGAAAATATTGCAGGAATAGCTTTTCTCATGCTGCTTCCATTTCTAACTAAGTCTAAGTAGGTTTTAACAAGGAAGGAATAAAGGGTGCAAAGGCTGTTCAGTGAATTTTGGATCTTAAAGTACATATGATTCAAGTCAGACTTACCAAGTAGGGCTAGTCAGAAAATCATTAAAATGTTTCAGGTATATTTTGAAACATTTTGTTTCTTTTTAAAAAAATAATTTGTATTGTTCAAACATTTTAACATGCATTATAGCCAATCAAAGAAAATCGGTATTTTTTCCCAGAATATTTCAGAGCAAAAATCAAATTTTCTTGAGATCATTTTTAATAACTCATTTAAAAAGTAAATTTTCAGTACATCATATGATTTCAGCTTTACAAAAGCAGGCCATCCCTGTATCTGTTTTGCCTTTTGCAGATTTCAAGGGGGTTAAAAATGCTTTTGAGTGGGAGAAAATCTGAAAGAATATGCATGCTACCCACAGGCACACACCTATTATGCAGTCCTGGTTCTTATTGCTACATAGAGCAACTTGGTTACTTTTTGAAAGCTTGAAGCACTAACATATTAGACTACCTTGCATGCATTATTTTCAGCAGATCAAGTTACTCTGCCTGGTCCTGGGGTTCAGGTTGTAGCTGTGTTGGTCTAAGGACATAGGCAGACAAGGTTCTTTGGGTAAATCTGATATCTAAAGAAGCCAGAGGGGGTGGTATGCATGCAAGAAAATTACTGGCTTTCTCACACGCATACCAGCTTCTTGACTATTCATTCCATCCAGGAAGAGCACACACTGACTGCAGATACTTCCTCAGCCTGACAAAGGGTATTTAAACCTGAAAGCTTGCAAATAATTTTCCAACTATTTTAGTTGGTCTAATAAAACATATCAGATTTACCCAACGATCCTTGTCTACCTGATCCTGATTCTTGACTGCCATGTATATTTCGTGCAAAGCTTGTTTAAAGTGGCTGGTTACACAACTTTACAGCTGGTTTGTATTGAAAGAGCTCTACAAAGTAGTTGGAGGGCACTGACTGTAAATATTGATTGCTGGATACATTCCACACATATGCTATTCACATTTAAATAGGATATATACTTAAAAATAAGACTCAAATCCATAGAAATTTAATGACTTTAAATTAAAAGTTATGATAGTGCTACATATTTAATCTCTGTGGGCCCTATGGGTGCATCTACATGTGTAATTAGTGCACATGAATAAAGTCTGGGGCTTGTTGCTCTGGAGCATTTTGCTCCTGGCCACGCTATTTGAATGTGCACCTGGTGGCAATTAACTTTATTTATACGTAGCACATGGAGCCCAGTTAGAGCAGCCCCAGCTGGTAGGGGGCCCTGGGAGTCAGCTAGCAAGCAGCCCCCACACTGAAGGACTCTCATGCTCCAGCCAGCTGGGTCAACATCTGCCCGTGTGCTGCGGCACATGAAAAAACTCCGCAGCAAGGTACTACTTATAAATCCCCTGCTGCAGAGTTTATTATTTTCTCGTGCCCTAATGGGGCAGTCCTGTAGATGCTGAGATGTTTACTGTGGAGTTAATTAGTCAGCTCCACAGTAAATGTCTTGTGTAGACATGCCCATAGTTATAGGGACTGACCCAAAGTTCACAGGGTTTCGGAACAAAATAATAGCTTACAACTTAGTCTAAATTTTACCCTTAAAGAGTAAGGTATCATGTTTCTTGTTTGTTTCTTCCTCTTTCCTCCACCTTTATAGTGTTTCGTATTCAGTAAATAGTTGATAATGTTTTTTTTCAAGAATATATATCAGGTTTTCTATTCTCCTCCAGTATGCTTCTCCAATTATGGTTGATGTAGTTTCCTGCGATCTGTTAACCACGCAAAGTCACTGCTTCCTTTGAGGTTACCTACCCTCAACATACCCTGATGTGACTAAAATCAAACTGTTGGCCTCATTTTGCAAATAAAAGGAACTTTGGGTGCTTTCCCATGAGTATTAGTTTATCAGTCAATGTTTGTAAAGCCCTTTGAATATGAGAAACACTACCGCCAATCTTTATTTTTATTAAAAGGTTTTTTTTCTCCCTAGAGGAATTGCATATATGAATCAAACGTATGTGTTTGCAAACATTCACAACATTGTTGCAGTGCATGGCAGCACACTGGTTGTGCCTGCCACCTTAAGACCATCAGGCAGGCGGTGGAGTAGCTGGCAGGTAGGTTCAGGCGCAATAAGGTAGTCACCTAATTGGCCTTACTGAAGGAGGGCCACCTGATTGGAGGAGGGCTAGGCAGACAGAGTATAAACCCAGACTTCTCAGTTACACCTGGGGAACTGAAGGAGTAATTACGCAGCCTGAATACTGCAGATTATGGAACACCTGGAAGTTCAGGATAGGAATAATGGGGATGAAGGATGTTCCTTTTGGTCCTGGGTAAGACCTGAATCTGCACCTTGCTGGGGTTGGTTGGTGTGGTGGGGCTGCTCTGGTGGAGCAGCCCCCAGGAAATGCCACACCTGCACTTCCTCAATGAAAGATTGGGGGGGGGGCAGAAAGCATCAGCCCCCACTGCCTTGTGGGTCACCCTGTAGAGGGGAAAGGCTTGGGGTCAAGGTCCACTGGGAGGGACTTGAGGCCTACAGAACATGAAGTGTGGCCTGGGGAGGGGGTGAAGTGAGCGTGTGTGGCCCAGGGAGGGGGTAGAGTGTGGCCTGAGGAGGGGCCAAGGAGTAGTCCAGTGCGGGGTTGAGGCCCACTGAGTGGGGCCTTAAGGCCTGAGTGGGCCAAAGGATGAGTGTGGCTCAGAAAGGGGCTGGAAGAATAGTATGTAGAATTGGCTGCTATCTGTGAGGGACATGGTATAGGGGTGGCTCAGAGCTATGTGATAGGCCCAGTACACCAGAGCCGCAAAGGGGGCAGCCTCCTGCATTATACACATTCATTTTACATAGAGGCATGGCAGAAGAGTGCAGGGGCAGTCTGCTCTAAAACAGGGGAATCTATCTCTTCTAGGGCCTGGGGATTGTTACACAATGCTTTTATCTTTATTTTCATCAGCTAATATGGATTGTTGCTTTGAGGAAAGTAATTTTTTTTCTCCTGTAACCAATCCAGGAATTTTCCTCAACCCCTTTTTTCTAACAAAGGATAGTTTTGTAACTGTGACCACTGCTCCCTTTGTTGGAAAAAAAATAATCAAAGTAAGAATAAATACCGTTCCTTTTTCACCATCACATGATGAAAGACAGATACAGAGATTTCTTGTTAAAAGATTCATGATCCCATGCTCGATGTCAGTCAGTTGCAAAAGACTTTATGAAATATTAAAGAAAATGTCAAAATCAGTGATTTGGGGAAAGAGCATGTGAAGTAGATGGCAAAATCTCTTTCACGATGTGAATCAATTAGTTCCTCAAGGAAGTAGCTTTCCAGTGATTAACTGCTTGCCTTGCAGTAACAGTTAGGAATGTCTATTTAAATGCAGACCCTGTGAATGCAATACCCACATATCTTTCAACAGATGCAGTCTGATCCAAAGTACAGAAGGGTGTCAAATGAGTAAAGAGAAGTGATGTGTTTATCCAGTAACCATGAAGGGCCAAAGTCAACTCATTGAAGCCATTGGTTACATAAAAAATTAAATGGGCCTGGAGAGCTTGTTTGTGCTATTGTATCACACCACTGCTACTTGTACCTATGTAACTGAATCTATGCAAAATACAAATGGTCTACTTGCATTAGTCATCCTGTTTCAGGTGCTGTACTGTCCTTACAGCTACACAACACATGCCTTTCAAATATTGTCCTGGGAGTTGAAGGTTATTCTTTTTCATAACTTTTAACTATGAAGTCTGTGGAGCATGTACATAATGCCTATGGTATATAAAATCTGATTGCAACAGTTTGGCAATGATGTAATTGTGGGGAGCGGGAGAAGGGCAGGGAAGGGAAGAAAGCATGGAATCAGCCCCTGTGCTGACTTAAGATGCCAGAAGGGCATCCTCCACTGTGCCACCTTGCTGTAGGAGCCAGGCAGGAGCACCTCTATGCTGTCCAGCAACCCTTCTTTCCCTCCCTCTTTCCCTACTCTCTGCTGCAGTGTTCTCCCAAAGGCACAAGATGTGGTACTTAAACTTCTGCACTTCAGGGTCTGATTTGTTCCAATGGATACTTTGGATGACTCTGCCCTGTCTAAGAATGCACATGTTGTCTAGCATGCATTACCATAGCAGAGGGTCATTAGCTCCTACCCCACCTATTGCCAAAACTACTTTGGGAATGGAGACCTAGGGTTTTCCACAGCGAAAGCCAGCAACTTTGAGTAACAGTGTTCATGGTGGGGGGTAAACACCTGATACTTTTATTACTGTTCTTTCAATCTGTTGTATAATGTTATGTTATGTTTGCTTTCCTGCTTTCCTGGTTTCTTTTCTTGTTTTTCTGAGTTGTAATTTTGCTGAGCAACTGCATTTCTGAAGATGAGATGAAACAGGACACTCCATCAGATGAATCAACTTCTGCTCCTACTTCTCTTCATGAAGGGGGAAAGCCACAGGCCATGTGCATATGGTTAGTAGAGCTGCAGGTGGCGGGTTGCTGGGTGAGGGTTTTGTGGCATTTAATTTCACATGTTCAGCACTGTGTTGTTTCTAATTAAATGAAATGGGAAAAGAAAAGTAAAACGGAGAACAGCTCTTGGAAAAACGTGACTCAATAAGAAACCCTGGAGCTTGTTTTTAATTCTGTGTTTTGATCTTTCCTATTTCTACAGCTACCTATCCTCTTTCTACAGGAGATGAGAAAAGCCCATTGCAATCAATGGGAGTTACCCATATTTGATGATGAAAAAACAGAGTCCAAGCAAGTACTCAGTTTCACTTCAGTTCTTGCTCCAGCTTTTTCTTTATAGCAGCTGAAGAAGATATTTTGCTGCCAAGAAAAATCTCTGCTTTATAAGTAAGAGGTTTCCTTTCGGACACCAGGTAACCTGATCTTTTCATAACAGAGTTGGACTAAACTTTAACTGCAGTATTATAGATTCTTCCCTGGCTACATTTACATCTGTCCATGCACAGCTACATTATTAACAATTATTAATATTTTCATAGCACCTTCCATCTTTGAAAGAGGACTTTACTAACTTAACAAACTGATTTTATGGAATAGCAACATCATGATAAGTAAAACTCATTTTCCTTTATAAACATATCACAGTGCATATCTCCTGACTATGTGGAAATCAAAACAATAGGGATATAAAGTTATGAAGTATTATATTTCATTTTTGTCAGTAGAGTAGGTAGTACAGTTCCCTCTGTCATTCTGGCTTAATGTCAGTAAGGGTGAATATACATTGTCTAAAAAATGTATAGCAGAATTAGAGTAACAGAAGTAACAGCTATAAATCAGCAGCTGTTTTAATGAAGAGGGAATAAAATATTTTGAAGTGTAACATAGCTATTTAATTTTTAATTTTTTTTAATAAAATGAAACCACATTCCAAGCTCTATTTCTGTTTTCTTGTTATTCCCACTGGCAGTCTTTTGGTATGAATAATTCAACATTCTTAGTGGCCTATGCCAAGTATAACCCCCAAACTCAAAACTTACAAAACTCAATTTAAAGTTTCTCACCTTAAGCAATACATTTAATGAATTATATATTTTCCTCTAATATGCATTTTTGAATGGATTGCAAATAGCCCAGGCACTATCCCTTGATACTATTAATTTTAACATTAAAGCAAGAGAAAAGCTGAATATGTTATAAATATTCCTTTAGCCAAAAGCCATAGTGCCTATCCTCTGAAAATTTGGACATCCAGAAAAGCCATTATAGGCTCCTGCAATCATCACTAGTTACCACTTCATGAAGAACATGAGAGGGAAACATCAGACTAAATGCATAATGATCTCTTTGTATAATTTTCCAAAGATATAGTGTATTCTGAATTTAACTGAGAATAGTATGGAAAAAGAAATAATAAACTAATGAGGTATGTGGCTTTTGGTATAGGGAACAAGAGGTTTCAAATGAGAAATGGACTTGGGTTGCACGTTTTAAATCTGATTCTGATTTCAAATATTCTGAAGTTCAGTGGAATTTGGAGATAGGGTTTTGGTTTTATCCAATATAGAGGTATGGGCTAGCTTTGAATTGAGGACCCCATTCAGATCTTAAAACACCAATGACCAGGTGTTTTCACATTGAAGGTTTAGAATCAGTCTATAACTTGAGAAATACAATACAATCTAGTGCAATTGTAGCCAAGAAAAGGGACTATGACATTTGAAGGCTGGATGATCATAGCCTTTCCTCAGTGGCAGAGATATTCCTGCTTGCCCAGACTCGACTGCATCTCTAGTGCACTGGGGAAAACAGTAGTTACTCTTCTGATTCTCCTTCCAGTGAGCAAATGTGAGACTGAGAGGAGTTTTGGTTCTGCCCTTCAAGTGTAGCTACCTGGATGCTTCTTTCCTCCCAAGCCAATGAGTACTGAGGCAGAATTATGCCTTCCACAGCGCAGATTGTAAAGTTATAATGTAGCCCTTGGTGTCTGTGATACAAACTTCGATTAAATGTTCCAACTTCTTGTTTTCCAGTCCTGGAAAACCAAACCTGGAAAAATTTAGGAACTGTATTTGGTCATCTCTTCCACTTTCATCTTCTCCTTCTGGAACAGAATGATCAGAAAACCTATTTCTGAGTAGTCAGAAAATCTGTTAGTGCCTGTGTTAGTAACAGGTCATTGTTAGGTGAATTGGCTAATTTCAATTAGGTTGATAGGTGGAAGCATGAAACTGGCTTACCACACAGATCCTTTGTCTCAGTGGCTTGTTTAATTTCTTTATGTTTGCACTTTGGGCCCCAAAGGGAAGCATTATACTTTACCCTGCTGTTAAATTAAGTTTAAAGATATAAAATGACTTTATACATCCTGTCTTCTGTTTGCAAAATGGCTGTTTTACATTTTTAAATGCAGTCAGCTGTGTGGTTTCAGGGTAGAAATAGTTTGCGTTGCTTAAGTGAATTCACAGAATCATATTATCATAGAAGTAGGGTCGGAAGGGACCTTGTAGATCTGCAAGTCCGACCCCAGGAGAAAAACTGGGCTCAATTGACTCCAGTCAGGTAGGCATCAAGTCTCTTCTTAAAGAGCCCCAGGGTAGAAGCCAGCACCACTTCCCTTGGAAGTTGGTTCCAGATCCTAGCCGCTCTAACTATGAAGTAGTTCTTACGGATGTCTAATCTAAACCTCCTCTCCAACAACTTATGGCCGTTATTCCTTGTTATGCCAAGGGGTGCTAGGGGAAACAAAGTCTCTCCCAAACCCTTCTGGTCCCCCCTAGTCAGTTTATAGATGGTCACCAGGTCGCCCCTCAGCCTTCTCTTGTGAAGGCTGAACAGGTTCAGGTCTCATTGTAGGATCTGCCCTGTTGTCCCCGGATCATGTGGGTGGCCCTCCTCTGGACCCTCTC
>NW_017728918.1:108786623-108825280 GCF_001723895.1 Crocodylus porosus | reverse complement strand
TTGCATCACGGTGGGGAAGTCCTGGTCCCTGCACAAGAAAATGGAGGTGAAGAATTGATTAAAGAGGTCTGCTTTCTCCTCTGGCGCAACCACCAGATTGCCCAAAGAATCTTGCAGGGGCCCCACATTTCCTGGTGCTTTCTTCATCCTCTGTATATATTTGAAAAAGGACTTTTTATTATCTTTGATTGTGGATGCTTGTCCTAGCTCTATGTCCGCCTTAGCTTTCCTGACAACCCCCCTACAAGCCAGAGCAGAGGAGGTATACTCCTCTTTGGAGATAGCACCCCCCTTCCACCAGTTGTACACTGCATTTTTGGTAATCAGGCATTCCCAGACATCCTTGTTGAGGCGGGGGCTTTCGGGTACTCCTGCCCCACTTGCTTCTTGTTTGGATGGTCACCCCTTGGGCCCTTAGTATCGTCTCCTTAAGGAACAACCACTCATCTTGGGCACTGAGTTCCCCTGCTCTCGAGAACCCCAGCGCCTCTCCCACTAATCTCCTCAACTCATTGAATTGCACTAATGACTGGTTATAAGTCACTTAGCAGTAGCAGAGTGATTCTTAATTATTAATATTAAAATTATTAATCAGGAAACCTATTTGGAGTCCTGTCTATTTGGCTAAGTACTGTACAACCATGGACCCAGAATCAGGTGAAGTGACAGAACCTATGAGAGGGTTCCTGTGGATAAGTCCAGGAATTAGACTGTGTATTCAATAATCCAAGACTGGGAGATCCCCCACTGATTTCAATAAGCTTACTGGAAAAGCTAAATACTGTACTATACTGTGTGAGTATCCCTCACTGCTTTTGATCAGTAAATGACATAAAAACACAGGCCTTTGGACCACAAATAGGAGTGAGGGCTTGCAGTGAGGCCTAAGTATCCAGATGGAATATGACAGGAAAGAGGCATGTGGCTACTGGTGTAAAGAATTCCATAAATAGGAGAAATCATCCAAATGGAAGAAGGAACATAGAAAAATGATGCTTTCTGGGAAGACCTGACAGAAATCCAGCCCAGTATCCCTTATTAATAAATGTTCTTATTCAATCAAACTATGGGAACTTTTACTACTACTTTGTGCACCATTGCTGATGCTTAAAACCTTTCCCTGTGGCATCACTGAGGAAAATGAAATACATTCTTCATTGTCTTTTGTCTTTAGTTCAGTTTTCAATGCATTTTACTACCTTGCAAAGCATTGTGTGCAGCAACAGGAACTAAGTGGTCACTTAAACCCTCTTGGAAGATCCACTTGAGTTGACATTATTTGTTCAGTCCTATTGTGAGTGATGAAATATGGTTAAAAATATCTAATCTCCATCTAGCAGATGTAGCCTTTGTATTTTGATACCTTTCAGAAACAGCTGCTGTGTTTCATACACAAGAGTCTCCCAGCCCTTTCAAGATATAAGTTAATTAAGAGGAAATAAACTACAAAACATAATGCTAAATGTTACCCTGCCTCTGTCTATAAAAGAGCCCATTGCAGAAAAAGAAAGGTTTGCAGATAGCACTAAAGGCACCTATACACATGCTCCAACATGTTCTGATTAGATGTGTTGGAGCAGACTCAATAAATCGATAAGTCGAGTCCGTTGGAGCATTTTAGTTAGAGCACTCTGACGAGCTGCAGTATTTGGTGTACTCAGAGTCCCGCATTTCAAAATGGCAGTAGCGGCACTTTAACTAAAGATTATCAAACAAGCTTTAATTGAAGTGCCCCCACCACCATTTTTAAATGCAGGATGCTGAATACGTGAGACACTGTGACATTTTAATTACAGTGGCTCCTGAAAGCCATTCTAATTAAAACTCCTCCCCCACCCCGCAACCACCCCAAAGCACATGTATAGGCACCCTAAAAGTTTTTAATCATTCTGATGCAAATCGGGCACATAGGAATACATAAAGGATGGTAGTCAAGAAGTGAAACCTGTTCCAAGCACCAAAAGATATTGGCACCTCTGTAAAGTGAGCCAGTGCCCCTTTCCCCTTTCTTCTTTCCACAAATAGTAGAGGTCTGGGGCCATGCTGCTCTGGGACTGCCCCCCGCTCATGTCTATGCATACCTCCTTCTCCCTTTCAGAGGGAATGGCTACTGTACAGTGCTGAGGGTGCTGTGAGTAGGATATCACCCAGGTACCTCTAGGCATGGCACTCTGCGCACTGTGTGAATGAGAGCAAGAATGTATTATATTTCCTGTTCCTGAACTGTTGTTACAAAATGATTTTTCCCTTTCAGATTCAGACTGTAGCTTTCTGGCATTCAGAACTATTTAACAGATCAAAACATCCAAGCAATCCCCAGGGCATGCTGCCTTTTGGAGGGAATATCAATTATGAATAATGGTTAATACCCTTGGCATATGAGACAATGTAAGGAAAGTGAAGTTCTATGAGAGTGCTAAATAGGACCTCCTGGATGCTTGTCTCCTATCAGATTCAAAGCACATTTCCTCTAACTAAATTCAGAGGCCTGCAGAGGCCTTTGACTTTAAAAAGAAAAAAAATCAAGGAATTCACAGTAAATGGATGAACTCCAAATATCTGATCACAAAAAAGGACCAGGCAAAGTGAAAACTGCAGGGGGAAGTCAGAAGCTTGGATCATTTTGGATGTTAGTTATTTGCACCTTTTCAGAGCCATCAGAAACCTTCCAGGAAACTGCTCCCTGTCTCTAATTAATATATAATATGCAAAGGCACAAAAAGAAATTACAAAAAAAAGTACTTTCTGCAAAAGAAAGCAATGTGGAGCTTGAGTGATAGACAAGGTCTCTTGGAATGCACAGGGCCTTAAGTTGAAACTATGGAGTGTGGAAACATATGGAGAAAAACCCAGTATGGCACAGAAATCCCCCGTCTGTTGTGATCTTTCATTCACTTTAAATTTAGGCTGGCACTGCAAAGAAACCACCTCCACAAACCCCGTCTGCTACCTGCTATGCAGTAACTTTTAAATATGTGACAGTGCCATCCCGTGAGTCAGGGTTCAATGCAGCCAGGACTGAGAAACAGTGAAGTGGTTTAATTAAAAATGAGTGTTGGGGAGTTTTGTTGAAGGAAATTTCTGCTTTGTACTCTGCTCAATGCTGAAACACAGTTACACAGACCTGCCTCTTTTGGTGAAGCATCAAATACATGCAGCATTTCTGGCTCATCTGTGAAGGCACACAGGATGAAAAGGCCTCTCTTTCAGAGCAAGTGCCCCTTCATAAAGTCTTGCCCTGATCTGTAGACATACTGTGCTATGTAGTTTCCTGTCTATCACTTGAACTACTCTAAACCCTTTGGCTGGCTATTTTAGGCACTGCAAAAGTGGGATTATGTATGTATTTACTCAATTTCAAGATGAGGTTTATTTCCCCATTTAACATGGGACAGGTGGCTGTTGCAGCCCTGGCCCTGGCCCTGGTCCCAGGTTGGGACTGGAGATGCAGCTGCTGCTTGTCCCCCACTCTACTGCCATTGCACCCCTGCCTCTCCTTTCTGCAGTCTTAGACCCCAGATCTCCCTTTCCCCTATCTCCTGAAGTGCCACTTCTGCCTCCATGCAGCCTTGAGCCCCTGCTCCCCCTACCCCGTTCCATACCACCTGCTGCTTACCTTTACTCTGGCACCAGCAGGCTCCACCTGGGCTCCAGCCTGGGCTATGGCCCATGGCCCTGGCCATGGCCTTGGTCCTGGCCCCAGCCTCAGCTGTGGGGGAGGATACGAGGAGGGGACAAGGGAAGACAGGGGGTGGGAGCCTGAGACTGGCAGGGGGCAGAGTCTGTGAGGGGAGGTAGGCGCAAGGGAGGGGATATGTGGAGGGGAAAGGTGAGAGGGAGCAAGATGCCTGTTCCCTCCTTCCTGTAGTAGTGCCTGTCTCCACTGCCTCCCCCACCACCTGTCCCCCTTCCGCCTGTCCCCCACTGCTTCCTCTACTACCTGCCCCCTTATTACTTCCCCCACTGCCTTATTCCCACCATCTTGTCCCCACCACTGCTTTCTCTGCTGCGGTGGGGGTGGGGATGAATTTAAGATGGTCCTCTAATAATTAGATTCTATCCATGGAAAATTATAACAAACATAATTCTTAAATTTAGGGTTGTCTTCAATTCTGATAAATATGCTATTTTGCATGGCCACATACAGGCAGAATACGTGGGTGCTCATCTTGTGATTACTGATGAGTGATCTGTAAAAGCCTCTTGGATACTACTTTATGTTCCATGTCTGTTTGATCTCAGGCAAGTATCATCAGATGTGAAGGGGTCATTGTGTGGGTGAGATAAATAAAAAAAGAAGACTTGGATCCTAACAGTACTTTCCAACAGGCATTTAGTACTTTCAGCCCACAAGCACTATATAAAACACAAGCTTTTGTGGTATGTATATCTACTTTGATTACTCTATAAAGTGCATATCTACCTTGCCTTGTACTTGACTTCAGACTAACGCAGCTGTGTCTCTCTATGCTTAGGTGTCTACATCCATTACTGAAACCCTGAAATCCTTATTCAGCTGCCATCTAATCTAATCCTAAAACTAAACTCCATAGGTGTTTTACAATGGAAAGGAAGATATGTAAACTACTGTGGGTTAGTTTTCATTTACAACAGGGTAAGAGTATGCATGTAAAAAGTTACCACAGAGCAGCTGACATGCTCTAGCAACCTCACCTGTTTTATCTCACATAGCTTATTCCTGTGCCCTTTGGGATACTTGCTCAGCTGATATAAATTGTCATAGTTCTTTTGGTTTCACTAGAGCTATGACAATTTACCTCCACTGAAAATATGGTTTGTTTCTTGTATAAAACTTCTTTACAGAACTCCTGGTTACTTATGATCATTGAAGATAGGTTTAATAGAGCAGGTCACTTGGGGTCCATCATATTTGGCAGTGGACTTTCCAGGGTGGAGTTTTGCCAGTAATCACAGCAGCTTTTTTGTTAATTAATGTGTAACCTTATTCTTGTGCAATAAATACAATTGTGTATGTGCATATAGCTATAGATATCTATATATTAATGTAAGTCCGTGTGTGTATGTATGTAATGTATAGAGTTGTGTATCATTTGTGTGTATGTATAATGTTTTTATGCTTACACATTGGTTACTCTGCACTGAAGTTCAGTAATATTAGAGAGATCCCAAGGAATGTCCAAAGTGAGATAAGAATTTTCCCAGTCAGATTAGGTACATAGTTAATTGTTATGAACTTAATTTTAACCTTCTTTTTTAAATCTTCTTTTCCAGGAACTCCAATAAAGTATGAATAGCAACTGTTTGATTATAATAACTTGAAAAGCTAAATTCAATCTTGGTGTAATTCCATTGTTTTCACTGAGTTTAGAGCTAAGAAGGATTTGGTAACAACATTTAGGGCTTAATTCTGGTGTGGGCATAGTACCTACATAGATTTCTAAATGGGTTTAGACATCTGTTGCCAAGACGGCATTATGCCATGCCCTTACTAGCAGCAGCCTCCAGCACAAGACTTTAGACTATTCTTACATAGAACTGAGATAACCTGCTCAGTAAAGCTGCATAGAAAGACCATTTACACTCCTTGGCAGTATGCATGCAAGATGTGTTGACTACACCTGACTCCAGGTGCTCTTCCACAGTGCTCTTAAAAAAAGCCTGAAGAATAGTACCACTGAAGGGTTTTGGAAATGGAATAATGCATAGTCTAAATACTGTATTGGTTTAACTAAATTGATTTTAAATCAATTTATTTAAATGGATGCAAATCACAATCATAAATCCATTTACAATGGATTAACCCATTTTAAAATCAATTTAGGTTGATTTGGAGTAAACTACAGAATATTATGACATATATATGATTTTCAATTACCGCAGCCTGTCAAACAAGACTTTACTGCTTTGTATACATCATGCTATATTGACTTTCCAGGGTCTTTTTCTGACGAGAAGTTGCTTCTCATTTGGATCATTTTGGAATTGATCTGCCTATGTTACTAAGAAATAGATCAGATCAGATCATGTATGATATTTCTGTTCTTTTTTTGTAGTTTTCTTTTTAGTAGTGATGTCATTTTTGCTGTCTTGGGAGTCCTGCATAGCCAACAGCAAAAAGTTCTGCATAGGGACTGGAGGAGTCAAATCTGGGTCTGCAGATCCAGCCCATGGCACCTCTTGTCACAGAATTCATCAGGCTGCTCAGTGCAGAAGTTGGTCTGCTACTACTGCTGTGGCCAACATCTTCTTGACTTTGCCTGCTTTTCCTGCCCAAGGGCTTGTTCTTGCTGTTCAAAAGATTATCTTACTTTGGGCATTCCATTGCTTCCTATTTATAGCTGGCAACTCAAAAAGAATTAACTAGTGGCTTGCACTTGATCAAATGTCTCTTTAGGGTGTCCTTGAAGAACTTCCTTGGACAATACACATCTCTGTTTCACCATATTGGAGCTACTTGAATGGATGATTTATATATCATCCATCTAAGCAGGGACCACAGCAGAAGCTTTCACATTGCGGCCCTGTTTGATTCCTTGACTCTGTGAATCCTGTATACCTATCACTT
Source organism: Crocodylus porosus (assembly GCF_001723895.1). NCBI lineage: Eukaryota > Metazoa > Chordata > Crocodylia > Crocodylidae > Crocodylus > Crocodylus porosus. The sequence goes on along the minus strand of NW_017728918.1, from coordinate 108,818,733 downwards.
ATCCATCCAAGCCATGTGTCCTACCCATTGTAGTAGGCCCTTTATTGTTAATAATTTGATGGACATGCAGCCTGCATCCTGCAGGACTGTCGTTGATCAGACCATTCTACCACCTCATTTGGAGTATGGCCTGAAAACACCTCTGGTAGAACTTCTCCAGCTGATGGATGTAAAGTATCCAAGTTTCCTACCTGCGGGATAATGTGATAGGCATGACAGTTTTTTAGATCTTTAGCTGGCTGGGGAGCTTGGCAAAGGTGTGGTGTATGATAAAAATCATGTGTGTCTGGATTTTCAAAATTAGGTAAATATGCAATTGCACTCACCTCAGTTTTGCATGCAAATACCTCAAGTATGAACATAAACAGCTAATTTGCATATCCTGTGCTGCATTGTTTTTACAAAGCTTAAATGTGTTCATTTGGTCTATTTGTTGACTGTCCAAGAATTGTTACAAACCAAATTAAATGGCATGATATGGTATGAACAAAAGATTAAGTATGCAATTAGCAAGAAATACAACAAATAAACATAACAAGCACATTTGAGCACTATTTTTACCTAAAATGTACTTGAGCCAAGATGATTTAATTTGATCATATGTGTTGGCTTCACATTCAGGGACAGAAACACATGCGATGTGCTCTTCAAGCAGGAACAATAGAGCTGTCATTCTGAATGGGAGAAATAATGAGACAAGAGTTAGCAGGGTAGTAATAATATAATTGCCTGCTAATTATCATTATTTTTAATTCCATGCAAGATGTTTAGTTATATAAGCATATACATCAAGATGATAAAATCAAAATGAAGTGCTTTGACTTTATCAAAACAAATGACTTTGGTAATGTTTCATAGAAAGCATTGCTGAAATGTTACATTCCTGCGAAGCATTTTGATTTCATCAAATCAGAGGTTTGTGTCAGAATAGGTTTCCATTAGAAAATACTCAACCAGTTATACTGCTGATTGTTCCCTACAGTTATCATTCTTGCTAATCTGGAGAAACTTTTAGTGGAATTTTTCTCTGAGTATTTATGGAAACTCTTTTGTTCTGTTTTTTTTCCATTGCCTTGATAGGATTCTTGACCTCTCCTTTTAGTTGACAAGGCTTATGAAGTCAAATGTTCTAAAAAATGTATTGTTCAAACTGTTCTGAAATTTTGAAGTCCTAATCCTCTTAGCTGATGAGTATGTTCTAATACCTTTCTTTCAGTCTCTCTCCCTCTCCTTTTGCTGAAAGACGGATGATAGTGCCATATTTTTAAAAAAAATCACAAGTTCATCTCAGAACTGTGATTTCCCAGCATCAATCAATTGCTTGTTCCTATTGATGTTGCACAAAAGTTCATGAAAGGGCTGGTACTGATAATATTTGGACAGGAAATTATGCTCTACAGTTTACTCATCAAAACATTAGAATGCATGCTGCTGTTATTCAGAGCTTGTTGATTTGTCCAATATTTGTTTTGAAGTGTTTTCCAAAAGCAAGTCATTCTCATTATGTACAGACTAGACTTGGCTCTTTATTAAGCAGTTTTTCTCTCTCTTTTTTCTTGTACTGTACTGTAATTTAAAAGTGAACTGTAGAAGAGCTTGCCAAGCAATGGGCATGTGGAGAAAGCTTTAGTGCTTCAGCTGAGTTGAATTTTCTGGTTTCATACTTGGAAAAACTGCCACAACAACTACAAAAGTGTGGCCTTTTGCCCAGTGGTGACTAAGCAACTTGAAACTAATGCCTTTGTGATATAGGAGAGGGGTCATATTATGTGTCCTTTCCATCCCTTGAGAACGCTTTTCTCCATACAAGTTTAAAGTGCTGTTTGAGATTCTCTTCTCTCTGAAGCATTGATATCCCAGCTGAGCAACACAATATAAATGCAGCGGAGTGCAGCAGCATGGGTCCTATAAACCAGTGGTTCTCAACTTTTTTTGTACCAGGACCCATTTGTAAACCTCGATGGCCAGGTCAGACCCAGGAAATAGTTTAAGTAGAAAACAGCCCCCTGATCCTGCCGGTGCCCCTCACTCCCAACCCACAAATCCCAAGCCCAAGCCCTCCTACTGCTCCTTACTCCTGACCTCCTGCCCCCTGCCTCTAAGCCACAACTCCCAGTGTGTGGGGCAGAGGGTGGGTATGTGGGGCAGGGGTGCATGTAAGGCATGGGCAGCATGTGCCCCCACAGATTTGTGCACCCACAGCAGGCATGGGGCTGCAGCCTGGCTGGACAAGCATGGGTAGGATCTGCCTCTACAGCCCAATGGGCAGGATCTGGTGTGGGATGGTGGAGTGGGGTGGGCAGACTCATTACTGCCACTGCTGCCACTGGGACTGTGCATGCTACCTGCCCTGCCAGCAGCACAAGAAGTAACAGACAGGACAGGGGGCCATGCTGCCCTCAGCTCCTCCCACTGCCAGCAGCTTGTGCACCAGGCATGGCACTACCTTGTGCTATGGCCTGGCTACCACCTCCATCATCATCACTGCCCTCAAGCTGCTTGCACTGCCCGCCACCCCACATCCCCTCAAGGGCAGCCTGAGGGGAGTGGTAATGGTGGCGGCACCTGGGCCATGATGGCAGAGTAGAGCTGTGGCCTGGTGCGTGAGTGGCTAGTGGGGGGAGGAGGTGAGGGCAGTGTGGTCGTCCCCCCACCATTCATTACTTCTTGCACTGCTGGTGGCATGACTGTTGTGGGGGTCCTAGTGGTGGCACTGGGAACAACGTGTCTCACCACCCCACTCTGACCTCCCATGCTGAGTCCTGCCACTGGGCTGCAGAGGTGACTCCTGCCCATGCTCGTCCAGTCAGGCTGCAGCCCCTTGCCCACTGTGGACACACAAAGCTGGCGAGGCACATGCCCCCACATCCCTCTGACATGTTGCTTGCGCCCCTTTGCCCCCCTGATGCATCATCTACCCCCCCCCACTCTGCCCTGTAGACTTACCTGCAGGAGCTACTCTCCATGCTGCCTAGTTGTCACATGAATGTGTGCATACCCACATATGCACGTGATGCCCTCTGCCTGATCACCCTCCTCCCGCTCCCCCTAGCCCCAAGTAGCTCCTTGTAGGCTGGAATTCTGCCAGCCTGCAAGTGGAAACCTGTGGTTTCCCATGTTTTTCTCCTTTAAAGGAGGATCCATTTTTATTTGATATATCCTTGTGACTCACTTTCAGGTCGTGACCCATGGGTTGAGAAATACTGGTATAATAACAGGAAATAGCCAGTGTCTCAACAATGGCAGTTCACTAAGAAACCAACAAACAAAATATGATAGGTTCCTGCTCCTATTCATTTGGTGTTTTTGGTGATAGTGAGTGCCTCTCCATGTGCCATTAAGGTGACATGATACATTCTGGCAGAGTTTGCACTGGACTCAGCTGCTCCCAGGTGCAGCATCTAAATGTCCACCTGCGACTGCAGCAGTATGAGCCATGGCAGAACAGCTCTGGGCTGGTAGGAGACCTGGGAGGGTGGGGGTCAGCCCTGGGGTCTGGGAAGCAGTGTTAGGTGGCAGAAGGACTGGCTTGGGCATGATAGGTGTCTAGTCTTGCTGAAGTGCAGGACTAGACACCAGACAGCCCTGCATCCTTTAGCACCCTTGTGCCCCAGCCAGCCCCTATCACCTTCTACATGTGTTTCAGTGGAGTTAAGTACTCCACTATAAGGTAGTACTATCTTATGGCGGCATTAATTTATTGCTCTAATACCAGTGCACCTGTAGATTGTGATGCTTTACTGTGGAGCTAATTAGTTACTTGCAGTAAAGCACACATGTAGATGTACCCACTATTGATGTTTAGCCTGGAAATAAGAGTAGGGAGTCTGGACTGCTGGAGTGAGCCTATGAAGAAAGGATAGTGTACATCTGTTATCTGGTTATCCTTTATTCAATCAATTTGCTCAGTAATCTATTTTTTTTCTAATTTTCTGCACAGTGATTGTTTATACTGTCAACATTGCAGCCATCTAATTCCCATATAATTATGGAGGAAAATGGGCTTTTGAGGGAGATGGTTACAGATTTGTTTATGCCACAAAAGTAGTGGTAATTCCCTACTGAGGAAAGCCAGCTCTGTAAACTGGCCAGAATGGAGTGGCACTGCCAGTAGCCAGGCACAGTAAAGAGACAATATATTAGTTAACTGGGTTTTCCCTTTAGTTTCAGATATCCACCTCTTCAGCCTAGGTCACCAAATAACAGGGAAAAAAGAAATACACAGTACTTTCAAATGTAAGCACTGCAAATTTGATGGCTTTATAATTTGCAGAGCTTGATAGTAGCAATTTTAGACAAGTGCTATCTATAGCAAATAGAATGCATTGCAGTTTCCCATGGCTACCACTCGTCAGAGGACAATAGTGACAAATAGATTGCAAAACATTATGTGTGGTGAGAATATTTGTCTGCTGCAGGGATGTTGTGCAATTTGAACACATGGTAAGGAGGAAGGGAAGGAGAATCTTTTTCTTAATTCTACTTTAAAATTGTCATTGTCCCTTGCTGGAGGAACAATTTGAAAACCCAATTCTGGGTTTTCAAGCCTGAATTTTTAAAAATTATACCCACTTCATGATCCACTTCTGTTTCTCTCCACAGGAACCTGATGCTTCTATCCTAGTACATTGTGTTTTCTTTTGTGGAAACACGAAAATGCTCCACAGAAAATTGCAAGAATGATATCATGAAGCATCAGTTACTGAAGTGGAATTGGGATCCTGTTGTGGAAAAGAGTAGAGTCAAATAGTCCATTTTATGTCCAGTCCCTCCAAAAAAAATAAATCTCAAATTAATCTGAATCAATTATTTTTCAGCCTCCCATCAAATACAGGATAACCTCATGAATCTGGATATCAAAAATCCAGAATTCTCACAAATCTGGTACTTTTTACAAATAAACTACTGCCAGATGTGGCACTGGAAGCTTGCATGCAGCAGCCGCCTTTGCCATCCACCACCCTGTACCACCACTTCACTTGCAGCCGCTACTCTGGGACCAGCTGCCGCTCCTCCTGGACATGGAAGGAGAAGCTTGTATGTGGCAGCTGCCATTGCCATCCGCCACTCTGCTCCATATGCGGCTGCTGCTCCAGGACTGGCCACCGCTAGCCCCTTCCCCCCTGCTTGAGGACCAGCTGCCACTCTGGTTTGAAAAATCTAGAATTTTCAAATTTCCTGCTGATGCTTGGTCCTGAGCATGCTAGATTGATGAGGTTATTGTACACCATTATTCACAATGCTCTAAAGTCAAGATCAGACCTGAAACTGGCAGAATTCACAACTAGCAAAATGCTGTTAGGGATTATCCATGTTTTTCTGCCTTCTTTACTGAAAAAGTGGTGACATACTGTATTCTGTCCCTGTATATAATGTTTGCTCAGTACTTTCTTATATATAGGACAATTACTTTTGCGACATGGCAATTTTCCCCCAAACCGGTTCAGCCTTTCTCAAAGTGCCCAGGAACATTGGTCTGTTGCAAGACAGAGCCTAGAACAATAACAAACTGTCAACTAAAGTGAAAATTCATATTTATGAGACGTGTTATATCCACTGTTCTATATGACTCAAAAACATGGACAATCTATGCCAAACATATCAAATGTCTGAATAGCTTTGAATAAGATGGTAAGAAATGGTGACAAATGTAGAGGTGTTAAAGCATGCTGGCATGTCATTCATGGGAACATTGATTAGTAAGAAAAGACTCAAGTGGCTTGGTCATGTCAAGTGAATGCTGGATCACAGGATACCAACGAATGTGCTGTACTCTGAAGCTCGTCAAGGGTCTAGAAAGAGAGTCAGAGTGCTGCACAGATTTTGAGATGCTTGCCGAGATGACTTAGCATCCTTTGGAATCTCTGTAGGTGACTGGGAAAGGAGAGAAGAATGCTGCTCTGGTTGGTGGAGTCAGCTTGCAGATGGAGCGAGGCTCTGAGAGGCAGACTGGATCAAGTTTTGTGATGGCGAGTGTCAGAAGAGGAAAGAATCTGCCGCTTAGATGCAGAGCATTGCTAATAGGTGGGTGTGCCCTACCTGTGGGAGGGACTGTCACTTGAGCATTGGACTTAGCAGCCATCAAAGAACTCACTGATGCACACACCATGCTCTGTAAAGAGCGACAGTGCCAAAAATATATCAAATTACTCTGGCAACCTTGCCCCCAGATGGAGTTGCTGCAGACGATGGCAAGAAAAGCCTTTTTTTTTTTTTTTGCTGGTATCCTGGCATCTATACTGGTACTTTTGGCAGTGTAACTATGTTCAGTGGAGTGTATTTTTTCTTCATATGCCTAAACAACATAGATATATCAGTGAAAAAAATCTTATATTAACCCAAACCAATTTTTCCAGGGTATCCAAGGCCTTGTATACTTTCTAGGTACCTAAGATAGTCTTCTGTGGACAAGCTACTGGATGAAAGAGACACCCCAACAGAATTCTTCTTTCAGATAAAAGGCCTATTGAATTCAGAGGATTATATGGCTAGTACTATGTTTATAGGATTAGATCCATAATGTGGAAGGAGGGATGGTGAGTGAATGAGCTATGATCACAGGTCATTTGATTTAAATTTGAATAAACCTAATTCAGTGAAACAGCAGGATGAACTCTGGAAAAATAGTTCACAAATGTTTTTATGATTCCTGAATCACATCTCAGTTCAATAAATGTTATACCCCTTCTTTTTCCTCTTCTTCCCCATAAACAATTCTGTGAGTGGGTATTTAATTGGATGAAAAGACAGTTTTTTCTCTCCTTCTAATATATTATTTGGGCTGTTGTCACACCTAGGAGCCCCTGTTTTGTGCTTGATGCTGTACAAAAAGGAACAAAAAGTTGCTATTTCACGAACTCTATGGCATATTTACAAACCACTTGATAATATTTATGCTTACAAGTGCAATTCATATGGAACTATAGGTATTCACTATTTATAGCTGAAATGTGTTAATCTTTTTTATACAATTTCATATCTCTTATCAAGTAGAATAGCGTGTGACTTGAGGGACAAATTATACATTATGAATAATTAGTAACTAATGTCTTAGAACAACCCAGGGGTAGAAAAGCTCTTTAAATATTTGAACAATTAGATGTAGTAAATATTTATGTCAAAACAAAAGTCTGCTTGCTGGTAGACTGTGAGTTTAAAATAAAATGGTTATATTTGATGGGTTATTTACTACAAATCAATTGCTTAACTTTCCTATTTCACTTTTACATTCTCAGAAGAGCTAAATTAGATCATTTCAGACTTGGGACTGTCAGTTAAAAAAGTAATTGAAGACAACATTTGAAATGAAGGGCAAATGAAAAAAAGAATGACAAGTACTTATATTACGTCACTTCCATGGCACATTTAACCTTTTCTCTAATTTCAGCTTCTTCTTTGAAGCTGCATGTCTGTGGAAAGAGGGTGAGGAATCTATACTAGGGGCCTCCAACTTCTACGTTACTGGGGGTAACATGCCCTGAATACCTCACTAGTGTAAGCCACAGGCCCCTGAGCCTCACCCATTCAAAACTGGCTCCGTGGTCAGACCCAGAGGCTAGTAATTGATGGAAGTCACTCATCATGGTGTCCTGTGACCAGTTTAACACTGAAAAATGCAAGGTTCTTCACCTTGAGAAGAAAAACCTGCAGCATCCTCATAGGCTTGGCAGTGCTATGCTGGCTAGCACTACAGAGGAAAGAGACTTGGGGGTCATCATTGACCACAAGATGAACATAAGCCTGCAATCCAATTCTGCGGCTAGTAAAGCAACCAAAAAGCTGGCTTGCATCCATAGATGCTTCTCAAGCAAATCCCGGGACGTCATTCTCCCCTTGTACTCAGCCTTGGTGAGGCCGCAGCTGGAGTTGGGGTCCACAATTCAAAAAGGATGTGGAGAAGCTTGAGAGAGTCCAGAGAAGAGCCACGCGCATGATCAGAGGTCAGGAAAACAGACTTACAATGACAGGCTGAGAGCCATGGGGCTGTTTAGCCTGGAAAAGCGCAGGCTCAGGGGTGATCTGATGGCCACCTACAAGTTTATCAGAGGTGACCACCTGTATCTGGGGGAACGTTTGTTCACCAGAGCTCCCCAAGGGATGAAGAGGTCGAACGGTCATAAATTACTACAAGACCATTTCAGGCTGGACGTAAGGAAGAATTTCTTTACTGTTCGAGCCCCCAAGGTCTGGAACAGCCTGCCATCAGAGGTGGTTCAAGCACCTACACTGAACACCTTCAAGAGCAAATTGGATACTTATCTTGCTGGGATCTTATGACCCCAGCTGACTTCCTGCCCTTTGGGCGGGGGACTGGACTCGATGATCTTCCGAGGTCCCTTCCAGCCCTAATGTCTATGAAATCTATGAAACCCCACTGCACTATGCATGGACAGCACCCCTACCTACTGCGTGCATGGCCCCACCTTAGCTCCTTCATTGTAGTGCACCATGGACTCCCCTGGCATGGGGTGCACCACTCTACCCACTGTGATGGAAGTAGGAAACAAAGGCTGAGGGAGGGAAGAGACTCCAGCAGCAGCCCAGAGACCCCAGGTCATGCTGGGCTGAATTTTCAAATGTAGGCCTCAGTGGCCAGGTGCATAGTTAATTTACCTTGGGTAGCTGTTAGTGTTCATCTTATCTTAAAAGTAAAGGTAGGGCAGCATAGGCAGAGGGAGAAAAAAAATTGGGGGTGGCTAAGTGTGCGTGCACATGTGCATGCCCTCCCCGTGGGCAGGGGAAGGGGCAGGGGGAGGGGGAAGGGCCATGATAGGGAGTGGGGTTGGGGCTGTGCTCAGGCTGGGCCAGGTCATGTGACAAACAGAGCCTAGCAGCTCCTCCAGTAGTGTGGGCAGGCAGCTCCCGCTGCTGTGTGTATTGCAGGGGAGCCGGAGCATGTTCTCCACTCTTGGCTTCCCTGCACCCTGCCCCTAGATGATTGCCCCATGACCCAGCCTGGACTGTAGGACAATGATTGCCCCACTACCCCGGGCCATAGGACAATTGGCACCCAGCAGCTCCTGCAGAGGCATGGCATGCCAATAGGAACCAAGGTGGGGGGGCAAGTGCCCCCACAATCTTTGCATGGGGCAAGGGTGGGCCTCAGCTGTGAGCTGGGCTCTGCCTGCTCCCAGCCTCCATGCCTTGCTGCCTCTGTTTTGAAAGTGGTGTGGTGTGGCGCAGTGCATCTCCATGTGCCTCACTGCAGTGGTGGGATTCATATGGCACCATGCCACACTGCTTTCAAAGCAGCGGCAGCAAGGTGTGGAGGCTGGGAGAAGGCAGAGCCTAGCTCACAGCTGTGTCCCGCCCTTGCCCCATGCAAAGATCGGGGGGGGCACGTGCCCCCCCACTTGGCTTCCTGGCGCCATGCCATACCTCTGGAGGATCCACTGGGCTCTGACTGTTCTAGGACTCAGCCCGGCTGGGGCTCCATTCACTGTGAATGGGGCCCCAGCCAGGCTGGGTCATCAGACAATCCACGGAGTGCAGCAGAGAGTGGATAGGGGTGAATGATTTGCTCCTGCCCCTATGCCACTGCCTCCTGCATTCTGTCCTCCTCCCCCAAGCCCAGGTAAAGAAAGAAACTTATCTGCCTGTTGAGCTGGCTGCCATCCTGGCTGCACAGAGTATCTGAATGTGTGTGCCCTTCCCCACTGCTGCAGAAGCCAGTGGCCAGGCTTCCCTCCATCCATACCTGCTGCCCCTTGCATTTGGGGGCCGGGGGCTGAGCCCGGTTAGTTACCCCCTTCTGCTGCCTATATAGGGCAGAGAGATAGACACTGATTCAGACTGGCAGTATCATGGGAACAGTGTGCTGTGCATGACAACAGCATTTACTGTTTAGTTTTGCAAATCATTCCAAATTGTGTCTCAGGATAGTTTTTCCAGATCAGCTCTCCCTGAATTTTTGTAAGACCATCAAGCATAAAACCCCCATCAAACATAAAACTTGTTTGCAAACTATAATAAGCACAAAGCAAATCAACCAGAATCATTACAGTTTGATCAATGTAAAACCAGTGCAAGGGGGAATCCAAATCTATTGGGCTAGATCACCACTGCCATAAATGAGTGAAGAGCCTTTGGCTTCAAATGAGCTATGTTCTTTGCACCAAACAAGGAGCTAAGTCTTTGTTTATAAAGTAGTGATTCAGAGCCCCTTTTCCTATTACCCTGAATGCTATGCCATTGTTCATACTAGCCCAAAATCAATGTAAATGCTTCCATTCAGAACAGTAGAATTTTATATCCATTTTGCACAGGTGAAAAGAACTATGTAAGGAACAGGCAGCAATGAACTGGGGCCTGTCTAAAAGCTGCTATACTGGATCAGACCAGTGACATCAGGGTTTCTGGTTCATGGGAAGTTTAATTTTTTCAAAATGTGATTTTGGTCCAAAGCCAATATGTTTTGAAATATATCACATCTTTCCCAGCTCCCTAAACCCTGTCTGTGTTGATAGAACTGAGCAGCCATTAGGCCTGTCAAAATCTGTGGTGTTGAGGTAGCCCCAGAGCCACACCTGGCGCAGGAACCTGTACTGGGACTTTCAGGCGTTAAGTCTCAGCCCCTCAACAGGGAGTCTAGATGTTCTGAGTGCTTTACTTCAGCTATGATTCTCAGGGCTTCTGGGCTTCCTGCTGCAAAGCTAGGAGTGGAGTCACAGGTGGAGAGATAGTTCCCAGCTTTCAGGGCCCAGCTTCACATAGAGAGCCTGGAAACTCTGCCATGGCTTGTTGCTTATGAACTGAAGACCCTGGACTACACCAGGAACACTGACCCTAGAGTCACACCCTATGGACTGTGCCAGGGCTGGAGGCCTTTGAAGCACAGAGCTGGGCCAGTCTTTCCAGTGGGCTTGCCACAGAGCTGCACACTCTGAACACTGGGTACATGACTCTCAGACAGTCGACCAGGGAAGTCTGTGATGTAGGTACCTGACTTTGCTCGGTGCAATCTACCCCTGATATGGGAGCCATGGGAGCTTTGTGGCAGTCTGCTAGGAATCCACTGATGACCCTGTTGGTTCCCCGGCAATTTGGTGAAGTTCACTGAATCTGAGATATTTCAAATAAAATATGTTGGGCTCTATAAACTATGATTCTCTAATGAAAATGTCTGACTAGTAGGCCCTTGTCTCCCATATTCTATCTGTGATAGCGGCAGTATCAGATGCCTTAGAAAGTGATGTATGAAATGTTGTATCCTAAAGAATTCCAAACAATTAGAGATTATCTTAAGTACAGACTCTTGTTATCCAGGCAATATATCTAATTCTTTTTAACTCCTCCTAAATAGTAGACCTCAGTGACATCTTGCATCAATGTGTCCACTAATATTAAGTATTCTGCTGTGGCTGCAACAGCCCCAGTTTGTGTAAGAGTCATGGCAAACTGTTGTGTGGTCTCACCGGGAATACTCTATCTAGAACAGCAAAATTTAAGAAAGATATGGATAAATTAAAAAGAGTCCAAGCACAGTAAAATGATCAGAAGTCTAGAACACATTAAGTTGGGGGAACTAGGTTTATTTAGCCAAGAGAGAAGTCTGAAGGGGATTTTGACAACAGTCTTCAAAAATAAAGTTTGTCATAAATAGGGTCATAAATAGGGGATGGAACAAGAAATAATGGGGTTAAATTGCAACAAAACTAGATTGGCTTTTAGGAAGCCACCATTGAACACCAACTATGAGGAGGGTCAAACAGTATAACAAACTGTTGAGAGAGATTGTGAAATCTCCGTCATTGGAAGTTTTAAGTGCAATTTACATAAACATATCCCTGGAGTCGTTTAGAGAGAGATGATCCTGCCTAGGGCTGGGGGTTGGCATATATTTCCTTCCACGCTTATTTTCCTATGGTTCTATGATTCAAATTAGATTGAGTTAGTATAAGTCCTTTGAGGCACCAAATAATTTTTTTTTAAATAGTGAAAAATATTCTGTGCAACAAACCATGAAACTTCGTTGTTAAAAGGCAATAACAGAAGGCATGAAATGTGAAACACTTCAGAGTGAAGGTCCAAATTACTAAAGTATTATCTGAAGAATGTTTTATGAGTACGTTTTTGCTGAGTGCTGACTATTCAGAAAGGCACTTAAAGTAATTGATTGTTCTGCCTTTCGGAAACAGCACATTATAAACATCTAAAAAACCTGACATTTCTTAGACTGACATTTATAGCATCCATCTAAATAACATGCATTGGGCATGAAGCCACCATTGGGGCAGGTACTGTAGTTTAAGAACTTCTCTCTAGTATGGTAGATAGGTGCCTGTCTCCCAAAATAGGCTATAGATGTTATTTATTTTCAGGTTAGCTTCTCACTGCATAGAGATCTGCAGGCCATCTCTGATCTTGCTATATTATTTTCTAGCTTCAAATGTACCAATTCATGTGTACTTGTCTCTAACTTGTTGAGCTCTGTTCACATAAACAGCTGCTTGCCCCAAAAAAAGCACTGACTTGCTATTGGTGTATTGGTGGCCCATTTTAAATGTGGGACACAGTTCAGTCCCACCTGACCTGATAACTTTGGTGTTCTTTGGCAGGTTATACAGTTAACTTGCATTGTCTCTGCCGAGGTGAATTTTTAAACATTTTGCAGGACAAAAGACAGTGGGGGTAGATTTTCTGCTGGGTCATTCTTTAGCATAAAGTGATCTACCAGGCAGACACAGAAAAGGCTCTTTACACCATCCATTCTTTTCATAAGTGGACAACAGGAAATTCCTAAGTTGCAAAAGAGCTCCAGCTGATGAAAAGCTGACAGAAGTGGTTCATACACTAACCCATCCTTGATGCAGACAGTTTAGGAAGGAGAAAGCATGGAATTGGTTTGGCAGAGTAGAGGAGCATTGTGATTACCATATTTTCACACATATGTTTTTCCTTAACAATTAGCCCTCTAAAATTGGAGTACATGTATAAGCAAGGAAACTCATTTCTTCACTGGAAAAGAAGCATGCCTGGAGATATTGTGCAGGTCATGCAACTCCCAAGATGGCTGCCATTTGTGTCTAGCTCAGAGATGGAGGGATGGAGTCCTTTGTTAACCCTCTCACAGCCATAGCTCTTGGCAGAGCACTGTAACTTGTGCCTGAAGCATCAAGTGAGTTTTTGGTAGCATCTTGATAAGGCCTGTTATTTACAGGAACTTATATAAAGAACTACTCACAGTAAAGAACTAACAGCCTTGTTACTACCCTTGCAAGGGTCTGCGGCCTAACCTTGTGAGAGATGCAGTAAATCCCCTTGGGAACATAGACTATCCAAGAAATATGGCATTCTAGGAGACAGTCTGCCACACCTGGAAGTTTGTGCTGCCTCACCAAACTGTGGGATACTTTCTGGGCAATCAGTATTCCTCGGAGGACTTACTCTATGTCACATGGTCAGCCATGACTGGAAAAATATGTTTTTTCTGCATTTTGCCTACTGAAAACAAGATGCATGTTTTATTTGGGGGCATGTTGTATGCAAGAAACTATGGTTTCTTTTAATGGTACAGGATCCATTAGTCTTGGCATCCATGGTATGTATAAGAACTGGCCCTCATTTGCTCTGTCTCTTGATAGAGCTTGTCACTGACGCTAAGAATCAGGGAGCTGCAATCAACTATATGATGACCCCATCTCTCTACAATGCCTCAAAAGAAACCAGCTGCAAGGGAGTATCTAGCTTAGTGATTCTTCCTGTCTGACAACACCATGTCTGAATTCAGTGAACTCAATTATAAGGTCAGAATGGATCATTCTTATAAATCTTTTGACCTCCTGCATAACATAGGCCATAGAATCTGCCATGGGAGAAAAGAAGAGGATCTTTCTGAAGGGACAGTTGATATGAGGAGAGGCCAAGACATAACATATGACTTTTAAAAGCAAAAGAAATTAATAGACAGAGTTTCAGTGCAGAATTGTACAGTGCAGTGCAGGATTCTAGAGTTGCTATGGAGATATCTGAAAATGTACCTTCCTTCTCCTTGCTTTTAAATAATTAGAGGTTTATCATTTCTTATAATAGCTATAGTTTAGCTTTAATCTTAAAGTAAGCAACATGTTTAGTCTATTTTGTATTTCAGTTTGTTACACAAACATACATAGTTTTGGAGACAGATTATCTATTAGGCTAGATGGCACTTGAATAATGTGTCATAACGTTATAGTCTTTCATTTGGCTAAAGTACCCATTTTTAGACCTTTTGGAAGACTATAATTTCCCTTTCTAACTATTACAATTTAAATTTACTGAGATTTATGTACCAGCATCTTCTTTATGAACAAAAGCAATCATTACACATTCTTTATTTAATAGTTCTCATTTCTACTTGAAAAACATCTTAGGCACTTTTAAAGTGCAACTTTCTCTAAACTCATTCAAAATGTTACAGTCTAATATTGAAAATCAGAAATTATTTAGTAAGTTTATCTAACAATTGCATTTTCAATAGGAGGTTCATGACTGTGCACCATATTCTCAACTAACATAAATCCCTATGGCTGCACTGACATAAACATTCAATTGGCTGAAGTCAAATATAGTGGGTGGCTAACTGGGTTAGGGACCACACCCAGAGAGTGGTGGTGGATGGGTTGTTCTCGGCCTGGAAGGAGGTGGGCAGTGGGGTCCTGCAGGGTTTGGTGCTTGGACTGGTATTATTTAATATTTTCATCAGCAAATTGGATTAGGGTGTAGAGACCACCCTCTCCAAGTTTGCAGATGATACCAAATTATGGGGAAAGGTTAACACACCGGAGGGCATGGAGCAGATACAGGCCGACCTGGCCAGGTTGGATCAATAGGTGGAATGAAATAGGATGAAATTCAACAAAGTTAAATGTAAGGTACTCCACGTAGGGAGGAGGAATCCCAAGTACACGTATAGGTTGAGGGATGACCTTCTCAGCAGCTCAGAGACTAAGAGAGCTCTTGGAGTCATAGTTGACTCCAAGATGATCATAAGCTGGCAGTGTAACAAGACCATCAACAAGGCCAATCGCATCTTGTTGTGTATTAGCAGATTCATGAACAACAGATCAAGAGCGGTAATGTTCCCCCTCTATGTGGCATTGGTCAGGCTGCAGTTTTGGGCACCGCACTTCAAGAGGGACACGGAGGATCTGGAGAGGGTTCAGAGGAGGGCCACATGATTAGTGGCCTCCGTGAAAGACCCTATGAGGGGAGGCTGAGAGATCTGGATCTCTTCACCCTTCACAAGAGATGGCTGAGGGGAGACCTTGTAGCTGCCTATAAGTTTATCAAGAGAGGACAACAGGGAATTGGTGATGCACTATTTACCAGAGTGCCCCAGGGAGTAACTAGGAATAATGGGTGCAAACTAGTTAAGAGTAGATTTAGGTTAGACATTAGGAAGAAATTGTTTACAGTAAGGGTGGCCAGAATCTGAAATGGGCTTCCAAGAGAGGTGGTACCACCACCTAATTTGGAGGTCAAGAGGAGACTTGACAATCACTTGGCTGGGGTCATCTGACGGTGGTCCTCTTTCCCGCCAGGGGCAGAGGGCCAGACACGATGATCCACTGTGGTCCCTTCCGACTCTACAATCTATGAATCTATGAACCATTTTGATTTATACCAAGTGAGTATCTGGGCAAAATACTAAAGAATCACTTAAAATATACAGGGCCACCTTTCACTTCTCCCTTCCTGCCACCATTCAGTTCAGTGGATTTGGGGTTGAGGACAACCCACAGTACAATACTATATTTTGAGTATAAGATGGAAGTATAAAGTATCAATAACTATTTAATTCTGAATAAACTGAAAAAGACATGTCTGGATTCCATCAGTTTAGCAGATTAATAATATACTAGCAGTATGTTGAAATGTACTGTGACTTTCATAAATGTTGGCTGTTACTGGCTGTTTTCAATATCTCTGCTGGAAATCTCTTACGACACTGGATGAGAAGATATCCCTATAATTTCCAAAGAGTTTTGTTGTTATTTCACTAAGGAATAAAACATAATTAATTTAGTAATCAGGTCATGAAAAAAATTATAACATAAGTAACAACTCCTATAGTTACCAAAGGTAAAAGTTGTCATGTCAGTCCTGTGATAACCACAGCTGATTTTGTTTCACTGAAGCTGTGGAAAATATGCAAATTAACAGGGTGACTGATTAATTTACCCTTTGGGAATGCATCAGCAGCCAATCTAAACTGTCTTGCAATGAAAGCCATGCAGACAATGTAAATAATATTCTTACAAACTTTCTGCATAGAAAACTTTCAACAGGTCTTTAGTCTTTGGCCTGACTTTGAATTCATAAAGTGACTAAATACTTTTTAAGTTCATTAAATTGTAGTTCCTGCCAAGGACTTGCTGTTCGAATTCCCCCTCTGTCTGCACAGGTGGCATTACTGGCTGAAGCCTGTAACTATAACAGTACTAACTATTCATAGCTGAGGTAGCATAACATCACATGTCTATATTCCATAGCATCAGCAAACCAGGAAGGGCAACAGTCTTAGGGCTTGAATTTTTAGAAGTATAAGCACCCACAACTTGAAGTGAAGCCACTGAGAGCTGACGATATTCAGCACTGCTTGAAAAAAACCCAATATATAAAGCTTTGAACCTTTCGAGATTGTGGCCCTGTATTATTCTTAACATGGCCAGATACTTCTAAGTATCCATTCCCAGCCAAATCTCCACTTTCTGGTAGCATTTTTATGCAGATGGATCCTTCCAATATGCATAAATAGATGTGTGGTTTGAAGATCCTTGCTATATAGGAACTGGGCCTTCAGATCAATGCAACATGGAGTCTTTGTCTCTGCCTGGGACTCTAAGACACTATTGCTATACATAGTAAATTAATAATAAATTAATAATAAATGAAAACTGTATTTAAACTTCCAATGCGTGAAGCAGGATTAGGGATCCTTCAAGGCCTTAGATCTCCTGTGAAATTTCTTTGAAGGCCTTTCTGAGGCCCTGTGATGATGATGAAGTCTCTTGTATGATAGGATTCACAGGTGATCATCACCTGAGTATTCTTCATTATTGGCAGCTCAGCTTGAAATCCTGTGGTCTGATTTGCAGGGGTGGCTAGGAACTGTACCTTGACATCATAGAATCGAATATATTACACTTTGTACTCTAAACTCTTCAAAATGAGGCTCTATGCACCTCAGATATAGAAAGTTAGTGGTCAAGACTACTTCTGACAGGGTGCATCTACACAAGATGTGGACTGTGCAGTAGCCTGATACTACTGCACAGTAGCATTGCATAGCACAAACCATGACATGACCCTACAAGAAAAGGCATTCACTGGTGCTACTGTACAGTAACGCAGTACCTTGTTTAGACAAGTACTAAATAAATGTGCATTAACAACTGTGCAGAAGCATCTCATGTAGACGCAGCCACTGTAATCTTTCTGTGTCTCACTTTACCTTTGGTAAAATGGGGTGGAAAATACCCTTGCATTTCAAAGGACTGTTGTGAAAACAAACAAAGTGATATTTTTTTAATTACTCAGGTACTCTGGTGATGAATGCTTCAGAAACCAGAAGAGGAAAATGAGAATTCTTTTTTAAGAGCAGAACATAAATCGCATGTAAAAATTCAAACAAGGGGCAACTTAGCAATGAGGCTGAAACACATCATTGGTGGCTGCCTATTAAGTGCCTATTCTCTTTTTTTATGTGGTGAAAGAGGCAGGGGTTTAGCAGTACTTGTTCATGCAATTAAGTTTAATTTTGAACCTGAAGAAAGCCATTTGGTGCCTGATAGTTTGTCTAATCTCTCTCTCAACTATTCAGTTGTCTAAAAAAGGTATCCAATCCTATTGCACTTAAAAATTTGTATGCACAAGGGAATTGAATTAACAGCATAAAATCAACCTTATTTTGGCAGTTCTTACTTTCTGAGGTTTTCACTTTGCAACCTTGAGAATGTTTCTAACAGCGTGCATATACAGTCTAACCCCCAGTTGCATGGTTTCGAGTTGCACTGAGTTACACTGCTTCACATATACACGCTTTATATAATGTGACCATGTTTCAACTTACATGATACCCTGCTTCACATTTACACTGTGGTGGAGTGGTTGTTAGTTTGGAGTCTGCTTACATAGCGTTAGCATCACTTGTCTCCTCCAAGATTGTCCATCATTTTTGGTTACATTAACCCCAAAATATTTGTGAAAATGGCATCAAAGAAAGCCTTTGATGTTCCCAAAAGACCACGTAAGTCTATCACCTTAGCCCAGAAAATAGAAATCCTTGATAAATTAAGAGAAGGCAATAGTGCTGTGTCAATTGCTTGCCAATACAGTTAAAGTGAATCGACTGTGCATACCATTAAAAAACATGAGCAAAAAATTAGAGACTGTGTGACAATCCCTGTTAGTATGGTTGGTGACTAGAATTCCTCATTTAGATAAGGTTGAGAAACTTCTTAATCTTTGGATCAATGAAATGACCAATACAAAAGGAGCAGCTGTCGACGGTGAGGCAATTAGGGTTAAAGCTTTGTATGAGCACATAGCTGGGAGTAAAGGTTTTAATAAGGTTATTAATTCCATTATTTTGTGTTTAAGTAACCTTTTATTATGAAATAATGTTATCAAATCTTGGTCCCAGGTCCCTATCCCTGTTTTCCATTGACTTAATGCCTCAAGTTACATGGTTTCAACTTGCACGGTGTTTTTCACGAACGTATCCCCCACATAACTCATGGTCTGACTGTATATGTTTAATGCCAGAGACTAGCCAGAAAGGAAACACTTGATTCAAACAGCAATGTTGACAGTTTTGTAGGGTAACTACAGGTCTAGATCTGCATTTCTTAGCTGACTCCTTTTCTTAGACTGAACCAAACCATAGCCTGCAACACATTTGCGTTCTGCGGTGCTCAGAATTCAGTTTGGAATCTGAATCCAGCTAAGCTGTGAAGCATTGTTTTGTCCAGTAGTATGAAAATAAATTTGGATTCAGAAAGTTTCCAACTGGCATCCTTGGTGACTGAAATATTTTATTTATCCACAGGAAAAAGTACCACAGAGACAGCGTTATCTTTTGCATTCTGCTGGGGAAACTTATTCCCCAGTCCCATTTGTCAGGCTGATTGACAGTTGCCATCGCCCAGAAAAATGAGTCAGTAAAGGTCAGAGACCTGGTTATTTGTTAGGGAAAACTTTCTTCAATTCTCAGGAGGTGCAGGAGCTTTAAAAAAGTTTAAATAATTTTGATTTGAATAATAGCATTAATTACAACACTATAGAACTACTCTTATTTTAAGAATATGGAAATTATATGAATTGTGAGGAAACACAAGGGCTCTACCATCCCTAAAGTCTTTGTTTTGAAGATTCAGGTCAAATCTAAGTAATGCCTTTGCCTTGCCCTAGACTACTGAAGCCCTTCCATGGCTAAAATAAAAGCTGGACCTGACCCTCAGTTGGGTTAGATCACCAAAATGCCACTGAAGCCAACATGGCTGACTCATTGATATTTGCTTAAAAATCCAGACTACTTTTTTTCTTTGTTGTGAGTTGAAAGTTACAATTACTCTACTGGCTCTCCCAGGGATTTTCTTTAGATAAACTTCTACTGGAAGTGAACTACAATGTGAGCATTTCTTTTTTTAGGGTGTTTGTTTGTTCATTGAATACAGAAAATTAATGGTTAAATCTAGCAGATAAAAGAACTTGCTAGAGTTGGCAGACAAGGTTCTTTGGGTAAATGTGATATCTTTTATTAGATCAACTAAATAGTTGGAAAAAATGTTCTTTGCAAGGTTTCAAACACCTTTCTTTGGGCCAAGGGAGAGTCTGCTGTTGCTTTGTGTTCTCCTGGATGGAACAGAAGCCAACATGAAAAATGCAGTTGCGTACTTTTGCAAACCTCAGATTAAATGCAAGAAAATATGGTATCTTTCCCTGGTAAAGGATTGTACTGGACATACAAGACTACAGAAGAAAGATAAGGGATTACCTTTTTCCCAGAAAGCCATTCCAGAAGGAACTCACCTTTTGCTTCTACAGCTTTCCAGCTGATCACCAAATTCTGTGAAAGTCTTCCTGAGTTTCCACAGATCCCCAAACCATCATTGACTGACTACAGTGGGGCAGCTCAGGCTGCACTAATACTTGTACTGTTGTTTTATTGTCAATATAAATGAAAGTATCAGAAATTAGACTATGTCAAAGGGTTATCTTCAGAGTCTGAATGTCGCTAAGGGTGCAGTATTGCAGACTGAAGTATAGTGTAGGGTTACCCAAGACAGCTTTACTCAAACTAGCTGATAACCTCAAAAGCAATCTAGTCTTGTCAGCATGAAGCAAAATGTGGACTAATTTGCTTGGCTTCTCAGCAGGATAAATCTTCCTACGCTGAGTTCTGTGCTGAGGAGGCTAAGCTGTTTTTAGTACCTAAACTGGCTCGTTTTAAATGCAGCTTGGGTGTCTCTGCTATAAAACACAGTCTTCAGTGTGGAAACACCCCTAATATATTTTGCATACCCCTTTGTATAGGCAAAAGTGCAGCATATTTCCTTTGTACTAGCAGAGTGCTTCTAGCTTTGTAGAACACCCACATAATTGAACAATTAGCTTGTTTAATTTCCTCTGATTTCTGGTTTGTTGAGAAAGTGGCAAAATCTTGCTGACTTCAGCAGAAGCAGTTAAATCACAGGCTGGCTCACAGTATTCAGAGCCATGAAGCAGTGAAAGTCTTTTACCTTTTGTGACACACGTAACCGAAAGCACTATACCCCAACCTCTCTGCTGCATTTATCCCATAGTAAATATTTTGGGGTATTTTGAATATCTTTTTCTCATGTTCTTTTTCAAATATGTCTTGTGATCTGTTATCAAATTAACAGATTATTATTTAGTACTTGTATAAACATCGCACCTAGAAACCCTACTCAAAATATAAAAACCCTGGTGTACTAAATGCTGTACAAAAAACCTCTATGCTGCCTGCAAGAACTTGCAATCTAAGTGTAAGACAAGATACAAAAGGAGGATTGATAAATATGGACAGAGTGACAAAAGCCTCTAAGGAAAGAATGAGATGCTCTTGTCAATTTCTTTGTCAACATCAGGTTAAACACAAGTTTTAAGGAGGGATTTGAAAAAGATCAATGTGGGAAGCAGCACAGATGAAGGCATGCAAGTGCTTGTTTGAAAATCTGTTGAAACCAAAGAAAAGGTGATAGCAAAGGAAGGTGTTAGTTGGCTAGTAGGTGAAAACCATATGGAGGAAAGGAGAGGACAGGTAAGTCATATGAATGACTTTGAAAAGTTGTGAGGGATGGCATGAAGTTTGGAAGAAGCCAGAGCAGGATTTCAGAAGCTCTACATCCAAATGTACAGTCTTGTCTAGGTGTGGAAAGTGAGAGAAGGAGAGGACACCTGCAGAGGAAGAAACATTTTTAAAAGTTTAAGGAAGTTTGGTCTCTGTGACAGCCAGAAGCTGAAAGAAGTGATATATGAAGAACAAGTGGATAACTTGTATTTTCAGAGATGAGGTGTGTGTTCCATTGATAGAAAGAGAAGAAGATGAGCATGAGGTTAGGAATGGTGGCATGAAGGGTTGGCGCTGATGGTGGGGATGAATATAGGCAGGTGAGGATGGGGATGGTAGGACGGCCAGGGGTTGGGCAAATGTGATCAGAGGTGCAGAGGAAGAATCAAACGAAGGTTTGGATGCAGGATTTGGGCTCAGAAGTGGAAGATACTGGGATGTGGGCAGGGTAAAAAGAGGAGCAAGAACAGCTGGAGGGAACTGTGGACGCATCTAACTGGTGCCTGGGACCAGCGGTGTATCGAGGGGAGGTGAGGGAGGAGCCATGGCCCCTGGGCGCTGGCCTGGGGTGGGTGGGTGGGGTCACTGGGTGTATTTTGTGCTTCGCCCACCCTCCCGCCGGGTGGGTTGTAGCATTCTTCGGCCATTCTGGCTGGAAATTCCAACTGGAAATTCCCCTCCCCCCACAGCAGATGTGCTGCAGTGGTGATTCCCCCGTGGAAGTGCTGTGGGGCAGGAGGCGGGGCTCCACACAGGCTGATTTGCATGGGGGCCCGCTCCACACTCAGATCCACATGGGGGCCTGCTCTATACTCAGATTGTCCTGGGGGTGGGCGCAAATGCAGGCATTGGCCCCCAGGTGCTGAGGACCCTCAGTGCGCTACTGCCTGGGATGGACCCGCACGCTGGTGGAGTGAACCTTCAGCTGCCTCAGGCAATGCTGGTGCACCCTCACCGCCTGCTTTGAGTTCACCAAAGACAACTTCTTCCAGGTCATCATTGCTGCCTGCATGCTGCATAACAACTGTGAGGCCCAGGGGGAACTCTTTCATGAGGCCTGGGCAGAGGAGGAATGGCAGGTGGAGGATGCCTGGCAGCAGGCACACCAGCTGTGGTGGTAGTGACAGAGGTAGGCCTCCCCCCCTCACTGAAGCCCTGGGTGAGCAACACACCTACTTCCAGGGGCCGCAGCGCTGGGTTCAAGAGGCACTGGCTGACCACCTCCTCCTGCACTCCCTGATGTAGCCCACCTGGACAGCTGCCCACAGACCCTCCACCACACCATCTGCCCCCAGCACCATGCTCACTGCAGACATGCCCCAGAAGAAGAACAATTTTTACACATCAAACAGACCTCCCCTTCTCCCTCCCCACAACAACAGAGCCCTTCCACTACCACTCCATCCACCAACAATAAAACACCCTCTTCCCTATGCAAACTATTTACAATGTAGTCTGTGTGCTCTCCAGGCATAGGTGATCATGGGGTGGGGATATCTAGGGGGCAGAGCCCAGGGACAAGTGGCTAGCACCTCCACCTCTGGCCATTCCCCCATAGGTGCACACACTGCGGTAAGGCTGGCAGGCATGGGGCTCCCCGAGGGGTGATGCAGTCAGTGCTCCCCTGATGAAGGTGGATCCCCCTCTGGCAGCTGGTGTCCAGGGCCAGCAGGACTGATGTGTGGTCCTGGCTCCACTGCAGGCAGTTTCAGCTTTGTACCCAGGTGAGGGGGCTGGGTGGCAGGGCACCTGGGGTGAGGTCTGGGGCAGAGGCTCCTGGCTGGTGGGGGAAGGACTGGACCTTCACCCAGGCCCATGTGGAGGCCTGCTGCTGGGTGGCAGGTTGCTGCCAGGGGGCAGGCAGGGGCACAGCATGGAACTGGCAGCCATGTGGTGAGGCAATGCCCTACAGTACCTGCAGGCTCTAAGGTGGGCTGTGAGGAGCTGAAGCTGGCCCCAGTGGCCAGGAGCTGCACACAGCTGGGCCTGGGTGCTGATAGGCCTGCTAGGAGCTTGGAGTAGCCTGCAGGCCTGGATGGACTGGGTCTGGCAGCTGTGTGGCACTGCAGTACCAGACAGCAGCACTGGCCTGCAGGTGCAGCTTGCCCAGGGGAACACTGGGGGGTGGAATGGCCTCATGCTGCCTGCATGTGCCCCCGGGTTCAAAATACCTGCAGGCTTTTAAGGGCCTGAGGCTGGGCTGCCATAAGGCAGGTCAGCCCTAGGACATGAGAGGCTCTCAGCTCCAGAGCCTTGGAGCTAGTCTCAGTGGCAGGGCTGATTGGGAGCAAATTTGCTCCTGGTTGGCAGCAACACGTGTTATTGTCCAGTTACTACCTCTGAGTAAATTTGCTACTTGCATTTGCAAGTAGCAAATTTACTCACAAGTAGCATCATTTTACTGTGTAGTAAGCATGCACACATATAGATGCATGCACTTACTGAACAGTAGACTACGCTACTGCGCAGTAAAGCATCTTTTGTAGATGAGCCCTCTGTTGTTTCATCCTTACTATGCATGACACTGTAATGTAGTTACTATTCTCCACTTTCCTTCCTTAGCACCATACCAGCTTTTTTTTCCTTATCGGTCAAGGAAAATAAGTTTGTAACTAAGAGCATGAAGGATTTTTAAGGAAGAAGAGACATTAACTGTAGCCAGTTCTTGCCACTTCCCCATACAATTTTTGCATTTCAAAGGCTCAAATGACAAACCCAGTTTTTATTTAATGGAAGGCTATTATGTTGAATGGTGCATGGAAAATATTTTCTCTTCATATACTCAGCGGGGATTCATTCAGAAACACCTATTTCATGTTTTCAAACCAAAACTCTTCAGCCTGATGTTCTACTCTATCAGTTTCATGCATAAAACACTGCTGAAACCAACTCAATTACACTGCAGAAAACAGAAGTAATGCAGTGGTGATTCAAGCCCAATAAAGTGTGCATTAAAACAGCACTCACTTCTAAATAAACCTGCCTTATGACTTTTGGAAACATTGAGTTTAATCATGGTTTCCTCAGTTAAAATCTCCTTTCAGTTGTCAGAAGAGCCAAACTCAAAGACAAGCCAGAAATGGAATGAAAGCTCTGAATCAGGGTTTTTCCAGTGTTTTAATCTGATGCATTTTAGAAATAGAACCACAAGAGCTGACAACAATGAAACCAAGGCACAAAGAGCTAGATGCTGAATGACATGCAAATGGCCGAATGCTGCTCTTAGCTACAGTGAGATAACCATAGACTAGCATACCTACATATTTACATCAGCATACCTGAAAGCAAGATTGGCCTAATAGTATGATCTAAGCCTATTATTACATTTGAATAGATAGATAGATAGATATGTATTTTTCATAGAAATTGAAAATGTTAAGGAAAAAACATCCCCATGAGATATGTGTTTCCCCAGAGACAAAAATTGGAGCAGCACAAATTTCTAGTTCTCCCTGGAAACACCCCTGCACATGCACTCTGGGTTGAGTAGAGAAGCCTGGAGCCAACACCTGAACTAGCCCCAGCAGCCTGGGTGATCCGGGTGTATGGAGCCTGGCCAGCAGCATAGCTTTGCCTGGCCAGGCTCTGGTTTTGGGCCCACATGCACACGCTGCGCCGTGCTGCTTTTTTTGTGCAGTTTTTTTTTCTTGACACTGGAATAAATACTGCGGCTAGCTTCTGTGCATACAGCGAAGATGAATTTTGGTGCCTTTTCCACTTGCCCTTACTCACACACATAGAGTTAGTCTCAGTTTAGCTCAAAATATGCAAGACACATAGGTGAAAGGTTGAACTTTCATGCAGTTAGAAGCTGCCACACATACATAGCCCACTGACCACATGAAGAAAACCTTCCATAACTGCTTTTAGCAACAGACACCACAAGTTGTTTCCTAAACACATAGGAAGTTCTTCAAGATGGGAAGGTGATGGCAAGGAAGAAAGAGCACAGAAATGAGGTGAAGGAAAACTCTACTATTTCTAATATGCCTAATATTATACGTCATGGCAAAAAAAAAGGATCACAGTCACAAGTAGCAGAGATGTAAACAATTATTGAGAAATCCCAACAGTTGTTTGTCTTTGGTTATGAGTCCTGAAAATATCTATTGACATGCTGAATCAGCTGGCACCTCTGCCAGGCAAGGCTACATGAACAGGGAAAACAAGCAAAAGTGGGTATGTAGCTTGGGTATTAATAAAGTCCCTTTGGCTCCAACAAATTGCTTTACCATGTGTTAATACTTTTTCCCAGAGTTATCAAGTAATCCCTAGCTGCAGAGCTGCTTCCTTTGCATGCTATCATATATTTATAAAGCTTTAAAGCTGAGATCATTATATCATCAGAAGTGGAATATCTCTCTTGATCTTCCTGTTCATACTAGTGTTTCAACATGATTACAGGGCACCACTTTAATCCTGCACAATGGTGCTACTAACTTCAGTATGATTGCTTCTGTGGGTGTTTCTTTTAAGGACACACTTCAGTCAGATTACATAAATCAGATTATTATTAGAAAAATGGAATAGCCTTTTATGGTCCAGCCTGGAGATGGACTTGAACTTGTTCTGTCATTATAATTATTGAAAGCAGCAATTGGGCATATTTGCCAACCCTAATGATAAAGCCTTTACCTTATTTCCTTATTATTTTGGCTTTTTTGAGTAAAGACAAGGCATTTCCAGTCATGGCAGTAAACCAAAATTATTGAACCAAATTAAAAAGATAAAGAAACAACTTCTATTAGGAAGTACAACTAACACAAATGTTGTGGGATGTTGGATCAAAATGCACCACTCTGGATTATAATTATTTGTTGTTACAGGGCAGCTTGTTTCATCTAAGGAGTGGGGAGTAGATATTTTTAGGAGGCTTTTGTAACAACATAGACTTCTATGGCAGAGCTGAACTCTTGAGTTGCTCTTCTAAAATGATATAAAAATGAGCTCCATAACAGTTCACATTACAGTTATAAATATAATAACGACAGGGAGGACACAGCATTAAGTCCTGGCTGGTTTATAAAAGTGTTTTGCTTCCTACAAAGCAAGTGAAAATCCATAAACACTGGATGGGATCCAGTGAAATTTCCCCATGATCTAACCTGTTCAGACTAGTTTAGTTAGCCTGACTTGAAGAGTCAGGGAAGAACAGTCACAATGCTTACTGACTGGCTGCTTTTCTGGGAGCACCAACACAGGGTGTAGTTGGGGAATATAACTAGTGATGGCACAAAGTCAAAGCTACATCTTAAAAGCTCCTGGGCATGCATAAAGCCATGTTTGTAAGGTCTGTGGACTCTTGAACCATTTGGAAATACAACCTTGTTGAATACTGAACCACAGTGCAAACATGGTCCCTCTTCTATATGTTAAACTGTGTGATTGGGTCAGAGATGCTGTACAATTTGAAAAAGAACACTAGGAAATCCCAAGGTCTTATCCTGGCCAGTGTTACTTTGCATTTAGGAATGGCTTTTCCTGCTGCTTCATTTACTTGTTATTGGATATATCTCTCTCCATTTCCAAACTGCAGTTAAAATATTAAAGATACAAAAAAAAAGCAGGTTTGAGGCCTTGCTACATTGTTATGTGGAAGAGGGAATCATGTAGCCATAGGTGACTGGTAAGGGAGCCATGGGGAGGCATGTGCCCCCCCTGAGATTGGCAGCTTCTGCCACTGGCTTCTGTAGGCAGTCGCCACTCACTACCCTGCTGGCGCCGATGCTGCCACCCACGAAGTGTACTCCCCCAGTTTCAGGAGGGACCGTCACTCATGCAAGTGGCAGTTAAATCTCAGGACTGGAAGTTGACTGTTTCTGCTTAACTCTATCACAAAACTGAGGAGTCATTTTGGGTAAGTCAGTAGGTAATCTTGGTGTTCTTCCATGTGAACCTCATGCTTATACTCCCTCTTCTACTAGAGAACAATAGCTGCAGAAGTTGTGATTCATCCTCTGATTTCTACCTAGGAAGAGAATCTTTGAAATCTCTAATCTCCATTGACTGAGGCTTCCAGCGAGAAGGCATGTTTACACATGCACCAGACTGCACTGAGCAATCATAAAATCATAGAAAATGAGGGCTAGAGGTGACCTCAGGAGGTCATTTAGTCCAACCCCTGCTCAGCAGGACCATCTCCAACTATACTATCCCAGCCACAGATTTGTCTAGCCAGGTCTTAAAAACCTCCAAGGATGGAGCTTTCACCACCTCTCTGGGTAACATGCTCCAGTGTTTTACTACCCTCCTGCTGAGAATTTTTTTTCCTAACATCTAACCTAAACTTCCCTTGCTGCAACTGGAGACTGCTGCTCCTTGTTCTGTCATCTGCCATCACTGAGAACAGTCTAGCTCAGGGGTGGGCAATAATTTCAGCTGGAGGGCTGCTTAACGAGTTTTGGTGAGCTGTCAACATCCCTTGACAGGTGCCTCACCCCCTGGTCGCCATCTTGGGTGCAGAAGTCCTGACCCTAACCCCTGACCTTTGCCACTGGGAGTCCCTCCCCTTGCCCCTGGAAGTGCTCCTTCTAGCAAGGGGGTTTGCCATCTTGGAACTGGAAAAAACCCAAATTATATACTAAAAATAAAACATAGATTTAAAACATAGGCATTAGGGGCTGGAAGGGGCCTCATGAGGTCTACATATACAATAACATATTTTAATTTTATTTTTAAAAATATTTTAGTCCTAATTGTGTGTGTTTGCATTGTGTACATAAAAGTAAATGCATAATAGTTCAACATGAAGTCCTACTCTTGTACATTGTGGGGGAGAGTGGAGAGGGTTGTGGGAGGGAACAGGTGGGTGGGTATAGGGTTTGTTAGGGACTGAGTGTGTGTATGTAGGTGTATGTATGTGGGGTGTGGGGGAGTGTCTGTGTATGGGGCGTTTTTGGGGGGTGTGGGGAGTGGATAGGTGTGGGAGCTGTGGGTATGGGAGGGTATGGGGTTTGTGGGACAGTGTGGGTGTGTATGTGTGTGTATGTGGGGTGGGGGAGGATGTGGGTGTGTGTGGATGTATGGGGGTGTGGGTGAGTATGGGGTTTGTAGGGAGAAGTGTGTGTGGTGTGTGTTGTGGAGACTGTTGAGGGGGAAGCTGGTTGGAGGCGTGTGTGGTGGGAAGTGGGGTGTGCATGGGGTGTGGGAGTGTGTGTGTATGGTGGTGTGTGGGTGTGTGTGTATGGTGGGGTGTGCATGTGGGACCCCCCCTTACAAACATCCCCCATATTGCACAGAGCCCCTGCACACCAGTGGCAGCAGCAGATGAAGCCTCCTGGCAACACGGAGTCCTAACGAGCCCCAGGATTGCACATAGCCAGACCTCTGGGACCATCACACAGGGCTCACCTGCCTGAGCCCCACACCACTGGGGAAAGCCCCACATGATGATGCCACCAGTGTATGTCATAGGGCTCAGCTGGGGAAGCAGGAAGAGGGGTGGAGTTGGCCTGGCTCCATATTGTGGAGCTTTCCACTGTTCCCCATGACTTACGTGTGGCATTGAGTGAGGCCAGGCTACTGGCTCCATTGCATAGGGCTCCCTGCAGAGGCATACAGCTCAGGCTGAGAACCCAGGAACTGCATGAAAGCCCAGGGAGCCCTGCACCATGGAACCAGACAGATCCCATGCCCTTACCAATCCAGGCTCCACACTCCTGCTGCCCTGCCCTGGGCCCCACACTCCTGCCCAGCTGCTGCTACGCTCCCACCTGCTGTGACTCTCCACTCTTCCACTGCCACCCTTCCCATGCCCTGCCCACCAGTGCTGCCACCCTCCCCTGTACTCGCCTTCACCTGCTGCCACTCCTCACCCACCCACCACTGCTTCCTGCCCACCTTCTGCCACTTATCCCACTATTGCTGTTCCCCTCTGCCGCTCCCCCCGCCCAATGCTTCCCTACCCACAAAGCCAGAGTCAGGGCTGTCCCATGGCAAGGGTGTGTGTTCCCCTGTAGGAGTGAGCAGAGCTCAGCCCCATGTGAGCACACCAAAGGTAGCCCAGGGCCGGGCTGGATACAGTGAATTGGTAGGCACCTACCCATGGGCCAGATGAAATGGCTTGGCAGACCGGATTTGGCCTGCAGGCCATATTTTGCCTCCATCCTTTTTCAAACCCTGCTTCAGTCAGTTGAACGCTGCTATTAAATCCCTCTCAGTCTTTTCTTCTTTAGACTAAATAAACCCAGTTCCCTCAGCCTCTCCTCATAGGTCATGTCCCCCAGCCTCCTCACCATTTTCTTTGCCCTCTGCAGGACTTTCCACAGTTTGTCCACAACCCTTCCTGTAGTGGGGGCCCCAAAACTGAACTCCAAATGTGCCCTCACCAGTGCTGAATAGAGGGGAATAATCACTTCCCTTGACCTACTGGCAACACACCTACCAATGCAGCTCAGTATGCCATTAACTTTTTTGTCAACAGGGTACATTGCTGGCTCATATTCAGCTTCTTGTCAGTTATAACCTCCTAGGTCCTTTTCTGCAGAGCTGCTCCCCAGCCAGTCAACCCCCAGCCTGTACTGGTGCATGGGATTGTTCCATCCTAAATTCAGGACTTCGCACTTGTCCTTGTTGAGCCTCATGAGATTTATTTTGGCCCAATCCTCCCATTTGTCTAGGTCACTCTGAACCCTAGCCCTACCCTCCAGCATATCTACTACTCCCTGCAGGTTGGTGTCATCTGCAAACTTGCTGAAGGTGCACTCTCTGCCATCTTCCCGGTAGTTGATGAACATATTGAACAAAACCAGCCCCAGGACCAACCCCTTGCACACTCCACTTGATACTGGCTGCGATGCCACACGGGTTTTTTCCCATGCTACTGCACAGTATTGTCAACATCATGGTTCATACCTGCCAGTGCTATGTTGCTGTAGCAATGAACAGCATAGCTCATTGCTATGGTGATGTAGCATCTTATGTAGATGCACCCAGATTGGCTGAATCGGCACATTTCCAGTACTATGCTATTAACTTTTTAAAGGATATCTTGGCCAGCTCAGGCCCCTTAGCAGATCATGAGTTGTGGGTGACTTGTACATATGCACTTTTCATGCCTGGTGGCCAGATGGCGGAAAAGGTTATGCCAGCTTCCATTTGCACAAATCAAGGGCATATTGACATTGCTTCCAAGCTGTGGTGAGAGCCCTGCTGGCTTCCCATTTCCACTTGTTCCCACTCTGTGCAGGCCAGATCCTTAAAATGAGGCAATGTACATAACTTAATGTGGTCCTGTATGCTCTATGCACTTAGTGCCACCTTTAGGTTCTATCTTAGGCTACATAACCTCATTTTCTGGGATTTAGCAGCAGTGCGTGGTTCGGAGTGTATGTACTTCATGGTATCAGTTCCTGGCACAGAGGTGGTAGAGATGTGCTGAGAAGAAAGTGGCCCAGTGGCTGTTATCCCACCAATGTTTTGTGTTAAGCTACTTCTGCAACTGCAGTGCAGTGCACTGTTTCTCCTGCACCACAAAGCCTGTCCAATTGCTGTCCATTATCAATTAAAACTTTAAAGCTGCTTCCCTTTACTCAAATGTTAACATACAGGATTATTTCCCCCTAGATAATGCCATTTTTCTTCATTGGATTTTATTTTGGAATTTTTTGCTCATATTTCTAAACTTTTCCTGTAATTTTACTATTTCCTGGTCTTTTCTGGTTATTCACATATTAATAGACTCTATGAATCTCATTAAAATGAAGTGCAATCCCTGGAAAAGGAAGTAAGCAATGCACAAATTTTAAGCAAGGCCCTGTAAAGTACTTTATCACTTTAATATAGAAGGATTTCTAGAAGTGCTAAATATAATTACTATTCTATTTGAAAGGTTAAGAGTTGTGCAGCTAAGTTCTAACAAAACACTTAAATATCTACTTATTTTAAAGCATGTGAGTAGTCCCATTGACTCATATAGGATCACTCACATGGATGGAACTGGTGGGGAGGTGCGAGAGGGGGCAGCCACACTGCCCCCTTTTCCTGCAGCACATCCAGAGTGAACTCTCTGAGCTGAATGGCTCATCAGTATGGCTTCTGCTGGAGCTGCTGCTTTGGAACAGCTCCAAAACCAAGGAGGTAAATGCTGTCATCGCTCAACCTTCCTATCCCCTTCCCTGCCACTAAATTTGGCAGCAGGGGAAAAACAGAGGTGAGGAAAGGCAGTGCGTGACTGCATCCCCTTGGATCCACCCTTCACCAGTCACAGGCTCAAAATGAAGCACACACGTTAGCACTTCATTGGAGTATGGTCCTAGGGCATGACCTAACTTAAATCCATGCTAGTTCTTGAATTAAATTGCTATGAGCTTTGGCTCAGGCTCCATGTAAGCAATCCATGTGTAGCTGTACATCAATCTCAAACTTACTGTGCTGGCAACAACACACTCAAACACACCATGCTACCTCCATATTGGAAACAGTGCAGGGCAGTGGCTTTCAACCTGCCATCTGCGGTCTGCAGAAAGATAACTATGATCAATCAAAAGTTTGTGCATACCCACACTTAAAATTCAAACAGGTCTGCACCTCCTTTTGAAAATTTTTAGGGGTCTGCAAATGAAAAAAGGTTGAAAACCACTGGTGTAGGCAAATCTTTGCAATGCCAGGGCAGGCTAATTGGCACTGTCACTCAGCAGTGACAGTAAACACACCCACAGAGCTTTGCAGATGCTGCTTCCAGTTCATAAGCCTAGCCTTGCAGAGCAGTGCAGTATGTAGGAGGGCACTGCTGTCATACACAGTAAGATTGCAGATTAGACATAGTTTCATAGTTTCTAGGGTTGGAAGGGACCTGAGCAGATCATCTAGTCCGAC